>NW_020538040.1:11184823-11352378 GCF_003426905.1 Ctenocephalides felis
CTTTTTATAGTGCAAAATGTCGCCTTTCCAACTAGCATAAATCTGAAATTGTTTGATATATACTTTAAGAGAAATCTATCAGAATAGCCATCTATCAAGAAAATAATCGATTTCTTTTTCCTTAACCTATTATATAATATATATTACTTTTTATCTAAAATCTCAAAGTGGACAAACAAAAAATCTCAGACAGGATAACAAATAGTGAGTTAAGATGCTGAGGAGGGTCAGGGAAGAAAGAACTTTACAGATCACGACATTGAAAAGAAAAGAAACTGGTTTGGACCAGAAAGATAACAAATTGTGTCCTGTTTTGAGCATAGCTCTGTACGGATCAGAGATATAGACTCTCAAAAACTAGGGCAAAAACCATCGGGAGAGTATTGAATTGTGGTGTAAGAAGCAATTGGAGAAGATAAAGGGAACAGATAAGGTAACAAATGAAGTAGTCCTGAGAAGAGTAGAAGAAGAAAAAACTCTATTGAGCAAATCTACTGATCTTGAAAAGGAAATGAAACTGGTCGAACTGAATTCTGATTTCTGCCAGAAGAGTGTCTCCTATATGATGTAGTCAAAGGTAAAATAGAAAGACTGAAAGGATTGGAAAAAAGAAGAATGCAGATATTTGTTGATGACTTGCATGGGAAAATATATAGGCAACTAAACGCTGAAGCGCAGAATCAGGAAGTATGGAAGCATAAGTTTGGAAAGGAAAATGCATACAAGTGTAAAATGCATTACACTTTACATTATAGACCTTCAAACTATGTCCTGTAGAAGGCACTTTATTTGCAGAATGGGTCTGATCCAGTTTTTTTTTAGGATCAGGAGAGTGTTCAATAGATATTCTTTCTTCTCCTGCTCTTTTCAGGACTACTTTATTTGTTACTTGTTCACTTTATCTTCTCCACTTGCTTCCAGCACCACATTTCAATACTCTCCATTGGCAGATAGCTTTTGTCCTAGTTTCTTAAGGTCCATGTCTCTGATCCGTACAGAGTTATGTGAAGACATGACATTTAATTTCTGGTCCAATAATAATGGTAATGGAAATAATAAACAAGAAGGATACAATAATAAAAAAGGAGATAATGATAATGGGAATAATAAACCAGAAAAATGAATCATTGATACTAATTTCTGGTGATCTTAAACAATATACCTGCTTTCGGCCACACAATCATTATTATTTATCACACTGTATGGATCAGAACCATGAACATTAAGAATCGATGTAAACTTTCTCGAGAATTCAAGCTTGGTGCTAGTGAAGAATCTGGAAGGTAAAATAAAATAGACCATCATCAAGGCAAGAATTGCAACGTTACAAACAATTGGATGGAAAATCTACTGGATATGATTGTGAAGAGTAAATGATACTGAATGAGATTTATTGGAAAAAGTATCTTCTGTGTGAAAAATAGGATTGATGAAGTTTATAGATTTTTACGATGGTAGTAGATTATGAGTAATATGAAAAATGTTATTTTTAGGACACTTTCAGTTCTTGGTCCAACCAAAAGTTAAAGTGTTTGATCTCTCGGCAATAATTGTACTATAGTGTTTAATGGTCCTAGAAATGTTATTTACGGTTACGTTTAAATATTTTTTATATTCAATTTTATTCTGCAATTTGTATATATTATTACATTAAGCAGAGAATGCTGATAAATATATTATTAATAAAATTAACCACAAAAACTATGAAAATTGAGCACATTTTTACCAAAGCTCTAATTGCACACAAGAGCTCATAACTTTCAAACTGAGATTTTAAAAAAAAATCTGATCAATTTTTTTACCTAGTTTCGGGTTGAAGTTTCATTTCTGGGACACCCTGTAAATATAAATATCATTAATATGATTGAAATGAAAATATGTATAAAGATTTAATATTTATTTCACATTTTGTAAATAATATCCACTCTCACATGATATAAAAAACCTAGCATTTGAAAACATCGTTCATGCATTCACGTTCCTATCGCGATCGTTCGTGGGTGCAAAAATGCAGACAGAATGTCAGAATCGCACCCCAGGGATCACGCAATATGACAGGATTTTCCTGTCATATTGCGATCAATGCTTATCAAACCAAAACATTCAGCATACAAACGTACACACACACCGAGACACCAGAAATAAAAATATTTATAATCTTTCTAATCCATCTTTCGATCTGACTGACTTCGCTATTTGGATGCGAAACTTTTGTTGGGAGAACAACTGCGGTCCAAAAGCAGAAGTTACCCTAAATGTATTTATAAAATCGTTTCTAGTACGCGGTTTGATGTTGGTGGAAATTATAATCGTTATTGTAAGATCAAATATCGGAATTAGATTTTGAAATATACGTATTTTATGCAATCCAGCGGTCACCCATTTCAAATTTCTTAATATCTAATATTGGTAGCGCATATGTGCTGCAGCAATGTCCAAAAAAGCCAATTTTTACTTGAGATTATACTTGATATCTACAACCTCATGAGAAAATTTGATATCATACTGCTTGATATCGAGCTGGTCGTGGTTGGAATCCAACCTAGTACTAGTTTGTGCTAGCCGACGTTCTTAACCATTACATTACAACGGACTTGTTCTTACACCGAGGGACCAAATATGCCTCAAAACAAATGTTTGGCAAGGCCATGTTACGCTTCAACTTGCATACATTATGCTACTGAATCATACTGAATACTGTCAGAATGACATGTATTTGCTATGCATTCAGGCAGTTTTACACATAAACTGCAACGTCACTCGTATGTTATGAAGCTGGGTCAGAAACACCCTGTTATCCAAGATCGTTTTTTTGACATAGGTTATGCTTTCTATCTGACAACATTAAAAAATCGCTTGACTGCACAGCAACCACATGTCTTTTGTCAATATTTAGAACGAATTTGTATGGAAAGTTCTTATAACATAGCCTTGCCATAACATTGGTCTGTTATGCGGCAGAATCGGCCCCCGAGTCTTCTATTTTTTTATATATCACATATTTTACTCTCAACCTGAGAGTGGTCTCCTCCACCTACATTTGTTGTAACATGAAATGAATTGCCCATCAAAACATCTCCGACAAGCCCCAGTGCCCATCCGAACGAGTATGATGACTAAATGCCATAAGGCCGTATCAATCATCGCCCTCAAAACTGCCCTTAAACTCCGCTCACCCTTGAAATAGAAAAAGCACCCTAGGTGCCTATCGTGGAGGTTACTGAACATCGTGGGCAAGGCAGAAGTTGAGTCTTGGTAGATTTTTAGGTACTTTTTGAAAAATGTTACATTTTGCAGGAGGAGAAATTTAAATTTTGTAATAGATGGCTTTTGCCTGCCTTGGCAACGAATCAGTTTTTTTAAAGAAATTTGATTATTTTTGATAATTTTTGATAACTCGCATTTAATCAATTCAATTTTTTAATCGTTGTACTGACTGAAATAAGCTAAACAGGAACTGACAAGGTTGGTTAGGAATTAGAATATGACGTGAATTACTTGATTCGTTTTTCTAGAATTTATAATAAACAAATTTTCTATTATATTATTATTCTTTTATTAAATATTTAATATAGTATAGTATTTAATATAGTATGGTATTAGTATGTTACTTTTTTGTCATTGCTCTGAGTTAAAATGGAAATCAAAACTTTCACTGAATAAAATCACCTGTAATTTACTTCAAAGAGTAATCTTTTTATGGATTGGACATTATTATGTACCTATATACCGTGATTTATAGTTACCCCGATTTTATTTCATTTTTATTATGAATCATAACTTATAATATTTTTAGATTTCGAGTAAAATATGCCAAGGTAAACTATTCAAGCATACATTATTATTATTCATAAAAATATTATTTAGAAGCTTTTACAAATTGGTATAATTGCATATGAATATTTCCGATATTAACATTTGTTTTTCTCTTACAATATTTAAGTTAATTTAAATAAAAAGAACCATCTAATCTTCTCGTACACATATTAAGAAAAAATTTAGATATTTGCTTGTCAATTTCCTTGTTGACATGAAAAAGGAAATTGAAAATATCCTAAAATAGGCGGAGATAGGATCATGGTGCATCAAAGAAACCTAATTAACGCAAAAGTGTCAATCATGTTGACTTCCAAGAAAATTTACAGGAATTTGTCAGTAATCTAGAATGTAAATGTATTTGCTATGCAATACATAAATTTTTCGTAAATAGTATGCAAAATTAACTCAAGTTTAGCCAAATAATCATTGAAATATGGTCTTCGTTGGGGAATTGTTGACCTTTCCCCTGTTTCCCACATATTATATATATAAAGATTATTACGATAATATGTGTAACAATATTTATAAGCATTGTTAGAGTATAATAGTCCTGGGTAAAAAAACTCATATAAATTAAAAAAAAGGTTAGCTTAATATTATTTACTTGAAAAATTATTAAAGACATTAAATAGATAACACCATATTCGGATTTTTGTAAAGCCAATATTGAGAATTAAAAAAAAAATTTGTGCCATCTTTTTTGATAAAAAAATATGATAATTTGTCATTTATTTTAATAAGTTTTTACGTATTTCAGAACTAAGATATGTTAATAATTATCTTTGAGTATTTTATTATGAATTAATCTCTAATTAATTAATTAATTAAACATTCAGCAATTAGAGATTTTATTGGGTACTTAACTTACAAAATTCAAATATTAAATATTATAACTATAGAATTGCATTTTAATAGTAAATTATGGTAAATTGATTATAGTAAATTATGATTATTATGATAAATGTAAATTTCTGTAAATTATCAAGACTTATTCATCTGATAAAAATATTATTAATAATGCGATAATCAAACTGCCTAGGGCAATTTGATTTTACCTTTACATACACTAAAATTTATTTTATATTTTCGATAAAGTTTGTTAAATTTAATAATTTTTTCAATCTTTTTGGTTGTAATTATTTTTTTTTAATTAAATATTTTTTGATCTTTTGATAATTTTTTCAATTTTTATAACATTTTTTGTTTTTTTTTTACCATAGAGAATTATGATTTTTTTTTTTAATTTGACAAATTCGTATGTTTTTATACTTAGTTTTTTTTTTGAAAATTTTGAACTTTTTTTCAAGGCAATTGTGCTACGTGGCTGTTGTAGAGAAAAAATAAAGAAAAAGCGCACAAGCGCCGCATCGCAGTTTATCGGAATAGAAATTAGTACGAAACTCGTAGAAATTTAAACAAAATTTATACTAATTATTATAATCTCTAGAAAATATCTGATAATTTGATGTGCATATGTCTAATGATCATTTTTGACCGCCAAATGTTTTTTTTACTTTTTTCACTCGATCTCTGAAACCGCTTGATCTGCCTTTCCAAAAATTTAATCAGTTTTTCATTTCACCAATACAAGTTAAATGTTTTTTAGATTATTGAAATTAGATGCTCCCTTCTGTCAAAAATTGAATTACCATTTTTAGCACTTTTTGCACCGTATCTTCGAAATGCCTTTCCTGCCTTTGCCAAAAACTTATTAGCACACCTTCCCATCAATAGGAATTGAATGTTCTATGAATAATTCAAAACGGTTGATTCATGTTTTCGAAAACGTCGGCGAAAAATTGTATCCGCACACACACACACATACACATACACACACACATACATCCATTTTTTCTAAGGTCTGCCAAAATGTTGAAACGTAAAGACATTCTAAAATATTTATTTTCGAATTTTTTGCGATTATACTATAACTTATCCTGCTCGAAGTTAAAAAAAAAAAAAAAACATTCGACTTTCGGTCATCGAGCCGAAAACATCTTACAAAATGTAGTCTTGTAAACTCTTTTAAAATAAAATGATTCCGGATATTTTGTGTAATTTTATGTAATAAAAAAGTTTATTTTAGTTAATATCAAAATATGTGTTTAATTGTGACATAAAATCCCACAACTTGGAAACAGCATCAAACAACCTAACATTTTTTTTTTATTAATTAATAAACAGCCATCAAAATTACATAAAATTTTATAACCTATTCTGCTATGGTACCTAACAAATGATACATTTAAAATTCCACAATCTTTCTTGATGATCTGCACATGTTTCAATACTAATATTGAACATAAAATAATATTTCTGTAACCATTACTTTACTATCGACATGTTTCCATACTCCGTCCTAATGTCGTAGTCGTAGCCGTATCCCATGTGCGTATAAGTTACTATTCCGAAAGTCGAGCAGATGGCCAAATCACCACCAGCATAATACATCTACCTACTGCATTCTATATAGAATATAGATAATCCCTCTGACTTTATTTCTATCGAATCAAACTGCAATTTATAAACAAGCACAACAGGAAAATAACAGATAGGCACCAGTTCAACAGGGCGGTACAAAGGGCAACGATTTGAATTGGGACCGGGATCGCGGATTGTTTGAATTACACGCTCCGAAGGACAAAACGATAACACTTCAGTAATAAAAAAAAACTAGTGGTGCATGGCATTGTGCCTTAAGGCAAATTGCTGGAACTTTCCGTAATGAAAACTGATTTATTAAAAAAAAATTTGAAAAAAATAGATTTTGAGAACTTTTGAAATTTTTACAAATAATTGACTTTTTTGAAAAATTTGATTGTTTTTATATTATGATTTTTTTGTATTTTGAATTTTTTTTGAAAAATTTGAACATTTTTTGTAAGAAATCGCGCTGCATAGCTGATTTGGAATCGAAAAAGATACTAAATAAATACGTTCCAGAGGTTTCTGAATATTTTGGCATATCTTAGAAAAATGGATGTATGGGTGTGTGTGCGGATACAAATTTTTGTCGACGATTTCGGGAACACGGATCAACCGATTTGAATAATTTGGAAAACATTTGATTCGTATTGATAAGAAAATGTGCTGATTCGTTTTTGGCATAGGTAGTCTAGCCGTTTCGAAAATACGGGGCAAAAATAACCAAAAATGGCATTGCAGTTTTTGAGAGAACAAAACGTCCGATTTTAATAATTCAAAAAACATTTTCTTTATATTGACTAAACAGAATTGTTCAATTTTTTGGGCAGGTTTAGCGGGTGTGGACTCTCAATAAAAAAAAAGTTAAAAAAAATCCCTTTGGCGGTCAGAAATGTTTATTAGACATTTGCACATCAAATTTTCAGATATTTTATAGAGATTTTAATAACACATTTGTCACACATTTTGTCATATTTTCTGGGTTCCGTACCTAAATTTTTAATTTTGAAGTTTATTTATATGGTTCAACAAATGTCCTCGACATTTTCGACAGTATGGAATAACCGATTTATAAAATTGAAAAATCATTCGGTTCGTACTCGATCGCGAGGCGTTTTTGCAAAAGGCAATTTTGCCGTTTCGGAGGTATGGAGCGCGAAGGGTGTAAAATCGGTTATGCAGTTTTTGAGAGAACGGTTTATATGCGATTAGATTAATTCAAAAAACATTCTGTTTGAGTAGATGGTGTGCAAAATATGCATTTACAGAAAATTTAATAATTTTGAAAATTTTCAAAAAAAGAAATTCAAAATTTTCAAAAAAAATCAAATATTCGAAATTTCTCATGAATTTTCAGAAAAAATAAATTTTGAAAAAAAAAATCAAATATTTTCAAAATTTCAAAATTCTAACAAATTTCAAACTTCTAAAAAAATCAAAAATTTTGAAAAAAAAATCTAAATTATCAAAAAAATTTCTAAATTATTAAAAAAACATTAATAAAAATGGATAAATGTTTCGTATTACATAAAATTTTATTTTGCGATTTCTATAACTTACCTTATGGAAGTTACAAATTAGTCTGTCGAGGTGTAGTGGTTAAGAACGTGGGCTAGTATAAACTAGTACCTAGAAAGTGTGATTATTTTTCATATCTGTTCCAAAAATTTGTTTTAAGGCACATTCCATACATCACTCGTTAATTTACTAATTTGTAATTAATAAAAATACCATAGAATCAATTTTGGTATAAATAGTCTTTAAATACCAGAACGTCTTTATTTCTAATTTCTTTAGCAAAACTAAGTTTTGAAGCACGACTAGGTCCTTACTGATCCAAACACTACTAGTTGTTTTACTGATTAGAAATTTGTTTCAAATAAAAAACACCAGAATCCAATCAAATTCTAATTATTAGGATTCAAACGCCAAAATGATATTATTTTTCATTTCTGCTTTAAAAAATTGCCTAAATTCACAATCCATACACCACTAGTTTCTCTACCGATCTGCAATCAGATTTTAATGTAGATGCCATCCAATCTAATAATTTTTTTTATAATTAGTCTTTTACTACCAGAATGTCATCATTTCTCATTCCGATTTCAACAGTTTGTCAGATGAGTCAATTTGTCCGCCTACATCATGTGTGAATTAGGGGATGATTTGTCGAAAGGAAATTAGTTTTATACGGAACTCCCTAAAAAAACGAAAATATACAAACACATGTGGCTTAGAATTCCTTTTTTTTTTGTTGTCACATTCTCAGAAATCCTTAAGGACACGCGCTACTAACTACAAATATAAATGACTTTGTCAACGTATTGAAGATGGAAATGATTGATGCGTTATTGATTATAGATGGTGTTGACTCAGAAAATATTTGGTGGTAATGTTTAGTATATTTTTGATGACAGATTGTGCAAGAAATTAAGACATCTTTCAGATTGAGATACGATTGATTTTTTCTATATCTCTGAATTGTCAACAAGGTTTTGGTGGAACGCAAAGATTTAAAGCTAATGACATTCTTCCATCCTGGTTGCAAACAAAATTGGTTTGATGTATTTCGATAAGAACTATCGTTGGTCAGTTTTGCACAATGATCGGTCAAACCATTTATTTGTAATTAGCAGAAATGTGTAAAAATTTTGATCAACGTTTTAGTCCACCATTTTGAACCGATTTAAAAAAATTCAAAAACAGTTCTATCAGAATCGTGCTGATCAGTTTATATATATATATATATATATATATATATATATATATACGAGTATATATATATGTATTAAATTAATGAAAGAATTAAAATTAAAATCTGAATCATTGTTGACGATTTGTTAGACTAATCGTTTTCTCTGACAGTCAGCACAAGCAAAATGATTTAAATCACTCAAATGATTAGAAAATCATTCGAATAAGATGCTCAGTTTTTTAGAAATTATAATTTTTAGCTCTTTTTTTCCCAAACGGGTAGACCTGTTTCTGCAAAAAACTAACCAGAACGTCTCGCCATCAACACGAATCGAATGCATTTTGAATAAATTTATTAGGATTCCCCCATTGATGAGGAGACGTGCTGATTAGTTTTTGGTAAAGACAGGTCCAGTCGTTTTGAAAATACGGGACAAAATATCCTTCAAAAGTAAATTCAGTTTTTGAGAGAGCGTCCGAATTCATTAATTCAAATTATGTTTAATTTGTATTGACGAAATAAAGAATGGATTAAGTTTTTTGAATGGAAAGCAGGTCCAGCAATTTCGCCTTAAGGGAAATTGCTGGAACTTCTCGTACCGTAACAAAATATTCGAGGAACTTCACATGTTTTTAAACAGATTATTATACTATAACTTATATATGTTTACATGAGAAGTAAATAACAGAACTTGATCAATCGGATTTCAAATGAAAAACATCTAATATTTCTAGGAATTATATAAACTGAATTGCAAAGTTAAAATTATATATTTGAAGTATATAAGTTAGCTTTAGAACTTTAGCTAGAATTAAAATTAAAATCCAAATTATTTTTGATATTCAAAAATAAAATATTTTTAAAAATTAAAAAAAGTGGAAAAAATCTCTTCCCAAAAGCAATTGTTTCATCAACACAAACCGAAAGCTTTTTGAATCATTTGAATCGAATACTTAGTTCTCTCAGAAGCTTCCATTTTTTGCACATTTAGCTCCGTATCTTCGAAACGGCTGGACCTGCCTTTGGAAAAACTAATCACCAATTTTCTCCATCATTACGAATTTAATGTTTTTTGAATCATTATTATCGAATGCTCCGTTCTCTCAAAAACTCGATTTGTATCTTCTGCACTCTTAGCCCCATATCTCCGAAACGGTTAGTCCAACTTTTGCCAAAATGTTATCAGCGCGTCTCCTTATCAATAGGAATCGATTGTTTTCTAAATCTTTCAAATCGGTTGTTCCGTACATCCGAAATCGTCATAACGCACACTCAATGACATGTCCTTTTTTTTCTAAGGTATGCCAAAATGTTCAGAAACCTCTGAAACATACATTTATGCAAAAAAATTCTATTTCGATTGTTCAAAAATTTCAAGATATGCAAAAATTTTCAATTTCGAATTTTTGGACGATTGCAATAACTTACACTATGGGAAGTTAAACATGGTCATCATTTCACCAAAGCTCTAGGTTGCACTTAAAAGCTCATAATTTTCCAACAATAGAAAAAAAATATAGTCAGGACAATTGAGGTCAAAACTATCATCCCGTTTTGGCGTTAAGTTCTGAGACACCCTGTATATATATATATATATATATATATATATATATATATATATATATATATTCCTTACGAATCTATTCGATACATAAAGTATAAGCAAAAACAAGAAAGTGGTGTATCGTATTTCTCACGCCTCCGAGTGAGAATTGAGAAGTGTTACCTGATGCGGCCGACAACGTGTCAGTGTATTCAGTATTCTTTATATTTCGTATTAGTATTGCCTACGCACCTTTTTCTCGTATCGAACGATTCGAACGATTCGAACGATGATGAACCATTCGTTTTGGTGCGATTGAGTCTGCGTGACGCGAACCTATGATTAATTGACAAAATATCTTCAAACACTTCGATAAATAGAAATATAACAGCAAAAAAATAATCGACAAGTGTGGAAGGAACAGATACGAATTAATAAAAATATTTTGGTAACAAATATTCTAAGAGATGTTACTCTTTGATCAATAGTTTTACTGTTGAAGCATAGTTCAACACTTTTATTGATATTTTAATTGATGAACCTTAAATATTTAGACATTTACATCGCAGTTTAGAAACATTTATTTGTATCACTATACGTTTTAAAAATATAAAACTTGACATTTGAAATAAATCCAAAAACTTAGAGCTCTAACTTTCCAACCAGAAAATTCCAGGTTCTATACCCCCATCTATACCCACCTGAGACAACCTAGTTCAAGCAAAGCAGTCATTTCTGTTTTTAGTTGTAAATATAATATATTATTCACTTGATAATTATTAGTTGTCTGCATGAAGGCAGGTCCATGGTGATAAAAATTTGTTTAAAATTTGAGTAAAAACATCTGCTTCCTGGCAATTTACAGCATCAAATTAAGAATCTTCAGTGTTAAGGAAATTCTAGTAATAAAATATATTAAATAGAGATAAACCAACCGTTGGGTTTCTTTCTAAAGAGCCAAGTAGAGTTTTATGAACTGTTACGATGATATTTTTAAAAATCTGATTGCTGTTAAAATATTTCAAATTAAGAAATAAGAAAGAATAAAATTGTACCTTGTTGTCATTTCTTTTCTTGCTCTTGATAGTATATAAATTCTATAGTTCCGATACTTGAGGTATTCGCTAAATTATTAGTAAGCAGTCCGAAATATTTTTTTTTCAAAACTTTCAAAGTTTTATTCCCAACGTTTTATAAATTTTGTTTTCTGAATTTTAGAAAAAATAATAATAGTTTTCGAAAGTTTCTAATTTGTATTTCCAGCACTTTCAAAATTATGTTCTCAACATTTTGAATATTTTATTTTCAAAGTTTTGAACAGTGTGTCCCACACATCTTCAAAATGTGTTGTCAAAAGATTACGAAATTTTATTACAAAAGAATTCTAAACTTTCTAGTGGCAAATTTTCTTGACTTGATTTCATTTATGGATATTTTCAAAGTTTTAATTTAAACAATTCTCTTTTGATACAAAACCGACAACTTCTACTGAAACGATTTACTTGAAAGTTTTACTTATTCATAGGCTTCTACTGTGTATGAACTTCGCTCATCCCCAAATTTCGATTTATACTATTTTAAAAAATTCGAGCATAAAAAAATTGTAAGAAAATTGTTAGTTTTCAGACCTTTCCTATTTTGTAAAAATATTGTTGCTTTTTTGTTACGGTCTTTCAAAAAATAGCATAAAATCTACGCTTATAAAGTAGAATATCTCATCTCAATTTTGCTTATATACACAACCATATTATATTTTCTTTATCGTAACACAATTTTCTCATTTGATAAAATAATTTTATATTATTTTTGTGATACCAAAAATAAAATGTCAGTACCCAACTTTAAACACATTTTGTATTTTTCTCCTAATTACACCTCTGTATACACCATCATGCACCAATACATTGGATATTTTTCAGATCAAATGAATTTCGGTGAAGTTACGCATGTTAATTTTTTATAAGTAGTTTTTTCTGCTTTCAAAGAGTTAATGTGAAAATTATGAAGTGTAATAAAAATGATGATGACGATGAAAAGTTCTTTTGATGATAACAAAGAATATTATGGTGTATGTTGAATAAAGCTGGTAGTAGGAAGATCTTTTTTTTTCAAGTGCTCTGGTAAAAAGAACTGCTGAATAAGTCGGAAGGTATTGGAAATTTTATATACGTATATATATATATATATATATATATATATATATATATATTCTCAAAAGAAAATTGATATTACTACTGCAGTCCAAGGTAGGAACCTTTAGTTCTAGGTTCTACTCCATATTTAGGAGAGTTCAGGGACACCTTGTCATATCTCCACAACTACTTATTTTATACTCAAACTTAAAATAATCTAAATATTTCTTTTTTTGTTAAAAATTTGCTATTTAAATAGTAAATGGTCGCAAATTCATATGCATGACAAATATACTTGTCAATAAACAAAGTTCTGACACTTTTCTATGACGAGTATATTTGTCAATCACAGTTAACTGGTTAATAAATAGCAAGGCTGATATATTTGTAAGCAATGATATTAATAATGTTTTCCCTGTAAAAAAAATATACAGTCAACCCTCCGTTAACACGGCACTCTGGGTACACGGTTCCCATACTACGCGGAGCTAAAAATCCGACATTCCTCCGACAACACGGACTTCCTATTACACGGTTTTTGTTCAACAGCTCATAAGTTCCTTGCGCAACCTATGAATGATTATAGAAACTTGATATCAAAAGGGTATTAATGTAAGTTTTGTTATAGACTTTTATCTTTTAGACATGCCTGATTATATAATAGCTGTCTAAGAACAGATTTGAACTGACTTGTGCGTCGCGCCAATTTTTGAATAAGCTGACTATGTCATAAATGATCATACATGTCATTTCGTTCGTATTACTCGTAATTCAAGTTGTATTCCTTGGTCTCCATACAGCACGATAAAAATGGTGCGATTTGTATTAACTATCAGTCTCTCATAACACGGTTCCCATACTGCGCTATATAAGTTTCCATAGAACGCACTACGAATTAGCCTGAATTATATGTCAAATATGAGCTTTTTATAGCACGGTCCCGATACTGCACGGTACGCACTTGCCGCGTTAACGGAGGATTGACTGTACATAAAATCGAATAGACCTATTAAAATCGGTTTATATATTATAAGGTCTATGCTAGACACCGTTAACCGTTAGGCACGTAACATATGACATGTGACATTTAATCAATAGGGAGAGTCCGCGATTGTCGTCGGCTATGTTCGCTCAGGAATTGACGTCACAGGTCCTTCTGTGTTTGAGGAATTATTTTGCACTCGATTAGCAGTCTATGTAGTATAAGGTCTATGGTAATTACACATTTTCTCTAAGGATTGAATGAATATATGTCGGGACGTATGGCAATAAAGGTTTTCATAAATACTTCGATTTTTATTTGATGTCATAGCTTTGAAGATATATTATATATACAAATATTTTAAAATATAAAAATTAGCTTCGAAACGTTGGCATGAAGTCATTAGTATTCTGCCTGGGATATATATATATATATATATATATATATATATATATATGTATATAATGTGTGTGTGTATTACTATACCCGTTGGTTTGATGAAAAATTACTCGAAAAGAAAAATGATTGATTTATTGCCGAGTCGATCAAAGAACACATTGGCCCTTTTGACTGTTTACAACAGACGCGAGCGAAGCCACTCGAAGAGAAATAAATGAAAGAACGCGGCCCCATGTATCTATAGAAGGTATACATACCTACCTATCATATATATACATATTATGAAAAAATATGAAAAATATTAACTCCGAAGGTGTATAGAATGTAGATTAGGCGGATGTGAGTTATTGAAATATTAAAATGATAAATTACTTGTTTATATTGTAACATAATCACGGCCATGCTCGCCCGAAGGCAGGCAATGTGTGTTTGAAACACACAGGAAGAAATTGTGGAATCGTCGAAATATTTATAGTAGTAATAATAAAAATAGAATTATATTAAAACTAATGGATTAAATCAAAATTTCTATAAAAGCTTTCGATTTTAATTATTCAAAAAACAATAAATTCGTAATGATGGGGAAAATTGGTGATTAGTTTTTGCCAAAGGCAAGTCCAGCCGTTTCGGAGATATGGAGATAAATGTGCAAAAAATTTAAGTTTTTGAAGGAACTAAGCATTCGATTCAAATGATTCAAAAAAAACTTGTGTTCAAACTGCTTGTGTTGACAAAGCAATTGTTTTTGGGGAATTTGCTCTTTAATTCTAATTCTAGCTAATGTTCTAAAGCTCACTAATATACTTCAAATAAATAATTTTAACTTTAACTGTAACTGTAACTGTAGAAGCTTTTTTATAATTTTTAAAACTGAAAAAAATAGATTTTTGCGAGTAAAGAATTTGACTATTTTTAAATGTTGAAATATTTTCAAATATTTGAAAATTTTGAACTCTCTTTTAAAGTAATCTACTTCAGCTACGTAAAGACAAAATTTTGATGCGCGTTAGCGCCTCGTCGCCGTTTAACGGATAATCATTGGTACGGAACCCATAGAAATGTACTAATGCGTATGTATCTAGATGAGGACTATCGTCTCTCAGATTTGCGCGACGATCGCAAAAAAATTAACATAAAAATTTACACAGTTTGACCAAAGCTCTAGGTTGTACTTAAAAGCTCATAATGTTCTAAATGCTTAAGATACCTTCTTTTTTTTTTCATTGTACTTATTATCTATATGATCAGCCTGTTTTGGCTTGATGTCGAGTTCTGGAACACCCAGTAATACATACAAAATTTTCAACTTTGCATATTTGTTATATCTAGTACTCTAAAAAATATTACAATTATTTTATATTTGTTATATCTTCTATAGTAATTTTAGAATTTCATAAATTTTGCTAAATGATGATGCACATACAATGTCTAAACGTACATAATAAATAGTTAAATATTGATTGTTATTTATTTCGACCATTTGGCTGCAAATAAACATTTCAGGAATATATATATATATATATATATATATATATATATATATTGCATTTTATAATTAATTTGATAAGGGTTTTTGCATCAGGGCAAAATGACAAATTTGAAATATTTGAAAATAATTTATAACATTTCTCTTATATATATATATATATATATATATACGGTTATAAATTAATAGTTGGGCGTGTCTACATATGAAATAATATTTTTCGGATCTTCTGACATGAACGTTTTCTCGAAAGATCTTTTGATAAAGGCCTGATAGGGGTTTTTGCAGTATGCAAAAATGTAATATTTTTTTCAAATATCAATGGAAGAAGCAGTGATGGTCGGAACAAAATAAAGTTTAGTAATTCATTTTTGAGTTTGGTCAATTATCAGGTATACACTGTAGCAATTGATTGCTTGGTTCAAAATTATTGGGCTGAAATTATTTTTTTATTGTTGTTATTTATATTTTCAAGATTTATGGGTTTCATTTATTTGAACGCAAAATTTGAATTATGACCAATATATTTAGTCGTGGTGGCTAATTTTAATTTTTTTCCATGTTTCAGTTTCAAGTCACTCACAATAATTTTGGATGTAAATTGTAAGAAACTTACTATAATAATCTGTTGCACATTTTTTTGCAATTAAATACTAATAAAAAAAATTGGTCACAATTATTTTAAATCTAAAAGCTTTCCAATTATGCAAAATTTAGAAGGATTTCCATCATTATGACCAACTACATTACTTGCAAATATATAGAGAAGTTCATGTAACTTTTCAAAGCATTATTCAAGTTTTTGAAATTATAGACTAACATACATTATTAATAAAAAATATTTTATTTGTTACAAAATTTTGTGCATAATTTTTACATATGTAGTGTTAATAAAAAAACTAAATTATGAAAAATAAATTTTGTCAAATTTATAGAATAAATTAGGAATTTTTATCAACTTAACAATTGATACACTATGCTGGAGAGTTTTCCATAAATATTTTTTTGTTCAAGTTCACGGTTGTGTTTACAACGCTTTTATTATTGTTTTGATATGATTTGGTGGCGGAATTAATTAAAAATCTAAATTTTGTAATTCAACTAAGATTTTATCAAACATCGATGTTTTTGATACACTGTTTTGTTTTTGTATATAAAATCATGACACACTTAATATAAATTGGAGCTAATTTGCTCCTCTATGCATTACCTGTTACTACTTTCTTTCATCTCATAATTAATTTTCAAATCAGAATGATTACATTGTACATTTATGTGAAAAATATATTTTTTTCGTGAAAATATAATTGTTATATATGATTGTCCACAAATATTAGATCTAGACTGCGCATGGGCATATGAGCATTCAAAAATTTGTTAAAAATTAAATCCGAAGTCCGAATCCACGCCTATTAATTTCAGGCCACTCCTGTTAGTCCAATGATCAAATAGAATTTAATAGTGATATATATAATTTAGTTAATATTTAATAGCCACACATACATATAATTAATAGTAGGTCAATTGATATGTATTTCATAAATCATTTGTCAATTTATTTGCAACTGCTGGTGCTGTAAATTTGTCAAAGATCTCATTTTCTATAATTTTGCTCATAATCCTATTGTGGTTCAGTCCTAACTTCGGCCAGATTAATATCAAGCAGTATGATATCAAATTTCCACTGGATGTTATAGATCTCAATAATAATTGTCGTGAAAGTGCAAATTGTCATTCGTGGGCATTGCTGCAACCTAGATGCGCTAACACATACTGTTCGAACGTATTTTCCTTTTATTATATTGGCCATGAAGGTGACAACCTTCAGGGCATTAAACTTTACACGGAATGGTTGCTACCCCTGGTAGAGGGGGTAGTGGAGTGTTTTAATTGAACTAGTTGCTCACTTCTAAAAGTAAAGTCGGCGAAACAACATGTATAGTAAATAATAAATAAATCTACCTTCTTTCATTATAACTTAGTGACAAATCAGTGATTGTAATAAGAACTGCAACAAATACATAATATACCAACAAACCAGTGTTTAATACAGTTCACAGCTACATGGGGCAAATTATAACCAAACAACCTGAATTATCGAAGGAGAGTTTTAATACATAACATAATTCCACATACTATAGCTCGTAGAACACCTAGATTTGATACCTGTTACAAAAAAATGAAGAGTTCAATAAGTATTTTCTATCAGAACCTCAGTGTCTGAGTTGCACAAACTCTTGAGTATTTTTCAAACAAGTTTTTTTTCAATAAATGATTTGACCCTAAATTTTACCTCACCTGATTTGCGATCAGAAATACCTCGTAACTAAAACGGAACGGCGTTCCGCTAATTTACGAATTGCCAAAATGTCTGGTGAATTAAAAACGTCGGCGATTTAGATTTAGGTCTCTGTTTCTGGAAAATAATGAATCAAAAATAGAAATACAAATGTGTGTTCGACGATTTGCGAATGAGATTCATGCACTGAGGGTTTTGTAACAATATTCGAAAGTGAAGGTGAATTTTAATACTATTTATTATTTTTTGTTAAATCAGGAATATTTTTTCATTTAGACTTAAAAATAGTATCGTTGTAATACATCGAAATTAATTTTACCAAACAATGCAATAATTTAAATAAAAAAGTAAAATTTATGTAATGGTATTTTTTCTTATTATGAAGACGGCAAAATTTAGACTATCATTTTTAGCAATATGTATTTTTGTATTTAATTATTTATACACGTTTTTTTGAGAACGTGTAAATCGGTTTGGATATTTCAAAAAACATTCCCTATATTTGACCAAGTACTGTGGCAAACACAGCTAGATTTGGAGCTGAAGGTGCGTATTTAATAAATCTACATAAATATCAGATCATATAATTTATTATTATTATTATATTATTAAATTCATTCTAATTTAATTAAGTTTACCAAAATATTTAATATAACACTAATCTTATGTAATACAATTATAATACAATACAATATGTAATACAATAACTTTAAAAAAAAGTACTTATAATAATGTCATAGTTTGTTTGAAGTATGATAATAGGTAGATATCTTAATATTTTTCTAACGGAAAAATTCATTTAAATATCCATTAATATTTGTAAATTTTAAATCTGGTAACTAAAATATGTGAGCAGTATTTAAAATAGAATAAAGAATGAAAATAATTATAATAAAAAACTTTGTAGGAAAATGTTAAAATAATGTGGAATAGATAATTGGGAGAATCAAGAAAAAAAGTAAAAATTGTTGGAACTGTCGAGAGAAAGGCTTTTTATTTGCAGGCTTTTTATTAGCAAAAAATTGTTTAATACCAAAAGTGGCAGATTCGAAAAATATTTTAGAAACTTCATGATCATGTTTATGATCTGTATTTTTACGTGCAAATGGGTATATGTGTATGGAAACTTGTGGTTGCAAGGCCAGAATCTTTTCCAAAATATTGGAAATTTCCTGAAAAAAACATTTCCAAAAACCCAAAAAATATCCTGATTTTTTCTATTAGTAAATTCTAAATAAATTTTGAACGGTTTCCAATCAATATTACATTTCAATTTTTTTTATATTAAACTTATTATTTAAAACTTCCCGCGTGGGGTAAGTTATAGTAATCGCAAAAAATCGAAAATGGAAATTTTTACATGTCCTTACATTTCAAAGATATCTGAACATTTTGGCATACCTTAGAAAAAAAATATGTATGTGTGTGTGCGTGTGCGTGTGTGTATGGATGTGCGGATACAATTTTTCGTCGACGATTTCGATAACACAAATCAACCAATTTGAATGATACAAAAAACATTTGATTCTTACTGATAAGGAGACGTGCTGATTTTTTATAAAAGGAGCTTCAGCCGTTCGGAAGATACGGGGCAAAAAGTGCCGAAAATGGTAATCCAGTTTTTGAGAGAACGAACAATAAATCAAAAAAACATTTTAGCAGGTCAAGCGGTTCCAGAAATCCAGTGAAAAATTACAATAAATGCCATTTGGCGGTCAAAAACGATCATTAGATATATGTCAAATTATCAAATATTTTATAGAGATTTTAATAATAGAAACAAAATTTTCTCAAAATTTATAGCTTTGGTAAAAATTGTATTTTTGGTACGGGAAGTTCCAGCAATTTGCCTTAAGGCACGATGCCTTGCACCACTGGTTATATTATTTATATTCATTAAGTTTTTATATCTCAATTTTTTTTCATGTTCATTTGCAACAATTAGTTCTTACACACAACTAGTAAATTTTATTCAACAAACTTCCCACATCCACCTTGCCGAATTTCGCATCAACCTTTCCCTTTTCTTCCCCATTCTTTAAAAGAAACAACAAAGTCTTTGGCCAAAAAAACAAACATTGAACCGGGCAAGGAAAATCTTGAATGAACGCGAAATAAATACAAAACTAAACAAAAAAACGATCGTATTATTTTCGAAACGTTGATAAAAGATCTTTGTAGTTCCAAAATACAAAATGGAGTTGCGGATCTCCGTTCGGCCGTTTACTTACGACATCCGGTCCAAGTTGAAAATTTCGGCTCCGGAAGACGATGGGCGTCTCTAACGAATTATGGAAGATTATAAAGATAAATATCCTAAATAAGGCGGACGACTGCCGAACGAAACGTAGGCTAATACTGTCGAATGTTCTATTATTTTTTATTCTGTGTTGGGTATGTCTAGTACTTGAACAAAACCTGAAATTTTATATAATAATATGGATTTTAGTTTGCTTATACCGTGATTACGAATGACCTGGCATACGAGTGTTTCGAGATACGAGCGGCCATAGAAGCGGCCAATGAGCAAAAATTGTTGTTTGGTTTTTACAGTATAATTACTACTGACATGCTTATTAGCTTACATTAAATATTGTATTTGACATATATATAATGTATATGCTGAATGACGTTTCAAGTCATTCTGAATCGAATGAGACCAAATTTGAAAAAAGTATGTGTATGTGTGTATATATGAACAGATGTTTGACCGTAAATCGACGTTTTCTCAAAATCGCCTTAACTGATTTCAGAAATTTAAGTCATTCGATGTATCTCGATGAGGACTATTGTTTGTCAGTTTTGTGCGACGATCTGCCGTTCCGTTTCTTTGTAATTTGGAGAAAAGTGTTAAACTTTCCGTCCACATTTAAGCTCATACTACCGAATCGATTTAAAAAAAAATAAAAACTGTTTGCAAGATATTAGTTGGGAACGATACTGATTAGTTAGGTGAAAAGCTATCGAGCAGCCGCTTTCTTGTAATTAATTGTTGAAAAAAAAATTTAAGCCGATTTTTATGGAACTTTTTTAGTAATGTATATCATGGTCTTATAGAACTTACTGAAATATTACGGCCTTACGACAAGTAGTTTAATTTTAAAAATTCTTCAAAGTTTGAGAAAATGAGTAGTTTTTTCTGACGTTTGTTAAAATTAAATTTACTTTGGATTACTAGTAAATTTACTTTACTTTATAGTTACTTGGTATAACGATAGAATGTTCGTTCGTTTTCAATTATGTGTAATGAATCCACTCTGAATACTTTTAATCACTCATAAATTAATTTATTTTTTATTGATTAAGTCAATTATTTACACATTTCGGGAAGTTCATGCAACTTACCTCTAGAAAAATTATCAGAACCAACTAGTTTGTTGTGTGTTAGCAATGTCTAGTACTTGAACAAAATCTGAAATACTATTTCTTATTATGGATTTTAGTTTACTTATGAATAAATAAATAAGAACAGTGCTACCCCGACTTACGAATGATCTGGCATGCGAGTGTTTCGAGATACGAGCGGCCAAAGAATCGGGTAATAAGCAAAAATTGTTGTTTGGTTTTTACAGTATAATTACAGTATTACAGCATGCTTATGAGCATATATATTATATATATGCTGAATAGGATATTTCACTCGCAGATGTATCTAATATGAAAACTTCAATACAAAAATGGATCTTTATTTTAAGGACAATACTCGGTCTTTCACCCAAGTCTAATTATAATAATAAAATCACTGAACAATAATTATTTATTATTTTTAATTATAATTAGACACATATCGCGTGTTCCAAAGATGCGCACAAGTAAACATTCACAATCGTTTGTTGGTTTTGCTAAAAATATATTTTGAATTTACGTGTTCATTAATAATTTATATATTTTTAAAATGCGATAATAATTAATAATTAAAAATTTGATGTGCTCGTACACGAAACTATTATGGATAAATAATTTATTTTGAATTAAATATAAGGTAGAGGAGGTTTTAAAGCTCTGCCGGTAAAAAGGTCCTCCACCAATATTTCTAAAACAAGTGAAGTTGGGAATTTTTTTTAACAACATTATTTGAAAGTAGAGGAGGTCTTTAAAATCTAGTTGCCAAAATATTGAAAATAACTTTATACGTAGAGCATCTGAGATTTGCTTCTGAAGACGATATTTCCCTTCAGGAATACAACAAACTTTAAATAAAATGCAGTCCTTTGCTAGCAGTCCTCGTACAATCCATCTGCCACTTGACTGTACATTTTTAATTACCGGCGAAGTCCATCAGATGCTTTCCTTTTTTAGTTTTGCAATTTTTTTTTCTCGTCCAAAGCGCTCTTGTTCATATTTTTTATTCAGGTCGTATGTCTTAAGGATCTCGCGTCTTGCTGGATGGGAAGGAAGGCTCATATGCATTTTTTAACGATAAATCCTGTGCAATTTTTTTTTATTTCGCTTTAAAGGTAATATTTTATCAGGCCTGTTATTGCGAGGTCCTCGAGAGGTGTAGTTGAAATATTTTTCGGTCGTTTGGTAAAAAAGCTAAGTTTGAATTTTTTATTTACACAAAGTAGAAATTATAGATTTTTTTCCTAAAAATAATACAAGATATTGATTAAGTTAATTTATTTAAGTTTTTGAAATTTTGAAATGTGTTAAAATTGATTACTGCATATCTGATACTGATTTTCAAACGTTGCAAACGGATCGAAAAAATAAATTCTGAATCTGGAGTTTCTTATTTGAATCACGTGGCTTTTGCCACTAATCCACGGGCGAATAATTTGTGAAAATTTTGTAAATTTTACTTATTATTATAATCTTCACAACATAAATGACAATGCGATGTGCATATGTCTGTTTATTTTTGACCGCCAAATGGCATTATTTTTCACTTTTTTTATTGAATCTCCGGAGACACTAGATCTGCCTTTGCCTACTACTTAACTAATCAGCACGTCTCCTTATCAATACGAATCGAATGTTTTTTGAATTATTCAAATCGGTTGATCGGTGTTCCCGAAATCGTCCACGGAAATTTGTATCCGCACATTCAGCTATGCAGTGGGATTGCTTAAAAAAATGTTCAAAATTTTCAGAATAAATTAAAAACAAAAAAAAATCAAATTTTTCAAAAAAGTCAAATGTTTTCAAAAATTTCAAAATTTCTCAAAAATCTAATTTTTGCAAAGTTTTTTCAATAACTCAGTTTTCGGTACGGGAAGTTCCAGCAATTTGTCATAGAGCACGATGCCGCCATACACCATTAAAACTAATGGTAATAGTGATCTAAATTCAATCCAAATGAAGCAATCCTGGGAAGGGATATTTTCTCTTTACCACGATATTTTGCTAATCGCCATCGATGTTGAAAATATCAGTTTCTCTGAATTTCGTTCTGCAATTTAATTTTCTAATTAAAAGTGTCCACCGCAAACGACACATTGTCAAAATCGACCTGTCAACAGATCAGTCGATCGTTTCTTTCATAACGGAAAATGTCGTTTGTGTAAGAATCGTCAAGAAATCATAAATTTATCATTTTCTGTGTCAGTTCTCCTCAAATCGAGAAACACGAACAAAAATTACCCTAAAGGTAATTGTGATTCGACACCTTCACTTCAATTTCGAACGCTCTGACGATTGTTCACTGTGGATTTTAGTGGTGTGAAAAATTAATATCGAAAATGGAATCAGAGCTATCAGGTTAAATTTTGCAAGATGTGATTTGAGGAAAATTACATAAATTTTTTGATAGCTAAAATTAATGGAGTTGATCAATAGGAATTGAGGTGTAGAAACAGTTAACTAGGAAGATTTGCGAATATAATAAATGGGTAGTACTGCCCTAGGGTAGGTCCGTAAACTGAGTTAAAATCCAACTCGATTTGGGGAAGAATAGTGTGAAAGATTTCTCATTGCCATATCACACCGCAGTGCCCAAACTGGGCAATTTTCAATTGGAAACATATTTTTGATCTATATATTTTCAAGTAAAAGTGGACATCGCTACTGCACGATATCAGGTTGTCTAAGGCAGGCCTTTGAACTCAGTAAAAATTATTTGCTACTGTACAAGATGGCATTTAAGTAAAAATAAATACATCATATAACAATTTTGAATAATGTTTATTAGTAATATGGTAACACTCTTGATGCACACATTTATTAGTGTCAACCATTATACACATTTATATAATGATAAATTATAAATTATATATTTATAATAGCAATAAAAATATGTATAATATTTAAAAACAATAATGTAATTAAAGTCATACTTCAAATATGAAATGATCGGTTTGTCATTGTAATTAGCATTTATGACTTGGACCTTCATTAGAGAAATGAATTAATTGCTGATAAATAACTTCTATAATATTCGTTCACACAGCGGATTATGTTAAACAACGCCTAAACAAATATTGTTTTCACAACTTCACTCATCATGTAATTGTGTTTGAAGAACTTCATGTAATTAAAATTAACATACATTCATTGACTGCTTGTATTTTTTTTACTTTTTCGTTGGAGATATAATCTCATTCGTTGAACAGCTGTAATATCTGCATGGCCTAAAAAATATTTTTCATTTTAATAACTTCAAAGATTTATAGAAACTACGAATAATATAGTAAGTATTTCAATAAACTTAGGTTTCATACAAGGCGCAAATGCAGCATTTGTTTTATTATTTGCATTATAATTATTTACGGGGGACAGGGTAAAATATTCTTATGATTCAGGCATTTTTCATCAAATCAAGATTTGTACTATGATGTAACTTTAAAATGTTGCATTTATCTATGCCGATTTCCTTGTTGATATCGGTACGCATACAACGTTGACGCCGATACGATCTCTATTCACATACGCGACGACTAATCACAATCGACCCGTACAGAAATGATATCATCGAGAGCGAATGACGAATCATTGGCACTCGACTCTTATCTTATCTTATCTGCCGTAACGCACTTCCGTTGCATTTGTACGGATTTACACCCTAGTCGTGTGTTAAAAAATTTTACTTCAATAATAGTTATTGTTTTTTTATGAAATATATATTAAAATAGTTGATATAGAACCTCTATATTGGGACACATTTATGATGGAGAGCGAATTACACATTTCTCATCAACCCTTTCTAGCTGTAGTCCTGGTATTTGAACATGAATTGGTAATTAGGATATATCAAACATTGAGGAAGGAACATAACTAAGTTTTGTGAAAATATGTTTAAAAGGATAATTTAGATTCCAACGGGCTGTTTTTGATCTATAGTTTCAAGTGAAACTGGCTATAACTACTATCGACGAAATGGAATAATTAATATTTGGAACTTTGTATCTATATTGTGGAAAGTCGATCGGAATTGATCATTTTCTCCAGCACTAGTTGGTGAATGGTCAGAAATCTTGCAGGATGATTTATGTAGTTCATGATTCTTTGATTGACTCCACAAAGCTACCGCGGGAGAACGAGCGACCGAAGACCGAACACATTGGATATGCTCGAACAAACACACACATTTATTTATATATAATATTATTATATACATATAACAATAATAATAACAAATAATGACAATAACAAATACACTGCCGAAGGCAATTTTTTTAAATTGGCGGACTTTTTATTCATTTATCTTCTAGCCTCAGAAAATTTTCTTTTGTCACCCTTTTGCTACTGTTGCGTTTTCCACAGAAGTGCCTCTGCTGTACGAGCCAACATGCCGCCCAAGTATTTTAAGATATTAAGATTTACCACTTTATGTAGGTTCTGGAATCTATGTCATATAAGTAGCTTGGTTTTACTTTTATTTTTGCCATCATTAGCATGATGGATTTTTTTACCCAACTTTGACATGCTCCATGAATTAGTCTTAACCAGTTATTAAGCCAGCATAAACTACTATTTATTTTTAGGTTGCATTTAGTTCGTTGGATGTTTTATAAAAGTTTTCTTACAATAATATTTTAGTGTATTACTTGTATCTTATATGTGTAGTTCACATTGCTCATTTTGAGTCTACTATTATTTTTTTTAGTGATCTATATAGTGTATTACAAAAGATGTAAAGCCAAATTGAAGGTTTTTTGCATTTTTTTATTTTTTTCATCTTGCATCTTGAATCATTACCAATAAAACTATTTTGTAGAACTAAAAATCACAATTCTAAGAAACTGTAATAATTACTATAAAAAATTAGGATTTTCAATAATTTAACCCTTTACACTAGCTAATTCCGAGATTTATATGTATTTTGCCGCGGCATTCGAGTGGAAAGGGTTAATTGATAGTGGTGCATTTTGAAGCAAAAGTTGACATACTGGATGTCGTCTATAGACGACGCTCATAACGAAAGGATCGAATTACTCAATATATCTTAACAAAGTAATCTTTATTTTTATTTAAAATTAATCAATACTACTTGAATGAAATGAAATTCTCTTTTCCTGTCATCTAATTTTCTGACATCAAAGTTTGGTCAATTTTCCTAAATATGTCATTTTTCAAAATATTCTGCATTGTTTAGTATTATTTGAAATATTCCGATATTATTGTATTTTTTCAAATTATCCAAGTTTTAAAATCTGCTTATCTAGGTACTGCGATGTGAAATGGCAATGCAAAATATATACTTCTACCACAATTTAAACAGATACTGATGTTTTCCAATATCAAATACATAGTACAATAAATTAGAAGTATGCAAAGCTATGGGGTAGGTAACTTTTTAAATACGGCTTATTTGGGCACTATGATGTGAAATGGCAATGAAAAGCCTTTTAACTCATTTTACGCACTTTTGAGGTATTATTATAATTATTTTTCACAAAATATAATTAAAATGAGCAATGTATTATTATAACTTTTATTAAAATTTTTACGGTGTGTACGAGTTTGACTCGAATTCTTCCGCAATGTTTTTTTTATTATATTTTTTGTTTGTTGTTAACAATATTGTATTTCTAATCGAACGACTTATTTTTTGTGTCTGTTTTGAAAAAGTACTGCGTAACGCTTGCGCTTGTTTACAGGGCCGACCTGGGAATAAAAATGGTAAATGAAAAAATTCATTCATTATCAGTAAAATTTTTCTGATCTAATAATTCTTCTGCATGATGATTAAAATCGTATAATTTCTATCGTTTCCTGGCCCTGGGAAACGAATTTCTGCAGTGCTTTTTTCATCTGATTTCAGCTTCTTTTTGTAGAATCTAGAAGAAACCTTCAAGTATAGACTATATAGTATAATACTATTTTACTGTATAGTTAATGCACTATTGGCCCTAGGTAATCTGCAAAAATATTTGTTTGCAGATTACTGCTGGATTCCACAAAAAAAAACTCAATAGATATGAAAAAAAAACATTACAGAAATCTGTTACTCAAGTCATCTAAAGAAAAAAGGGGCAGTAAAAACAAAAGTTATTAGATTTTAATCATCATGCAGAATTCAAGATTTTGTCGTTATTTTTTATTTTTCTCTATTTTTTGAAGTTCGACTCCCAATTTTGATTTGTGTTTTTAAATGTAAAGTAGATTGAAAAACATGTCGCAAGCCCAAAACAATTTCTTTTATTTTGTGGATCTGTATAATTTGGTGGTCTTTCTAAAAAAGTAAATTTATTAAAAAAAACCGATTTTATCCATAGATTATAATAATTGTTGGAACTTAAATAATTTATTAAATATACAAAAATATTTTTTAGATTAATGCCTTCATACATCGTTGCTTCTGTACTATTATACATATTATTTCTTGGGTTTTATATTATTTTATTACACAGTTAATTTGTTCATGGTACACTTTATGTTTTTGACATATTGATTAAAATTTATAGAATATCACTCAATATTAATTGACATCACATACTTGAATTCTTTTTTGATATTGTTTATATTACTTATTGTTTATTGACAATATTGATATAGTTTCTATTTGCATTAGGGATACCCATAAAATATTCTTAATTAATTCCTCCAAGTCCATCCCTGCCCCACGTTAGTTTTGCTGCGTGTTCCTCATACAGTGTTTTTTTCCTTTTAATTTACATCTACGTGTGGATGTGTGTGTGCTGTGTGTATTTGTTATTAATTATTTTATAACATGACTTGCGACAAGAAAATAAGTTGCCGACAAAGAAAATTCGAGTTTCGAAAACTCAGGCGAAAGGTGCACCCAATATAATAATGTTCAAATTAATACGCACACGGGCGCCTGCGATCTTACATGGAAAGCCGATCGAATCGATAGGAATTGAGAAATTTTGAAATTTTGTTTTGATGGAGCAACGTCTGGTTGCATAAAATTTAGGAAAATTGTGGAATACAGTTATGTAGATCTATATTTTCGTGCAAGGCTACATTTTTGTGCAAGGCTACATTTTTGTGCTTAACTACAGAACTTCATTTTCAAACTGATCTTCACTTCTTGCAGAACTGCATTTTTGTACTGATCTTTAATTCCTGCTGATCTACATTTTTCTGCAGAACTACATTTTTTTACAGATCTACATTTTTGTACTAATTTTCACTTTTCCTGTTGCATACACTTACTGGCAGGTCAACAACTTCTTGAATATTTATGCAGATCAACAACTTCTTGATTAACTGAATTTTTTACAGTTCTATATTTTTGCTTCAGCACTACATTTTTCTGCGACACTACATTTTCCTGAAAAACTACACTTTTTAGAGACCTATATTTGTTCTGCAAAACCTCATTTTTCTAGAGTGCTATAATTTTTTGCAAAACCTCAAATTTTAAAGTCCTATAATTTTTTGCAAATCCTCACATTCTTATTCAGAATATAGATTGAAAAAATATGATTTACATTTATAAAAAATATTAATTACATTTTTTCCCGACAAATACCTTTTTCTTCATGACTACATCTTTCTGCAGAACTTCATTTTTCATGAACTAGAGTCCTATAATTTTCTACAAAACTTTATTTCTTCGGAACTACATTTTTTATTCAGAATGTAGATTAGAATGGTATAAATATATTCATTTAGAACTACATTTTTTTCTTCACAAATGACTTTTTCACGGCTGTTGGACTGCATTTATCAGCAAAACTATATCTTTCTAGAGAACTACATCTTTATAGAGAATACATATTTGTAGAGAACTATATCTTTTTAGAAAACTACATCTTTGTACAGAATGACATTTGTGTACAGAATTACATTTATGTAGAGAACTACATCTTTGTAGTGAATACATCTTTGTAGAGAACTACATCTTGTTAGAAAATTACATCTTTGTACAGAATTACATCTTTGTAGAGAATTACATCTTTTTAGAGAATTATATATTTGTAGAGAATTACATCTTTGTAGAAAATTATATATTTGTACAGAATTACATCTTTGTAGAAAACTGCATTTTTTAAAGAGAACAACATTTTTTTCAAGAGAACTACATTTTTTTCAAGAGAACTACATTTTTTTTCAAGAGAACTACATTTTTTTCAAGAGAACTACATTTTTTTCTAGAGAACTACATTTTTTTCTAGAGAACTACATTTTTTTCTAGAGAACTACATTTTTTTCTAGAGAACTACATTTTTTTCTAGAGAACTACATTTTTTTCTAGAGAACTACATTTTTTTCTAGAGAACTACATTTTTTTCTAGAGAACTACATTTTTTTCTAGAGAACTACATTTTTTTCTAGAGAACTACATTTTTTTCTAGAGAACTACATTTTTTTCTAGAGAACTACATTTTTTTCTAGAGAACTACATTTTTTTCTAGAGAACTACATTTTTTTCTAGAGAACTACATTTTTTTCTAGAGAACTACATATTTTTCTAGAGAACTACATATTTTTCTAGAGAACTACATTTTTTTCTAGAGAACTACATTTTTTTCTAGAGAACTACATATTTTTCTAGAGAACTACATTTTTTTCTAGAGAACCACATTTTCCTAAAGACCTACATTTTTCCGCAGATCAACATGTTTCCCTAAATCTACATTTTTCCTAGATCTACATCCGTCTGGAAAAGTACATCTATCTGCAAAAATATATTTTTCTGCAGAACTTTTAGAGAAAATTTAGTTCCCCAAAAAATTAGTTGTTTGGGACTATGTAATTTAGCAAATGTTAGTTCCCTGGGAAATAAAAAAAATATAACGTCCTTAGTGTGTATATCTTTTAATTATTACTTAATTAGTGCAGAAGTCAAATTTTTGGTACTGTTTATTATTAAAGTATTATATTCATCAAAATTGGTGGTCATCAACTTTTATCATGAATGAAATTTCTAAGGCTTTTAATTCTAATGACCTTATATAAAACTTGAAGATTATTCAGAAGGCAAATTCTCACCGATGATTGTTTGATTTTAAGTACCTGAAAGATTAACCAGGATTAACTTAAAACTATAATACTACCGGATAAATTTTGCTTCTAATGATCTTTTCACAGAATCGTGTTTAAAAATTTAGGCATTTGGCTTTAAGTACGGTTAATCTAGGTAGATAAAGTTTGTAAATATATCTGTTTTTTTGGTACAGAGGTGTATTTTTGGATCGAAATAACAAAATTAACGTATATTAAGTGATATTTTCAAGTAAAAAATCAATGTACAAACACTAGTAGCTAGTAATAATTTAAAAATTTATAAATATATATTTAAGTTTATTAATAAAGCTTAAATTAATTTATAAGTTAATTATTCGATAAGAATTTGTAGTAAACAATTGTATGAATGGCATCTGGCCTTATGATGTATGTCAGAAGACAATAAATAAAATAAAAAAAAAAATTAAAGAAACATGCATTTGCTAAACGTACAATTGTACTATAAGAGTTCTTTTACACATGCTTCATAAGAGATTAATTTTGATGATCCGTTCTTTCAAATTCTGAAAATTAATCAAATGTATTACATATCTTAACGATCAGATTACATTGCTAACTTTTTTTTCAAATTTAATTCGTAAAAAACACCAGCTTCAATCTTGTTCAAAATTGAAATATAATTCAGTAGTACTCTTATCATTCATTCATTTCAATAAATGTGTATCATTTAATTCAGTATACATTTAAAGATCTCGCAGATAATCTCTATAAAATCTTTTTCCCAACAATTGACCTCTCTGAGGGCTTACGGACCCCTATTGTTGAGTCACCACAATAATTCGCCGTGTGAGGTACGAGCCGATTTATTCAAAAGGGACAAAAAGGACGCATTGAAGACTTTTGTCCCTTTTTGTGTCCTGTTACCGCAGAAAGGATAACATTGTTGACCGAAAATATTTTGTTTGTGTTTAGAAATGGACTGAAAAGGATTTAGAGGCCCGTATTAACGGGTAATTTTTGCCTTTTGTTGTGAAATAGAGAATTGCACCTCATGATACAGTCAAGTCACGGGATCAAGTGATTTATGTTTTATATGTACTTTTCCAAAAATTTCTTCAATTAAATGTATATTAATTAATGAAAAATTGTTTATGGTTCAGTTTTATATTCATATCAATTTTACCTTTTTTTAACTTCCCGTAGAGTAAGCTATTGTAATGGGCCGAAAATCGAAATTGAAAATGTTTACATTTCTCGACGTTTTGAAGGTTTCTGAACATTTTGGCATACCTCAGAAAAAACGTGTGTGTGTGTGTATGTATGTATGTATGTATGTATGTATGGATACAAACTTCCAGTCACGTTTTCGGGCGCACGGATCAACCGATTTGAATGGTTAAAATTTTTAAATTCGATTCCTATCGATAGGGAGAACAGCTGATTAGTTTTTGGCAAAGGCAGGTCCAGCCGTTACGGAGATACGGAGCAAAGAGTGCAGAAAATAGAAATTGAGTTTTTGAGAGAACGGAGTATCCGATTTGAATGATCTAAAAATCATTCAATTAGTAATGATTGGGAGAAGTGTTTACTTGTTTTTGGCAAAGGCAGGACCAGCCATTTCGTAGATAGGGAGCTAAATATGTAAAAAATGGCAGTTTTTGAGAGAACTAAGCGTTCGATTCAAATGATTCAAAGAACTTTCTGCTTGTCTTAACAAAATAATTGATTTTAGAAAGAAAATTGTTTCAACTTTTTTTTTCAAAAAATTTTTTTTTTGTATATAGAAAATAATTCAGATGTTATTTTTAATTCTGACTATAGTTCTAATATGCTTTAAACAAATAATTTCAACTTTGCAATTCAGTTTATATAATTCTTATAAATATTAGACAATGTTACAATATTTATAATAATCTATTTGAAAACATTCAGTATTCCTCGAACATTTCGTTACGGTACGGGAAGTTCCAGCAATTTGCCTTAAGGCACAATGCCATACACCCCACTAGTTACATTTTATATTCATATCAATTTAGCTTTTTTTACATTTTTAATTTATTCTCTTACATATTTGATTTTTATTTTCTTGAAGAAGATTGTTTCTGCTAGAAAATCTAAAGTTTAGCAAAATCTATATTTTTTGGTAACTCTGTTTGATTCAAAAATGGGAAAATGTGTAAATAAAAGCAAATTTGGCTTTTTTGTTTAAGTTTTCTGGAAAGCTGCAACATGGATCTTTAAATCTAAAGAAAAAAAAACTGAATAACATCTCACGTTGTCCACTTTTATTTTTTTTTTAAATATACAGATTGACATGAATTACAATAAATTTTTATTACATTTACACATAGTGTTTGACATAAATTTTTATCTAACTGTTTCATTTAATTTTGGAACAGAAAACATTTTCTCGATTTTGGTCATTATATTTAGTTAAATCACAATAATATATAATTTTTGCTATAGGATATAAATTATACACAGGGTGTTCCTAAACTTGTTATAATTTTTTTTTAGTGTGGTCCTAGGAATGTTATTCACGGTTACGGTTTCAAAGTTTGAATGAACAAAAAAAATGAAAATTAACCACAATAACCGAAAAATAGTCACAATTTCATCAAACATCTAGGTTGCACTTTCGTAGATTTCCAAACAACGTGAGATAATTTTTTTTCTATTTTTTTTTTCAGGACAGTTAAGGTCAATGCTCCACGTTTCAGCTTGACGTTGAGTTATGGGGTACAAGCAAATATTTTCATTTAATAAGAATAACGAGATTTTATTTTCATTTAATTTTATTGATCTCACATATATACTATACAGAAAGTTTTGCTTATCGCAACAGGTACGCCTGACTTCTTCGCACTTTAGTGTAATATTTTTAGTAAAATAAAATGTTTGTATTGTAATTTTGTACTGCAATTATTTCATACAGAAATAGTCATATTTATCCTATTCTGGTACATTTTTTTTTAAATATTCGTAATTCTGGTGTATAAAGCAGCAGACCAATAAGTGAATTGGGTGATTTTCTAATTTGCGATGATGATTATTAAATCTTCTTTTTATGAAATCTTTAATATATAGCACCTTCAGATCATTATTAGTTTTATTGCAGGGTGTATCTATCATTATTCCAAAATTTGTAGAATACTGGTCTCTAGTTGGACCTGACATATTTAAGGTTGAAATTTTCAAATAAGAGTATTTATTAAGATGTCGTCCTACTTAAGATGTCCTCCTAGTTAAGATATCGCTCTGCTTAAGATGTCCTCAAGATGGCAATGCAGGAGGAGCACGATCCTTTTCTCGTATATAGCCGATTGGCGTCTAATAAATAAATAAATACTAAGATCAAATTGAACGCAGAACCAGTATTAAATAATTTTATAATTCAAGAAAACTATCAACTACATACATCACCATGAAAATATTTAATCTCTCAATGTGACAAAACTTTTCGCACACACTTGGACATTTTGCATTAGAATCTCTGTACGGGCATTAAATAAATACTTAATAAACATCATTAATGTTTTATTGCCGGTACAAAAGGCAGGCAGGCAGGCAGGCATGTGTACGTTATGTTATGTTATGTCTCTGACAATGTGAAAGGTAGCACAAGTCGATTATAATCCGTCAGTCGCAGTCGTCGTTCCGTTTGATGTGTTGCGACTTACGACTTACGACTTACGACTTACGACTTGTGTCTCACGAACGATCGTCTCTGTCGTTGTCAAGATTGATGCGCTTTTTATTGACGATGTGACCCAGATATAAATAATAACAAAACTATTTGACGCAAAATTATTCATACTATAAAGGAGAGAGGGGTTTGGTTTACCTGGATAATGGAAGTGAATACTGTTCTCCAGTTGGACCTGACATATTTGTGGTTCAAACTTATAAAGATGTATATTTTTTAAGATGTCCTGCTATTTAAGATGTCCTTTTTCTTAAGATATCATTCTGCTCAAGATATCCTTCTGCTCAAGATGTCCTCCTATTTAAGACTTCCTTCTACTTAAGAAGTCCTTCTATATAAGCTGTCTTCCTACTTCAGATGTCTTCCTACTTACGATATTCTTCGATAATTTGGAAATGCAGGAGGAGCTCGAGTTTTTTCTCGTCTTTTTTATTAACAAAAATATTTGACGCAAAATTATTCATACCATTAAGGAGGAGTTTGGTTTACTTGGATACTAGAATGGAATACTGCTCTTTAGTTAGAGCTGACATATTAGTGGTTGAAATTTTCAAAGGTGTTTTTTAAGATGTCCTCGTACTTACGACGTCCTCTTACTTACGAGGTTCTTTTACTTACGATGTACTCCTACTTCAGATGTACTCCTCCTTCAGATGTACTTCTACTTAAGATGTACTCCTACTTAAGATGTACTCGCACTTAAGATGTACTCCGACTTTAGGTTGTTCTCCTGCTTTAGGTTGTCTTCCTACTTTAGGTTGTCCTCCTACTTAAAATCCTCGTATTTAAAATGTTCTCCGACTAACGATCGTCTATTTTAATAACAAAATTATTTGACGCAAATTTTTTCAAACGATCAAGGAGGGGTTTGTTTTACCTAGAAAAGTTATACAATACTGCTCTCTAGTTGGCCCTGACAAATCTAAAGTTGAAACTTTCCAAATATTTAAAGTATTTTCTAACAATAAGATATCCTTCTACTTAAGATGTCCTTCTACTTAAAATGTACTCCTATTTAAGATGTACTCCTATTTAAGATGCACTTTTACTCAAGATGTACTCCTACTTTAGGTTGTCCTCCTACTTTAGGTTGTCCTTCTACTTTAGGTTGTCCATTTACTTTAGGTTGTCCTCTTACTGATGATGTTCTCCTACTTAACATGCATTTCTACTTAATATGTTCTTCTGCTTTAGGTTGTCCTCCTAGTTTTGGTTGTACTCTTACTTACAATGTACTCCTATTTACGATGTACATACTTCTACTTACGATGTACTCCTACTTAAGATGTCTTCTTATTTGAGGTGTCGTCTTATTTTAGATGTCCTTCAACTTAATATGTCTTCCAATTATTTAACGATGCAGGAGGAGCACGAGCTTTTTTTCTCCTTTTATAATAACTAAACTATTTGACACAAAATTATTTATACCATTAAGGAGGGGTTTGATTAACCTAGAAAATTTATGGAAATACTGCACTCTAGTTGGACTTCAGATATTTGTGGTTGAAATCTTTTCATGTATTTTCTAAGATGCCTTTCTTCTACTTACGATGTCCTTCTACTCAAGGTGTCCTCCTACTTAAGGTGTTCTTCTACTTAAGGTGTCTTTCTACTAGGGATAGCCTGCTTTAGAGGCTTAACAATTTTTTTTTTAAAAGTCTTCCAAAACTAGCCAAGAATATCTTCCTAAAGTTTTAGAAACAAATTCAAATTATTTTTAGAGTTACAGAAAAAATAGAGAGCAAGCGTCGAGAAGGTACAAGAAAGTCAACAAATATGAAATAGTATCCTAATATGTAATATCTTCATTTCTTCTAAGACTATAACTAATATTGATTGTGCTGGTATGATACTGGGATCTGTGACTTTTGCAAGTGATTATGTAATATAAAGTTTTTTTATATCCCAAAAACCAAAATGGTATTCTGTATTCTATACTTGGTGACTTTCGTCTGTATTTTTCTTTTCCTTGATTTTACCTAATTGGCGGGAAAGATATGAAAAAACAAAACTGAACGTCCTATCGAAACGAGAAAAATTGATTGTATTCTCTTCTAGCTACCCTACGGGAAATAAATAATACATATTATGGAAAATATATTTTTTTAATTTTATATTTCAAAGAATCACAATCTTTTTCCTTTCAGAAATCAGCAAATTACGAATATAGAATTTTATGGAAATTATTCTATAACTCCTTCATTTCTAAATAAATGGAAATCTTAAAGTTAACGCCTTCTCGAGACATTTCAGCACGTTTATGCCATTCGAGATTGGCATAACTCCGCATATATGTCGCATATATGTCCGCATATATGTCTATGCCTTATACTTGGAATATGAATAACAAATTAGTAATAATTTCTGGTGAATAAATAATATAAGTGAGACTCTATATTATGCAACAGAATTATTACGTAATGTATAATTTAAGGTAAAATTATAGTAGGCACGTGCTCACTGAAGGTAATAGATACTTTTCAATAATAATGGGATCATTCTGCAAATTTAATAACTTTCTTACGGAAGATTAGTTATTTTTTTCTGTGGACTTTGATTCAGAACTCTGAGGTTCAATACCAAGTCTGATTGGGCAGCCCGATGTCAAGCAGTAGTGACATCGGTTTTGACTAGGAAACAAAAACTGGAAATTTCTCATTCCTGGCATTGTTGCACCAATAATGTGTGTAAATTGTATTAATAAATTTATCACAGATATAGGACAACCATTTGGGTTGCCATCTATTATCACGTCATTAAAAGAAATCGTCACAACAACTCATTTGAATCATTAAGTTGTGATTGTTTTCATCATATCATTGACCTATTTATCTCTGTATCAAATTCAAAGAATATAAAAGTATTAACAGTTAAATAGACGGACAAGGTTGCTATAAAATAATTTTATAGAACTCCTTAAGGCTCAATAAAGCCTTGAGGCATCTAGTAAGTCATACCTCGTTAGTGTTATTAATTTATTCATAAAAAATTAGTCTTGCATTCTTGTGCTTCATCATGGCTCAAGGTGAAGGGATTGTAAATGGATACAGTAGTTACTATAAAATTAAATTGTTGGAATTCTGATTAGAATAATAAATGATTTTACTTCACAAAATAAGAGAAACATTGAATTTTTGAAGAAAAAATTTCTTACACATTTTTTTTTCAACTTCAAAAACATATATTTTGATAAATATATAAATGTACATAACATTTTTAACTTCCCGTAGGGTAAGTTATAGTAATCGCAAAAAAATCGAAAGTGAAATTTTTTATATATCTTTACGTTTCAGAGGTTTCTGAATATTTTGGCATACCTTAGAAAAAATGGATGTATGTGTGTGTGTGTGTGTGTGTGTGTGTGTGCGTGTGTATATGTATGTGCGGATACAAATTTTCGTCGACGATTTCGGGAACACGGATCAACCGATTTGAATAATTCAAAAAACATTCGATTTGTATTGATAAGGAGACGTGCTGATTAGTTTTTGGCAAAGGCAGGTCTGGCCGTTCCGGAGATACGGGGCAAAAAGTGCCGAAAACGGTAACTCAGTTTTTAAGAGAACGGAGCGTCCGATTTTAATAATTCAAAAAACATTTTACTTGTATTGACAAGATAAAAAATTGATCAAATTTTCATAAAGGCAGGTCTAGCGGTTTCGGAGATCTAACGAAAAAAGTAAAAAAAATGCCATTTGGCGGTCAAAAATGATCATTAGACATATGCACATCAAATTTTCAGATATTTTATAGAGATTTTAACAATAAGTATAAATTTTGTTTATTTTTCTATGGGTTCCGTATCAATGTTTACCCATTAGACAGCGACGCCGCGCTTACGCGCTTTATATTTTGTCTCTATGCAGTTAAAGCAGTACGATTGCTTTGAAAAACAAGTTCAGATCTTCCAAAATGTCAAAATAAAGAAAGCTGGGAAGTTCCAGCAATTTGCCTTAAGGCACGATGCCCTAATTGCCTTAAGACAGAATTCCACTTACAGCTAGTTGGATCTTTGTTTGGATATTTACCCGTAGGTAATTTTACAAGTTAACCTTAATTACTATACTAATTCCAATATAGGGATGAGTGGATTGATAAAGTATTATTAAAAATATTATGATGGTTGTTGAATTAAATTAGATTTAGAATTACATTTTGCATTTAAATTATAAATAATATTAATTTTTCTGATTATAAGTTTTATGCCTGCTAAAAGATGACACCCATTAAGTGTCGAAATTAGTATAACTAATACATATTTGATTTGCGTACATTTTTTTGTTCGACGTATTGACTGTAATAGCATGTCTCATGTATGTATATATATATATATATATATACATATATATATATATATATATATATATATATATTTATATATATATATATATATATATATAATACGTTTCTCCATCAAATTATTATTTAGCTTAACACAAAATTTACACAACAACGCGCTAAGCCGATTTGCGGTGAAAAGGTGAACTAAATCCGTCCATAGAGCATGATATAAATAGATGGTATAATGCAACTATATATATATATATATATATATATATATATATACATATATATATATATATATATATATATATATCGACGTTTCGGATATATGGGATGTCTTTTTCCCTAAGAATTTCAAAAATTTTAAATTGAAAACACACTTATTTACTACAAATTTTAATTGCTTGAAATTACTTATTGAATTATTTAGTGTATTTTCTATATAATTAGGAAAAGCGAGTTCTTTCTTACATCTAAAAAAATGTATTTTCTAGTGATTCTTTTACTTCATCATATGGTTGAATTCAGCGGTTTTGCTTTCTAAAATTTTTAGAGTATTTATTTAAACTGTTTAAAGTTCCTAAAGAAAATATTATCCTGTATTCCTGAAATGTAGAAATAGTTAATTGTGAGAATAAAATAATAAACTAGCTGTAAGTGGAATTCTGTCTTGAGGCAATTATGGCATCGTGCCTTGAGGCAAATTGCTGGAACTTCCCGCACCGTAACGAAATGTTCGAGGAATATTGAATGTTTTCAAATATATTATTATAAATATTGTAACATTGTCTAATATTTATAAGAATTATATAAACCGAATTGCAGAGTTGAAATTATTTCTAAAGTATATTAGAACTATAGTCAGAATTAAAAATAAAATCTGAAATATTTTCGATATACAAAATACTAAAAAAAAAAAAAAAAAAAAAAAAAAAAAAAAAAAAAAAAAAGAAAGAAATCCAAAATCAATTATTTTGTTAAGACAAGCAGAAAGTTCTTTGAATCATTTAAATCGGACGCTTAGTTCTCTCAAAAACTGCCATTTTTTACATAATTAGCTCCGTATCTTCGAAATGGCTGGGCCTGCCTTTGCCAAAAACTGATAAACACTTCTCCCAATCATTACTAATTCAATGTTTTTTAGATCATTCAAATCGGATACTCCGTTCGCTCAAAAATTCGATTTCTATTTTCTGCACTCTTTGCTCCGTATCTCCGAAACGGCTGGACCTGCCTTTGCCAAAAACTAATCAGCTCTTTTCCCAATCAATAGGAATCGAATGTTTTTTGAACCATTCAAATCGGTTGATCCGTGCGCCCTAAAACGTGACTGGAAATTTGTATCCACACATACATACACACACACACACACACACACACACACACACACACACATCCATTTTTTCTGAGGTATGCCAAAACGTTCAGAAACCTTCAAAACGTCGAGAAATGTAAAAATTTTCAATTCCGATTTTCGGCCCATTACAATAACTTACCCTACGGGAAGTTAATAAATAATAATACTTAAAAAATAAAAAATAAGAATCCATACGAACAAAGTTCAGAAAAAATAAAATTTTTGGTAATATTAATTACCCAAAAAATTTAAACTATCATATAAATATTCAGAATGTACTACATTAAAATATATATTATTGCCAATAATAATACCGATTATTTATTTAGTTGATAAAAATTAATAATAAACCGAGTTTCACGTTTTTGAACATTTTGTTCGTTGTAGCAATAATTGAAATTAATATTATGTAATTATTAGCATACATACTTTTTATTTATACATAGTATTAATAATTAATTAGTATCAATAATAAATAAATTATGTTAACAACAACATATAGATTTATCAGAATTTGCCGAGCAGATCAGTTCACAATTTTGTTACGATGTTTGTTTTTTATCGAAAAATTTGGTAGTTGTGATAAATAGATAATAATTATAATTATTAATGATTATCATTATTATCGATTAATTAATTATCAATTATAATATATTAATTAATTATTGATAATATACAAAAATTAGGTGTGAGTGACATTTTACCTTAAAGCAAGGTGCAAAAAGTTAGAGATACGTTTAATAATCAACCAATGAAATCATACAATATATATGCATACAATCATCAATATAATAACTGATAATTTTAATTTATAAGTATGCTGATTTGCAGTAGGGCTTTATAATAGACTATTTCAAAATATTGTATTATTGCAAATTATTCAATTCGTTGCTGCCAAAATATTATTGTTGAATACGTTGCATTTTTTAAAAGCACGGTTTAATATTTCAGAATTTAATTAATTTTTATAAACAAACTACTTGTCCCAAGCTTCTATTATTTTATTAAATTTAATTAAATCAAGGACTCTATCGCTGTAAAAAAATTAACAATTTACCACGAAGACCTCATTGATCTTTACCAAAAAGTCATCTTTCAAAATGCTTTTGAATTTTTTATTAAAGGACCTTATGTGGAAATGTGGACAAAACATTTTATAATCTGCTAATCATAAAAAATGGATTAGCCGACCAAGTTGCATCAAATTATTTTAGAATGTTTGAAATAGCCGTTTTTAAAAAATTCTCGACAAAAGGTCACATTTTGGTTTACATTAGAAATGAGTTGCTTATTATTCTAAACTTACACGATTTTTTAAAATTACATCATTTTAAGACAATAATATTTAAGTTTGTTCTTTAAGATCGTGATCTTTATTAAATATAAAAAGTTTCATCAAAATCGTTCGGAAAATCTTCAAAACTTTATTACGAAGAAATGGCTTGGCCGATTTTTATCTGATGACCACGATTTCCAAGTAATATCTTTGGAACGGTTTTTAAATTTTCAAAATCGGTTTAAGATTTTATGCTAAAGCATGGACAAAATATTTTGCACCTATTAACTAATTAAAGAGAAACGATTGAGCTGATCTTTGTGCAAAACTAATCAACGCGATTTCTTACAAAGTTTCATCAAATGACTCTTAAATTATTAAAATCGGTGACAAAATGCTGATCAATACACACACACGTACATACTTTATCCAAATTTGCTGGCCAAAAATTCAGAATGACTTGAGACGTCAAGAAAACGTAACGTTACTGAGATTTTCTGTGAAAAACATTTTTCTCGTCTTTTTTTTTTAATTTTTACATCTGTTCAAATTTCTAAATAACATCTAGTAACATTGAGAATATAATAATAATGGGTGTACTGCCTTAGGGCAGGTCCGTGAGCTGAATTAAAACTCCAACTCGGTTCAGGGAATAATAGTGTGAGAGATTTCCCATTGCCATTTCACACCGCAGTGCCCGAGATGGGCTTATTTTCAATTGGAAACATATTTTGATCTATATTTTCAATTGAAAATGAACATCGCGCTGCCTGATATCAGATTGCCGGAGCAAGGCGTTAACGACCTTCGCCACGACGAACCTTGAGTATTGAATATATAAATAAAATGAAGTACAAAATAAAGAACAGTATAATTTTTTTATCATAATTTGTGATTTTCACAACTTAAATATAAATAACAACACTATTTCTATTACCAAATAATAAAAATCTTAAAATCCACCATATTTCATACATCCTCTCCCCATTGTGACCCTGCCTTTACTTGCTAGTTCCCTCCGTTCGCCGACAGATGGCCGCGGAGATGAAACTGCGACCGCCATCAAGTATCGGATTGTTCGGCGGCGGACGTGTTTGCAATCGGCCCCCCAACTTGATGGGGCGAGTTGGGGGCTGTAGAAAAATCCATGCATATAGATTGGTTATTACAGTGAAAACGGGAGTCTGCATGGGTAGTATTACGTTCGTATGTATGTATGGTTGGATTGATGTATACATACGTGTATGTATATATGGATATGTATATGTATGTATGTATGTGGCGGTGTGTGCGTGTGGTTGTGTGTGGGTTCATCTCCTCCCACTTTGCGAAGATGGGTAGCTAAAACAGATATGAAAATGATTATACATTATATATATATACATTATATATATATAAAGGCAGATGCAGCTGTTTCGAAGATACGGGGCAAAAAGATCCAAAAATGGTAATTCAGTTTTTGAAAAAACGGAGCGTCCAAATTCAAAATTATTACTTGTATTGACAAAGTGAAAAACTGATTTTGGGAAGTCAGGTCTAGCCATTTTGGAGATCAAATGAAAAAAGTAAAAAAAAATGCCATTTGACAGTCAATAATGATCATTAGACATATGCACATCAAATTATCAAATATTTTATAGAGATTTTAATAATAAGTACAAATTTTATTTACATTTCCATGGGTTCCGTAACAATGTTTATCCGTTAGACTGCGATTTTGCGCTTGCGCGCTTTAATATTTTTTCTCTAGAAGAGCCACACAGCACGGTTGCTCTGAAAAATTTTTGAAAATTATCAGAAAAATTCAAGGTATGAAAAATTTCGAAATATAAATTTCTTTTTTTAAAGTCATTTTTTTCAAAAATTTTAAAACTCTCAAAAATCTCTTTTTTTTCATAATTTGCAAAAGAATTCGAAGGTTTTTTTAAAATTTTATTTTTTGGTACGGAAAGTTCCAGCAACTTGCTTTAAGGCACGATGCCCATGCACCACTAGTTTTAACTAATTTTGCTTCATATTCTGTACTTCTTCAATTCAGATATTAGTATTTCCAATATGCATTTTATTTTAAACATTTGTATTTAATTTTCCTTTATTTTATTATGTTTTCAATTAGATTTTTCTGCGATTTATGATTTGTTTTCATTATGCATTTTTCCTTCTTTGGATAGGTTTTCTATGTTTTATAAGGATTTTCTATGTTTATGTTTAATCTTTGATATAATTTAAATAACTCTTATACTTCATAATAATAAAAATAAAAACAGACATCTTGTTTGATAAATTGTCTAATAATTGTTCATTATTTATTAAAAATATAAATATAGCAATAATATAAAACAATATAATGTTTTACACGTAATGTTTTTAATTAAAATTATGATATTCAGCTTAAATTACATTAAAATATATACTTATGGCACAAGATAGTTTTATTTTATGTTTAAGAATGTTTTTAAAATAGTTTTTTTCTAACAATTTTAACTTAAAGTACATGTTTTGATTTTTAACTTTCCATAGGTTTTAGTATAAGTTATAGTAATGCGCCGAAAATCAAAAATGAAATTTTTTGCATATCTTCACGTTATAGTGGTTTCTGAACATTTTGGCATACCTCAGAAAAAATGGATGTGTGGAGCCAATTTTTCGACGACGATTTCACGCGTACGGATTAACCGATTAGAATGGTTTAAAAAACATTCGATTTCTATTGATAGGGAGATGTGCTGATTAGTTTTTGACAGGTCGAGTGGCTTCAGGGATATGGAGCAAAAAGTGGTAAAATGTCAGTTTTTTAAGAGAATGGATCAACCAATTTGAATAATCCAGAAAACATTCAATTTGTAATTATGAGGAAAAGTGGTGATTAGTGCTAGGCAAAGGCAGGTTCAGCCGTTTCGGATATATAAAGCTAAATGTGCAAAAAATGGCAGTTTTTGTGACAACTAAGCATCCGATTTAAATGATACAAAAAACTTTCTGCTTTTGCTGACAAAACAATTACTTCTGAGAAAAAAAGTTTTTTCATTTCATTTTTTATTCAAAAAAAATTTTGTTTGTATATCAAAAATAATTCAGATTTCAATTTTAATTCTGGCTAAAGTTCTAAAGCTCAATTATATACTTTAAATAAATAATTTCAACTTCGCAATTCAGTTTCTTTACAATTCTTAAAAATATTAAACAATGTTACAGTATTTATATTAATCTATTTGAAAACATTTAATATTCCTCAAACATTTCGTTACGGTACGGGAAGTTCCAGCAACTTGTCATATGGCACGATACTATACACCACTAGTTCATTTTGTTATCACGTGGTAGAATTCTATTCAATTCGTCATTTATTTATTTACTATATTAATTATAATATTACCAACTATGTTACCTAAAATGACAAACATTACATACACCATATAAAAGTTCCCATTTAACATAATAAGAAGAGCATTTTAAACTGTACTTTCATTATATGCCTTTCTATAATGATTTTTTTAAGTGTGTACTACGTCGTAGAATTTCTCATTAACAGCTACGTTCGTGCTACGGATTTAATGGACAGAATAAAGTTTTTATTTTGATACTGTTGTCAAGATTTTTATGGAGTCATTCAAAATGATCGCTGTACTAGATATTATAAATTGTAATTAAAATGACTTGTTCTTGATAAATTTTCTAGGGCAGGTTACGAGGACGTTTCTTGTGTACAACCTCACTCCGCTTATAGTAAATAAATATTTATATGAAAGAAATTCTATTATATTTAGTGCATAACTATGTTTAATAAATCGTTTTGATTGCTATTTTGATAGTTAATAAAAAAAACTATGTTTGCAACAAATACGATTATTTGCAAAAATATTATTTATTGCTATTTAGAACAAATTCTGATCGTAATTGCAATTTTTTGCACAAAAGTTTTAATTTCAAATAAATAATTTAAAATTATAAATATAAGAAAGTTAAGAGTAATTAAGGTATTTTTTTAAATATGGTATGAAAAAACAAATTATTATTTTTTAAGAACTCAATTATTATTTGTAGAACTTTAAGAACAAAATTATTATTTATACAATTTTCTAAACAAAATCATTATTCCGACGTGGAATCCGAGTGGGAAGGGTTAAAATATTGTGATAATGGAATTACTGTTTAATATAGAATTCTATGAACAATATTATTATTTAAAAACAATTTAAACCATTATTTAAAAATTTGTGGGAAATAATTCACTACTTTTTGTACCTTTTTGAATTACATTATCATTAAAATATTTTTATCAAAGAAAGTCATTTGTATTATGATTGAATATTTTATATAATTTATAAATAAAATTTATAATTATAATTGCGATTAATTAATTAATAAATTGTGAATTTATTTGAGAATGTTAATGTTGGAACTTTAATTTCTGGACATAAAAAATGATCTATATTCACTTACATGAAAAACATGAAAAATTTAAAAAGACTTATGACAATACCGAGTTATTCTGACTTCCATAATTTTATCTGCCAAATTATTATTAATGAAATTTTAATCAATGGATCAATAAATTCCAAAATGATGCGAGAAACTAGGTGTAGGTGGCAATTTGAAGGGATTGCTTCGGCATCTCCTGTTAATGTAAACAAACATTCTCACTCATTGTCACTGTATATTATATAAACTATAATATGTGTAGTAGTTATAATTATTTCTTTGAAAATATTCAAAACAATTGTTATTAACGATTAATCTATATTTGATTAATTATTGATTTTTTTCTTCGAATATTTAATTTTGGTACGGGAAGTTTCAGCAATTTGCCTTAAAGTATGCCATACACCACTTGTTATCACTTTTTAACTTTCCGTAAGTATAGTAATCGCAAAAAAATTAAATTTTTTATATATCTTCACGTTTCATAGGTTTCTGAACATTTTAGCATACCTTAGAATAAATGGATGTATATGTGTGTGTGTATGTGTGTGTGTGCGTGTGTGTGCGGATACAAAATTGCATTGACGATTTTGCGAACACGGATCAACCGATTTGAATAATTCAAAAAACATTTGATTTCTACTGATAAGGAGACGTGCTGATTAGTTTTTGGCGAAGACAGTTCTAGCCGTTCCAAAGATACGGGGCAAAAAGTGCCAAAAATGGTAGCTCAGTTTTTAAGAGAACGGAGCGTCCAATTTTAATAATTCAAAAATCATTTTACTTGTATTGACGAAGTAAACAACTAGTAAAATTTTTGTAAAGACAATTCCAGCATCTCCGGTGATCCAATAAAAAAAGTAAAAGATAATGCCATTTGGCGGTCCAAAATGAACATTAGACATATGTACATCGTATTATCAGATATTTTATAAAGATTATAAGTACAAATTTTGTGTACATTTATATGGGTTCCGATCCAATGTTTGCACGTTAGATGACTACGCGGCGCTCGCGCGCGCTTTTATATTTCGACTCCAAATCAGCTATGCAGCGCGATTGCTTAAAAAAATGTTCAAAATCTAAAAAAATCAAAATACTAAAAGAAAACAAAATATGAAAAATCATATTTTTCAAAAAAGTCAATTTTTTAAAAAAAAAAAATATATTTCTCAAAAATATAATTTTTTCAAAATTTTGCAAAGTTTGAGCAATTTGCCTTAAGGCACGATGCCACTAGTTTTATTATCAACACTATCCATACATACACATCGAATGTTCCGTCGCTCTTCTGTAATCACCGGGCAAGTACCATGTGTTCTCATGTGTGCACATGTGCTTAAAATTCAACTTGTCCGTTCGCCGTTCGCCGCTCTCCGTTCCCGGTTATCGGTTTTCGTGCCGTGAGAGGCGTTCGCTTTTTGACGCTACAAAAACAAATGGAATGAAGAAATGAGAAATACGAAATAAGAAGACGCCGACGAAAGAAAAAGAAGCAGTAGGCAGCAGCTAGTAGGAAGGCAGTAGCCGCGCAACATTCGAATTAAAACACGCCCATTCCAATGTACCAGAGGTACCAGAGGTACATTGCAGTTTTGATGGGCACGGATTCGGAATTCGGAATTTTTGGTATGGTCAAACGAAATTGGTTTAGGGGCCAATACTCCGATATAATAGAAATGTTCTTGAAATGTCATGTTACTGTTCTATCTTGGTAGTAAAAACTGTCAAAAGTCTATGTATTTGCTGTGCGATCAGGTGTTTTATAAATAAAACCTAACTTCACGTTTGTGTTATCAATGAGACATCAGAAAGATGCACTAACGATAACATTGTAATTTTAGGTTTGTGCGTTTTGTAGGTTAGGTTTTATGTGTGAAACGCCTGATCGCACAGCAAATACATAGCCTATTGACAGTTTGTTACTACCAATTCATATGAAAATAGTAACGTAACATAGAGTTCCCATAACATTTTTATTTTACCGGAAAATTGGCTTCTAAATTAGTAAAATATTTTGTCGAATTCGGAAAATTTGATATGGATGGATGGTGGTCGTAGTAATCGATTTATAACATGAAAGATGAAGTAAAGGATCAACCAAAGCCATTGAATTAAGATTTGACTTAATTAAAATTAAAATAATAGTTGTCCTTTTCTTGATTTAACCTTTAAAGCGTAAGTGGTCATCTTTACTTCTATTATAGTTAGCCATTAACTTTCATAGAAAGTTAGCTTTCGTTTCTTTAGTATTAACAAAAAAGTGCGAAGTTATTTGTGCACATTTTTACAAAAAACCCTGACTCGATTTTGAATATTTTAACTATTCTAATTAAAACAAAGGTATCAATTGGGAATCGTGCTGATAAGTTGATGGCAAAGATGAGTTTGGCTGTTTTTTTGTAATTAAATGTTAAATTTTTGCATTTTTGATCAATTTTAACATAACTATAGATTTAAGAACCTAAACCAGCTTTCTGCAATATTAGAGACCTACGAAATGAGATTCAATTATAAAAATGTATTAAAATTTAGAATAAAACTGCACTTTTAGGACATGCAAACACGTGATTGTGCAAGTTTGAAAGATAAAACGAAACCTTTAATTTCGAAATGAAAAAATTTAACGCAAAAATTAAAAGTGTTTCTAAATCTCACTTTTTATTGATTAAGTAGATTATCTACACATATCGTGAAGATTATGTAACTTGTCTTAAGGTAAAATGCCACTTACATCTAAAATTCTGAATCAAGTTAATAATTTAAAGATGCCGTTAAATGTACAAGTCCAAATTCATATTCAACTAGATATAGTATGCAAATTAATATCTTCTTACGTTAACAATTAAAAAATCAGATATATGTTTCTATATTATGAACTAGAATTATGCCATTGATTATACTGCTGAACGTTTTTTTTTTCAGTAAAAATTACATTTTTTTTTATTATTATATAAAATATAAACTGTCTATGAACAGACATTCAAAAATTAGTTTCCTAATTAAGAATGAATTTAATCAGACATTTTGGATTCGATCGAGCTGTGCATAAAAATAAATAATAAAATATTTGATTGAATGATGAATGTATGAATATTTGGATTATGGGTATACACACTTAATCTTTGAATTAATCGTCATAAAAGTAAATTCTGGCTAAAAATGTGGACTCTTAGGAGAACTGCTATTTTGGGTACATCTACTGGACGATGATCAGCTCATCGTTAGGAATGTGCCAAGCAGCCCCTTCTTGCTGGAAAATGTTGCCAATCACTTTGTAATTCTGGACTGTTATTTTTGTTTTTTACTATTACAAATAAAAGTGCTAATTTTTCTTTATATTTGAATACATTTCAAATAATTTTGGCTTATTCCGATATGGAGCGTCAACAATTTTTTGAAGATTTTTGTCAGTATTTTTAAGTCGGTTGTCAATCCAGTAACTAGACGTCCCAAGTATATTTAAATATAAATAGCATCAAATAGAGAAATTTCAATCAGTAAATAGATAGCAGCATGCAAAACATTTATATTTACCTAAACCTTTACCTTTATATTTCAACTATTTCATGATCGTCCTGCACAAGCGTGTCTGTTATATTACAAAAAGATCTTTGTTTCAAGGTTTCTCTATACAACTTTACAAAAACATCGCATTCCATCATCGACTTACAAAAGTTCCGAAAGTTCCGAAACGACTTATTTTCTACAAGTTTCCGAGTTTTGTCGAAAACTTTTGCAAAGTTTACACTTCATGAAACAGTATTATAAATAAGGGATATATGTTTGCTAAACTATGGTTTTAGAAGATGTTATAGACATCTGTGTCTGAGTGTATATTAAATAAATATTCTGATAAATATTTGATGTAGTTGCTTCATTATTATAATTTATTAATTATTTATTTATTTGAAGGAAAAACTTGTAAGATGTTGTGACTTTACTAATAAGCTGTTAGAAGTCATCCTAATGGTTGTCCTTACTACTTGTTACTATCTTTTTTATTAGAAAGAACTAATTGGTCATCCTTTTGCTATTAGTAGATAGTAACCATATTTCTAACTTTTGGCTCAAACATTCAATAAATACCATCTATAAATAATCATAATTATTAGCATAAAATTAATTTTGTTATATCACATATTCTAGAATTAAGACTTTCCTGTGGGTTAGTTGTTGGAGTTATAGGCTTTCAATCGATAAAGATATGTTCCACATTTGGTATCCTTTCCAGACAGCCTTATGTCAAGCAGCAGTGACTTTGTTCTGCAGGCTCTATTCTCTGAGACTTTTATTCTTAGTTTGTACACCCATAACAAAAAAGAGGACTTATTTACTGAATTGCTCAAAAAAGAAGTGTTGGGTTGATATTTTTCAGAACTACTTTAATGTCTAGTTATCATTTATAGTCTAGTAATTATTAAAATTATTTTACACAACCTTGCCCCCAAAAAAATTATATAATATATTATAATTATATTTGGTCTTTCTTCAGAAACTTGATTATTTTCTTATATTAATCAGAATGTCCCTCGCGCTACCTCACATTCCTTGGGAAAAGATGCATTATCTGTGCACTGCACATTACGCCGGTTATTATAACTTATAGTCTTGATACTGATTTTTTTAATCATTTTGTTTGGTCAACGGAAAACAACTGCAAAAAGTAACGAAAAAGTTCAATTGATAAACAGGGAGCCGAGGAATTTATTGCTACACAAGGTAATGTTTCCTCATCTAAAATATTTTGTTCAGAATTAAGGGATGGATCGTTACATGAGTCACATTTTTTTTCTGATTTTATATCATTTCAACTATTTATGTTTAGGTTTTTTTTTCAAAAAATTTATGCAATAATAATGTAAATGATTCATTTGAAAAATTATTCAAATAATATTTTGTATGTTTTTTTTGGAACTATACATTTTGGTTCACTGTTTATACAATTTTGAAAAGTTAAAACTTGCTTTGATGCTTTTTTGTAGATTTTTATGGCAATTATTGATTGAATTATGAGTCGGAACTATAGTCAAATATTTTTTGATTTTTAAAACAATTTCATCATTTTTCTTTCTATGTGTGAAAAAATGGTTAAATAGCACCCTCTAATCCAGTCCGAAATAGATTTCTTAGCCCTAAATATCTTTGTATACATATTTGGCTAGTATTGCCTAACAATAAGTATTACCTTTTATGTTGAAAATATCATTAGCTGGAAATTTGATTTATGGTTTTCTTGATATGACCCATAGAACAAAGATTTCAAAGTCCAAAAAATTAGCATTGGCCAGCGCCAAATCATTTTTTAAATTAAAGACAACGCTGCTGACTACCTAATTGAATCACGAACTTACATAAGGAACTTGATTGAAAATTAGGAAAGGAAACTGGATCGGACCCATATTAGACAAAGAGTATCTTCTGCACTTTGTCATTAAAGGTAAAATGAAATGGCTGAAAGAGTTGAGACGTAGAAGAACACAGATGATCAACAATTGTATCAGGAGAAAAACCAAGGTAGGGACACAAAAGTATGGAGGCATAGGTTCTAGAAGTTAAATTGATCATTGATTAAAAAACGTGCTATCTGTTTGATGTCATTGAAGGTAACATCAAATGACTGAAAGGGCTAAGACAAAGAACAACACCAATGATCAACAACTTGTACCAAAAGAAATACCAAGGCAGGGACACGAAAGAATGGAAGCAGAAGTTTCGAAAGTTAAATTAATCTATAAATAAAGATGGAATTCGACATTAGAACATATTTTATCACAAACTATATAAATTTCTTCTCGAAGGGAATGAGCAATCACTTGATTGATTTCTAATAAAAAAAAACTATCTGAAAATAGTTCTAATAATATTAGTAATGAAAATAAGACCCTGTCTGAAGTCCTGGTCTAAAAATTTGATCCTATATTGCCAGCGCTAAATCAACCTTTACATTAAAGACAATGATGCTGATTGATGATTCTATACGGATTAAAGATGTGAAATTGAATTGCTGGAGCAGGGCAGCGGGAATAAAACTTATTTGAAATGTATCAATTGAGTATGTGCTGCAAAGAGTAGGTGAGGAAAGATATGTATTAAAAAAATGTGAAAATGAAGGAAAAATAGGATTGGACTCATATTAACAAAGAGTGTCTTCTGCATGTTGTCATTGATGGTAAAATAAAATGACTGGCAGAACTAGGATTAAGGAGGACACGGATGATCAACAACTTGCACTTGAAATAAAATCAAGGCAAGGATACGAAAGCGTGAAAGCAGAAATTTTGAAAGTAAAAGTGATCTATAAACATGGGTAGAAATCGACTTTGGTAGATATCACATCACAATTAACTCCTGTGCAAAGTAAGAATTTTATCTCTAAAAGTATAAACAACCATCAGATTGCTTTCTAATAAAAAGCTAGATACTAGAACTGAGAATAGTTCTGATATTATTAATAATTAAAATAGGACCCCTGTCTTAGGTTGTGGTCTAAAAGTTTGATCCTATATCACCAGCACTAAATCAGCCTTCATATTAAAGACAACAATGCTGATCGATGATTCTATATGGATCTGAGGCATGAAATTTAAGCACAAATCTAAGGGTTGCCAGATATGGTGCTGAAAAAGAGCAGAGGGAATAAAAATGTATCAATTGAGTAAGTGCTGCAGAGAGTAGCTGAGGATAGATATGTATTGGTAAATAATGTAAAAATGAAGGAAACAGGATTGAACCCATATTGGACAATATTGTCTTCTGCATGTTGTCATTGACGGTAAACTAAAATGACTGGCAAAACTAGGACTAAGGAGGATGCTGATGATCATAAACTTGAACCAGAAATAAAACGAACCACATATGCTGAGCGATTATTTTATACGGATCAGAAATATAAAATTCATAAAAATGTATTAAAAATGTATCAAAACAAAGAGTAAGTGCTGGGAGAGTGGATGATAAAAGATATGTATTGGATAAAATTGTGAAAAGGAAGCAATTAGGATTGGCTCCAGATTGGGCAAAAAGTGTCTTCGGCACGTTTTCAATGTAGGTAAAATAAATTTAATAATAAAACTAAGGCTCTGGGGCACGAATGCATTGAATCAGAAGTTTTGAAAGTATAATTGATCTAACAAGGATCAACAAGACTGGGAATCGATGTTAGACAATTCCCAGCCTTGTTGGACATCACAATGCACTACTATATAAAGTAAGAATTTTATTTCTAATAGAATTAATAACCACTGGATCGCTTTCTAATAAAAAGCTAGGTACTATAACTGAGAATAGTTTTGATGATATTAATATTATAAATAAGACCCCTGTCTTAGGTCTTGGTCTAAAAATGGCAGTGGCAGGAGCGAAAGGCGACTCATACTACACTATGCTACAGGTACAGGTACATTTTAATTTTTTGTTGTCGGCGTGTTCGCATGCAATGCGCGGCTCCGCGCACTTTGATTGTTATCTCTTTAAAACTTATTTTACTGAACGAATAACAACCGTGAGTGTATTATATTTATATTTATATTACACGAGAAATATAGAACGTAATTTATATACAAAATAACTCTTACATCTATATCATAACAGTAGTGAGGTCCGACATTTTTAACGCGAGGGCAAGGAGGAAGGAATTTCCTTGGGTTTCCTCGGGAGGGACATTCTTTTGCTTTATATAAATTTGGATATAATATTGAAGTAGGCGTGTTAAACGATATTGTAAAAATTAAATGAACGTCAATTGTAATAAAAGCCCGATCTATCTATGAGGCCGTGAATTTATGTGATATCTTACTAGAACCACTCCCACCTCCTTGTAATATTTTGCAAATTTTTTTATCAATCAGCTCTTTATGACTTACGTGATAAATTGGACATCCCCAAAATAATTTATATTATGTTCATTTTAATATAAAATAATATTTTTCTAACAAACAATCCGTTCATTCCGTTACAACTACAATAACTTGAATAACTTAATTGTTTTCTGGCCAAGAGTTTTTTTATAGTATTTTTTGCATATCATCCACACTTAATAATATTGAAACCTATTCTATATGATGTCTAATGATATTTGGCATAAATTACTTTTTACTATTTCATCCTGAACTTTTATGATTTTTTTTTGCTCTACAGATCTGAAATATTGCTATATGGTATATGATTTTTCTTTAACTCTCAAAAAAGATTTTATACTATTAAAATTGTCCACAACATTCAAGTACTTTAATCTTACCGCTGCCACCAAATTTTGTAAAATTTAAAAACTTCATGGTTCCAGGTTTGGGGATCTATGTCAAAATTAAACACATTTTCCATAATTACTTGTGACATTTAATTTCATTACATAAAATTTTTAGAAACACGTCGACGTTGGCAGAAGACTAGTAAATAATTCATAAAAGATGATTTACAAAACTACATTTTAGAGGATACTTTTGGATCAAAGGCCGAGAGCAGACTATCCAGTTTTTTTTATTTTATATTAAATTTAATCTAACTAAAAAAATCTTCGAAAAGAAATCCTTCGAGAAGGTGTGTTCAAGTATTACAATGCTGAATGAATGAATGAATGAATGAATGCATATTTGTAATAATAAATTCTTTGACCAACTGAATGTAATCTATTTCTTATTTCTTACTTGGTACATAAAAAAGCAGCAAAAATCACTTTTTCTCGTTTTCTTCAGAATTCTTCAGAGAAATCCTACGTATTCAATATTTTACAGGAAAATAATCTTGTAAAAATATTTATTTCCTCATAACTTTAATATTTTTTATTTCTTGCCTAAAATAGCATAGTGCAACGTTCAAAAGTTTTCAGCAATTGTCATTACCTTTATGGACATTGCTTGAAATTATATTTTAGTTACGATATAAAATCATTTACTGGATTTTTGGATACTCGTATTTATTAATTTTAATTTGCAAAAGTTTCAACAAATTGGCTTTAAGCTGTGCCACACACTAATTATGTTTCTAATCAAATCCACAAATATTTAGAGTAAATACTATAAACTTTAAACTTATTTTTGGATCAAATTTTTAACTTATCTTACTACTATAAGCAATAGTAAAATGCAATAATAATTTTGTTAGATTCTACCATTGATCAAATATAAAAGTATTAATTAACTAATGAAGGAAAATTGATGTCAAAAAACTACAAAAAAATGAATTGACAAATTGAAGATAAACTTAACTTATTGGTGCAGAAAATATTTTCGGTAACATGTCCTCGAGAGCATACTTTCTAACAGTCCTAAATAATATTCTTTGTTTCGCAAATATTATATTAATTATAACTAGTGGGGCGCATGGCAAATTGTTGGAACTTCCATTATTATTTTTTTTATCTTATGGTTAAATATCTTTTGGTTGAATAGCTTCAAACTCTAATCTTCAATTGACTCACTTTTGCTTTTATTATGTATTTTAATTATAACAATATAGTTGCTACAATATAAAAAAATACAAGTTATCTCTCATCTTACTAATTGCATATAAATAGTAAGATTGTTTTCACTATGATTCCATAAATAACCTACTCAAACTTTTTATTTCCATGGAAGACTTTTTGAGTTTTCTTCCAACTACAACCATACCATTTTATTGAGCTTTTCTGAAATAAATTGGCTCGATTTTGGACAAATTTAAAGTATTTTGGGGAACCAGAAAATTGTCAGAGTCAGATTATAAAGTCTACACCAGTGAATTCCAAAGTGGTCCACATGGACCCCCAGAGGTTAATGACAATTTTCAAATAGTCCACGTCAGAGAAAAAAAAATATGGTAAACAAATGGCAATGGGGTAGTGGATGACAACACACTATGTTAATAATATATATTTACTTAAACTACACTTTTTATAATAAGGCCTTATACAGTATTTATAGGTAAATGTACCTAGGAAGTGAAAAGTTCTTGTATATTTTTATTTATTTTCTTAAATTAAATTAATATCGAGTATAAGGAGTTCATGGCTAAGTCTAAGGGGTCCACGACACAAAATAGTTTGGGAACCTACGGTCTAAACTAATCTTCGTCTATGCCAAAATCACTAGCAACGGTCAGATAATTTTTTATTTTGAATGCTCTTATGTTTATTCCTGGAGTTTCACTTATCTTCTTCGGAATTATTTTTGTTTAATAATAAAACATGTTTTTTTTTATTCTCTTTATTGAATTACAATCTGTCTTTACAAAAAGGAAGACATTCAGTAATTTAGATGATATATGAAACATTAAACATTAGATCTAAAAGGTTACCCAGTAGTAAGCCTTTTCAATTTTGATATATTGAATTTAAATTTTGTGATTATATAGAGTAAATAATAAAAATAAAATAAGTAAAAGACAATCAAGCTAAATCAAGCTATCTTATCCAAGTCTAGGTCTACCTACTACTTCCATTCCTCATTTACCATCATGATTCACCTGCATCCTTCTCTTTAAGAGAAATTGGTAACAAATTCGTATGGTGTCGTGTCTAAAAATATTTGCTACTTGTTTTTCTAGTAAGTATGTATTGAAAAAATAATAATCTAAGCATTCGCATCGTATCGTGTAGGAGAAATTAGCATATCGTACAGCAGCTCACGAACTTAATCGAAATAGCCAGAATTCGTCACGATCCGAACAATTCTAATTTATATCAAATAATGCATAGATTTACTGATACTAATGCGTTTATTACAGAACTGCATTTTGGTAAAATGAGGAAAAAATATTTGGTTAAATGCTAGAACGGAGGGCCCATGGGAGGGACTAATAATCACATCTGATGGTCTCTGGAGCTAATTCTCCAAAAAAATCAATGTTACACAGCAATGCATTTTAATTATCTGCAATCATAATTCGACATTTTGTTATAGTAATTGCAAAAAAATCGAAAACGAATATTTTTATATATTTTCACGTTTTAGGGGTTTCTGAACATTTTGGCATACCTTAGAAAAAATGAATGTGTGTGTGTGTGTGTGTGTTTGGATTCAAATTTTTGCGACGATTTCGGGCACAATGATCAACCGTTTTGAATGGTTCAATTAACATTCGATTCGTATTGATAAGGAGACGTGCTGATTAGTATTTGGCAAAAGTCAGTTCAACCGTTTTGGAGTTACGGAGCAAAAAGTGCAAATTGAGTTTTTGAGAAAACGGATCAACCGATTTGAATGATTCAAAAAACATGCAATTCGTAATGATAGGGGGAGTTAGTTTGACAATAGCAGGATCAGTAGTTTTGGAGATGCGGTGCTAAGTGTGCCAAAAATAGCAGTTTTTGAGAGAAATAAGCTACCCATTTGAATGATTCAAGAAACTTTCTTGTATAAACTAGCTTGTATTGACGAAACAATTGTTTTTAGGGGAAAAAATATTTAACTTCAAAACAAAATTATTTTGAATATCGAAAATCTGAATTATTTTCAAAATTTTTACGGGAAGTTCCAGCAATTTGCCTCCAGGCACATAAGTTGGACCGACAAGATTCGATATGGAAAATACAGTGTATGAATAAAATAAAACTGTATTGGACCCACAAATAGAAAGAATTATATAATTTATAAAATCAGGCTAACAATAAGAATAATTCAGTAATTCAAAAAATAGGTGCAGCAGCATACCAAGTGTTGCATGTTGGTTGACTTAATTATCGGACAGTTTCACAGAAAAATTCCACTTACACCTAGTTTATATATTTTTTAATTCCAAAGTACGTCCCTGTAGCTATTATTTAAAATTAGCCACTGTGCACCTGTAGGATGTAATGTAGTCTTAATATTTAGTATATGGTGAGCAATAATAACCAATTGACGTGAAATTGGTATAAGGCATGAAACAAATCGAATATTCGCACTCGTTTAAGGGAGAACGGGATAAAACGTAATACATACATAATGGATAGGTACTTTTGATGGATAAATTTTAATGTAGTAAAATTTATAGGGTAGTTATGATTACAATATCGTTAATGCAAATGATTAATTTTTAGACAAATAAATAAATTGCAACAATTTAAAAATTGTCAATAATGATTATGAGTACAACAGGTTTGTAACTATTACTCTGAAGCGTTAGTCTATTTTTTATATTGTATTAATAATATTTATATAATTATTATTTTATTGGTATTCATTATTTATATGAACTAATGAGATTGTGGAGAGAATAGCTCAGTCAGTAACGTGCCTGACTCACACGCCAATGATCCTTGAAACGATAGAATTACAGATGTTGAGTTAAAATTAAATAGAAATTAAATTGTTGGTTTGAAGTTGATAGAAATTGAAGTAAGAAGTAGAATTTGAAAATAGTTAATTTCAAATAAAATATAATCTCAATTTGAATTAATTTAGAAGTAAGCAGTACTAGATTTGGAAAATATCAGATTTAAAAAAAAAAAATTATTTAGAAGTCAATTGTAAAGAGCAAAGAAGAAAATTGGTTTATGTATGTAAAATAATATAGAACATATATATTATAAAGATTGTATAGAATAAATGTTTGGACGTATTTTCATATTATTAATTACATTGGCTACAGCGATCTTCATGGCATTGAGCTTTTATACCGAAAGTTTGCTACCCTGTAGAGCTGTAGAGGGGGGTATCGGAAAGTTGGATCAGACTTTTTTTTAACTTCCAAATCTAAAGTCTGTGTAGTAACATGTATAATAAACTAGTGGTGCATGGTATCGTGCCTTAACCCTGGAACATCCCGCACCAAAAATTTAAAATTTTTAAAAAAGCTTAGAAATATTTTGAAAACTTTGAAAAACTGGATTTCTGAGAATCTCTTGAAACAAATTGACTTTTTTGAAACATTGGAATTTATTTTTTATATTTACAAAACGTTTGAAACTTTAACTGCGTTAACAGCATTAAAGCGCTTGAGCGCCGCGTCGCAGACTAACGAGTAAAAATTGGTATGGAACCCATAGAAATATTAACAAAATTTGTACTTCTTATTGAAATCTTTATAAAATATCTCATAATTTGATGTGCATATGTTCAATAATCATTTTTGACCTCCAAATGGCCTTTTTTTTTCTAATTTTTTCTTAGATCTCCAATACCGATAAGCCCGCATTTCCAAAAATTCAATCAGTTTCTTATTTTGTCAATACAAGTAAAATGTTTTTTGAATTATTCAAATCGGACGCTCCGTTCTCTCAAAAACTGAAAAACCATTTTTGTTTTTTTTTTGCCCTGTATCTTTGAAACGGCTGGGTCTGTCTTTGCCAAAAACTAATCACCTCGTCTCCTTATCAATAGAAATCGAATGTTTTTTGAATTTTTCAAATCGGTTGATTTGTGTTCACGAAAGTGTCGACGAAAATTTTATATCCGAACACACACACGCGCACATACACACATATCCATTTTTTCTAAGGTATGCCAAAATGTTCAGAAACCTTTGAAACGTAAAAATATATAAAAAAAATTATTATTTTTTCACGATTACTATAACTATAAACTATTAACAGAAAGTTGATAAAAATTGTAAAATTGTAGCAGTCTAGTCATTTAAGCTCAAATTAAGTAAGAATTTCGGAATTCGAGATACCCAGCTGTAAGTCTGTAAATACTTTTATACACCCTAAAGTTGTCTCAAAACCTACATATGGTAGGGTGTCAATGCCATATGTAGTTTTGAGACAACTTTTAGGTGTCAATATACAAGTATTTACAGACTTACAGCTGGGTATCACGAATTCCGAGATGAACTTACTATAATGACTGAACTATAGCATTTTCAATTTGGCAATCAACTTTCCCCTAAATGAAAATATTTGCAAACGATTTCTATATGTGTATATGTATATATTTGTGTGTATTAGTGTGTGTGTGTGTGTGTGTGCATGTGTATCCACCATATATCAAATCTTCTGGCATAAAAATGGTTGTTTTAACGATACACAAGAGTAAATCGAAACCAAAACATCATTAAGAAGCAAATTCGCGTGCAGTTTGGGAACTCACGTTTCTAAAACGCATTAAAATGTAAAATAAGAATGAAGCCCGCGCGCGAGGAGTACTCTAGTAGCCTCGACTTCTGCTTCTGCCATTGCCTCGGTCGAGCCAACTAAATCGTCGTATGGGCACCTTACAAATTGGATTTCTCACGCTCTAAATACGTTTCAAATGGGACGATATGCCATAGAGGAAGGAAAAATTTGGAAATCGAACCAGGAGAAATGTGGAAACACACACATGTGTCTTTATATATGTTTGGATTTTTTTAGTTATTTTTGAGCAGCATTCAGAATATAATAGTTCTATAAGCTGTTGTATTAATTTTGGCTTAAAATTAGTCTGTTTGTCAGATGGAAACCCAATCTGTACGATATAATAGTATGTATTACAATTTCTGTAATAGCGCGAAATTTTTTATTGGTGCAGCAATGCCGGATGAGGGCTATTTTCACATGGAAACATATTGCTATCTATATTTCCAAGTGAAAATCGTTGTCACTGTTGCCTAACAACAGGCTGCCCGAAGTGGGTATCGAACCCGGGACCTCTGAATCAAGTCTTGGGAGAGCCATCAGGTCATATAAATTTTGTTCGATATATTTATAATAAAAAAAAATTAGTCGCCATAATAATATCAGAAAAAGTTCACCATGAGCCATGGTAACATTTTAGGATAATTTAATTAAAAATATATCAATGAAACTTAATGTATCAAAAAAATATTTTACGCCAGAATCTTTGCAAAAACGCAATTGTTTATGTCCTTACTTCGTATTTTTAGATGGTAACCCAATGGTTAATCCATTCGTATTTGATGATTTTTTATTATTAGAATTTATCTAATAGGTCTGACATTTTTTATTAATGCCAGGTGAAGGTTATTTTCACTTGGAAACATATTGCTATCTATATTTCCAAGTAAAAATCGTTGTCACTGCTGCCTGACAACAGGCTGCCCGAAGTGGGTATGGAACCAGGGACCTCCGAATCAAGTCCCGTCGCTCTTAACCGCTTACCCACGGGCGAGCCCTATTTATGTTTGAATAAAAAAAACTGCCCACGATTCCGGAAGCACGGATCAACCGATTTGAATGATTCAAAAGACCCTCGATCCTATCGATGAGGGATATTGGCAATGGCAGGTCCAGCCGTTTCGAAGATACGGACCAAAAATCCGATCAGAATGATTTAATACATACACTTACAGTTTTGCGCTTTTAAATATTTTTTTATTTGATTAATATTTCTCATATAAAAATGTAACAGAGATTGCTTTGGGTCAGTATTGCTTTTATTGAGCATTTATAACTGATACTATTTATTAACTTCCTCAAGAAGAAGTTGGTTTTTGGCAGAAATGCCGATTTTCTAATTACTCGGTTTCTCCACACTTCGAATCGTTCTGAATCGTTTGACATATATGTGATCCAAAGTTTGATCTTTTGACAAAGTTTGCTCACAAACGACAGCACGAATTTTAAAAATTTTATAACATTTGAATAAAATATATTTTATAAACAAATACAAAATAATTAAGTATTTTTATGTACCAGCTCTCCTATAAATTAGTGATTGAAAATGTTCAAAAATTACCAAAACTAGATCTGTCATCTATTATAAAAATTGGAATATTTTTACAAAAGATTGCAGTATAAGCTTAAACATAAACATTCTAATATTTAAAAAAAATATTATTTAACATTTTGTGTACTAAATCCAGAATTATGAAAAAGTATTTAAAAAAATTAACGTAAATATTTATATAACTTTAATGAAAAACTGTTAAAACATTTAAAATAATAGACAGGGGGGGGGGAATAGCATGCTGGCGCTAAGGACCTCAGGCTGACCTTGTATATATGTATATATATTTTATTTGTTTTATTTCCAATTTTATTTTAAATTTTGTTATTGTTTTTTTCTGGTGTGATACTGTACAAATATCAAAAAAATCGCTGAATGATGACACACATACTGTGTCGAAAAGTACAAATAAATAGTTATTCTTCTTTTAATCGACGATTGGCTAAAAATATAACATTTAAGAATATATATATATATATATATATATATATATATGTATGTATATAATTTTTTCACAATTGTAGATATTATATATAACATTCATAGTTTTTAGTACACGTCCTGACATCTCTCACAGAAAAGCAAACATAAAATCATTTCTCGTGTTGCAATTTTATTTTTTTTTTTAATTTAACAGTTCTAAATGATAAATTATATTTTCTTAATCAAAATATAATACAATGATAAATATTTTGTGCAAAATAAGGCTCAAAAAGTCCATTTCAAATAATGGTTCGAGAAAATGGTGTCTCCTATCGGAATTATTTGAAAATTCTTTTCTTGTCAGTAGTTACTAGTCTCTGTTTCTCGTATTGTTATCTATGGCGAATTATTGTTTGACGCATAGATAAGTCAACATGAGTTGTTCTTTGAGCTGTCAAATAAACGTAACCGCCATTATGAATGTAGGTTTTAATAAGTGAACTAAAATAATGGCTGTAAAGGCGCAAACAATGAGCTGGGAAGGTAAATAATAATAAAATAAACATTTAATAATAATTCTACATTACACACAAATCTTTAGACCTCGTAAAATACATTGCCAGATACTTCTTACTTTATAACCCAATTCTTTCCTTTCTAGATTTGCGAAAGCAAGCTCGGCATTTAGAAAACCATGTGGATTTAAAATTGGTAGCTTTTTCTAAAATGGGGATATCTTCCCCTGGGTGCTTATCCTCTGGAGGAAGCGATAAATCACCCCTGCTCGTAGAACATATTTGTGATAATATGGCTATGGAAATCGACGGAATGTTGGATAAGGTAATTATAGAGGTTCGATACTATTTGAGTTTTGCTCATCAGACTAGGTTTGATTATTGATCCCCTATAAATTGACTTATAGCATAACTTGTTATGGATTGAGTATAAATACCAGTTAACTGATACCTAGGCCTGACCCTAACATATGTGGTTCTGGGAACGCTTTAATATGTGCAATCTCATCATTGCCTGTAGATAAAACATATTCCGCTTGCGGTTCTCTAATAACGCCAGAAATATAAAAAATTACAGGAATGTTACCAAAGTATTTTCCAAAAAAAACACTGCTGAAAAAAATGAAGTACATTTTATTTCCAGCATAAGATAAAGCACAGTTATATAAATGCAAATCAAAGTGATAACATGGTGATAACATGCTTGAGTTAGGAGAACAAATCAGGAATATTGATTATCAGGTTGATTTCAAGGCTTTTGAATAAGTATTATCAATGCTAAAAAAGTTACCTGAGCCTAGTAATGCATCCCCATGATAAAATAAAATCAATGGAAGGTAAAGAAGGGCAGCAATTACAACAGAATCAAAATGAGCCTTTAACAAGACTACAAAACAATGGCAATAAACTTAATAAAAAAAGATGAAATTAGGTATGATGTGGTATCACCAGGTTATTTTTTTAACTGTTACGTCTACTGATGTGTTCAACGTTGCAAAATAACATGCTTAAGGCTTTTGAATAAATATTATTATTGCTAAAAAAAGTTACCTGAGCCTAGTAATGCATCCCCATGATAAAATAAAATCAATGGAAGAGATAAAGAAGGACAGCAATTACAACAGAATCAAAATGAGACTTTAACAAGACTACAAAACAATGGCAATAAACTTAATAAAAAAAGATGAAATTAGGTATGATGTGGTACAACCAGGTTATTTTTTTAACTGTTACATCTACTGATGTGTTCAATGTTGCAAAATAACATGCTTAAGGCTTTTGAATAAGTATTTTCAATGCTAAAAAATTTACCTGAGCCTAGTAATGCATCGCCATGATAAAATAAAATCAATTGTAGGTAAATAAGACAGCAATTATAACAGATCAAAATGAGCAATATTATTATTGCTAAAAAAAGTTACCTGAGCCTAGTAATGCATCCCCATGATAAAATAAAATCAATGGAAGATAAAGAAGGACAGCAATTACAACAGAATCAAAATGAGACTTTAACAAGACTACACAACAATGGCAATAAACTTAATAAAAAAAGATGAAATTAGGCATGATGTGGTATCACCAGGTTATTTTTTTAACTGTTACGTCTACTGATGTGTTCAACGTTGCAAAATAACATGCTTAAGGCTTTTGAATAAGTATTATCAATGCTAAAAAAGTTACCTGAGCCTAGTAATGCATCCCCATGATAAAATAAAATCAATGGAAGGTAAAGAAGGACAGCAATTACAACAGAATCAAAATTAGCCTTTAACAAGACTACAGAACAATGCAATAAATTTAATAAAAAAAGATGAAATTAGGCATGATGTGGTATCACCAGGTTATTTTTTTAACTGTTACGTCTACTGATGTGTTCAACGTTGCAAAATAACATGCTTAAGGCTTTTGAATAAGTATTATCAATGCTAAAAAATTTACCTGAGCCTAGTAATGCATCGCCATGATAAAATAAAATCAATTGAAGGTAAATAAGACAGCAATTATAACAGATCAAAATGAGCCTTCAACAAGACTACAAAACAATGGCAAAAAACTTAATTAAAAAAAAGATGAAATTTGGTATGATGTGGTACCACAAGGTTTTGTATTTTTGTTAACTGTTACGTCTAATAAAAATCTGCATATGCAATCGGAGAATGTCCTGTACTAAATTCAATATGACATTTATTTTTTAATATGTATATCTAAATAATTAAATTTAAAATCAAAGTAATTAGAAGTTAAAAAGATAACATAATTTAAGAACTTTATTGTTTGAAATCTTTATGTAAACTTCAATGATTTACAATAAACACAACAAGACTACAAAACAATCGCAATAAACTTAATAAAAAAAAAATTAAATTAGGTATGATGTGGTACCACCAGGTTTTGTAATTTTTTAACTGTTACGTCTAATAAAAATCTGCATATGCAATCGGAGAATGCCCTGTACTAAATTCAATATGACATGATTTATTATTTAGTATGTGTATCTAAATAATAAAATTTGACATCAAAGTAATTAGAAGTTGAAAAATAGCATAATTTAAGAACTTTATTGTTTGAAATCTTTATGTAAACTTCTATATTCGATGATTTACAATAAACACTATAAGAAGATTAGAAATCGTTTTTGACTTGTAATTAAAGATGTAAGAAAAGAGGTATTTGAGAGGAAAATATGGACAAAATAACAATGTGGTTTTATTTAAAAATTGGTTAGTTTTAATAACATTTCCGCAACTGTAATAAAGCCATAATCACTATACTGTATCAAAGGATCCAACTGTAAAAAGAAAAGATTTGCATTTATTGCAAAGACTGTTTTTTACATTCTGAGCAGAGCGAAGGTTGGTTGCAATGTATTTGTTCTAAAGACAATTAAAGGAATTATTTGCGAACTGCCTCCTTAAAAATTAACATCTGAGAATGTCCTTACTTTGTTATTGACACTGTCTGTACTATATAGACAATATTAGTTGCATTTCTGTTCAATAAATATTATGGTTCCTACTTAATAATAAGACTACGTTACTGATAGTCAAGCTAGTGTTGAGGCTAGTGTTTTGATATTATTAAATAAATAAATCTCAATAAAAAAATAAAACACAATGCCATTTTATTCATACTTTTTCTATATTTATGTATAGTTCTTGTTCCGATGCTGGTAATAAGAGAATGTTATGAGTCATGTTTGGATCTTTAGTAATTGCGTCTATGAATATTTCCAGTACATTGCATCTATACTTTTTGTCTAACTGACTTGTTTATACTAGTGTGATATTAAAATAAGTATGATGAATAGATATGAGCACAACTGAGTTGAATTCCTGGTGAAACTGAATGATGTATGTTGAACAGAAACCGATTTCTTTTGAGAACTGTAACAAACTTAGCAAAAGATTAATTACTTTGTTATAAGAGGGCAAAGAATGAAATTAAATGAAGATTCAAAGAGCAAATAAGTTCTTATTACTTTGTTATAACAGGGGAAGTAATCTTAAATCTTATGTTTGAAATTGTTACAGGATCTTGAATTGCAGGTGAAGTGGAATTTCATTATTGAAATAAATTATTTACATTTACATTATTTTACACAAATTACTTTAAAAAAATGGTACTATCTATACATGCTAGAAGAAAAAAAACAATATTGTTTTAAAAATCATTTTATTGTAAGTTCGCATTACGATCGGATTTGTTTTGAATTTGTATATATGACCTTGCTACTTCTTTTTAGCATTATTTTGATATCCTAAATTACATTTAAATAATTAATTTTAGTATATGATTCAAATTTGTTTAATATAATCAAATACATAATTATTATACATAATAAATTTGAATGTGCGGATTGGTACTCTTCTTTTATCTGTGGGTACGGATTAAACATGTTTTTTAATTTTTTTTTTCTATTAAGAATATGTCGAGATGTATCAAAATGAATTTGATATAATGGTTGAGCATTTAGCATTAAAAAATACCAATTGATTAGTTTTGTGTAAAAATCATAGTGCTAAATATTTTTATAAAACCGTTTTGTCAAAACTCGTAATTTAAATGCTTAAACCTGTTTTAAACGATTGACGATTTACTCGAGAAGAGAAAATGCAGGGAACTGAAAGCCGAAGCACTGAAGAAGTTTGGAAAGGAAAATTCATAAAAATAAATAGAATTAAGGAATGATAAGCAAGAGAGGGAAAGAAAATAATTGATTTTGAGGTGTTCTTATACCATGGGCATGCCTTTGAGCAGATTACTATTTATTATTATTATTATTATTATTATTATTATTATTATATACTGTGCATATTCAATAATTATTCTTTGTTACTTGAATGCAAATACTTCTTATAATATGCATATAGTATTACATGCATTATGATCTAATAATAATCGCAATATATTAAAATGTGATTAAATTGCATATTTGCAAGTAAGCAAATATAAATTTAAAAATGCCGCGCATCGTTCTTAGTCATAGATAAAATACGGATAAGACCAGTTACACATATTGCATATGGTTTTCGAGAAGAACTGCTTCGTAGCGCTGTGATCACTCAAAATCACTATTTTAGTAGCTTTTGCCTTTCGCCTATAGATGGCCAGCAAAATTAATGTCGGCTCTGATGACAGAATTATTCATTGAATGGGTGCACTGGTGTAAAATTCATTTACACTATTATATAAAGTTGCTAGTTTTACATGTGTATTATTTTCGATAACGGCACACCTGCTATATGGTACATTACTAATCATAATATGTACCTAGAATTTTTTGTCAAAAGTCATGTATTGGCTTGTGCATTCAGACGTTTTACATATAAACTGCAACGTCACTCGTATGTTATGAAGCTGGGTCAGAAAGACCCCGTTATCTAAGATCGTTTTTTTTTTACTTTTGTGCGGTTTCTAGATTAGGTTTTCTATCTGACATTCTGAGAAAAACGCCTGACTGCACAGCAACCACATGTTTTTTTATCAATATTTAGAATTAGTACGGAAAGTTTTTTATACTCTTCTTTTATCTATAGTTCTTTATAACATAGCCTTGCCATAACATTGGTCTGTTGTGCGGCACAATCGGTCTATTAGTATGACTAAAGACTTAGTAGTCCAAAATAATAGACTAAAATATTATAGGCCTACAATAATCGGTTGAATTTCGAAAATTCATCAATCTATATAGTCTATTTCTAAACTAGTCTATGCCGTGCATATGTACGTTTCATAGAAAGAAGAGTATAGGTACGTTTCTTGTTTCAAAGGTAACTACTGATTACAGTTAACGTCTTCTACACTTAAAACACATTCTTAGAATTTGAAATGAAATGTGTTAAATTAATTTAATTTATACAATTACAGATATTATGAGTAATGAGTATGTTTGAAAGACATAAATTGGAAATCACGTGTTAATGAAACGAAGAACGAATGAAACGAAGTTAATGCAACTTGTCTTAAGGCAAAATGCTACTTACAACTAGTTTTTTATTTGACCGATTGTTAAATTAATAGTGTATATGTTTTGAAAATGAGACAAAACCAATAGTTGGTTATTCGTACTAATCATAGATAAATAAGCATTGTCAATATTATCAAATTTTAGAGATATAAATATTTCGAATATTCAATTTTCAAAAAAACCGCCTTGTCGCCTTGGGCCCGCCATTTGTATTTCTTCTGACAGTTGATCTTTGAGCTGTCAAATAAACGTCACCGCTTTATTAATGTACGTTTTAATAAGTGAACTAAAATAATGGCTGTAAAGGCGCAAACAATGAGCTGGGAAGGTAAATAATAACAAACATAATTTTGATTTCCATTTTCAAGTGCAAATGGACATCTCTACTGCGCAATGTCAGGTTGCCTTTTTATTTCTTTATAATTAGTAGAAAAAAGTGAGAATTTTTGTCTGCATTGACACTCTACAATCTTCCACACCCATAATCTTCCATCGATTTTAAAAATTCAAAAACTTCTCGAGAAATATTTGTTGGGAATCGCGTTGACAAGTTTTTGGTAAAGATCAGTCACGCCATTTCTTCGTAATTCTTTGTTAAAATGTTTTTTATGAAAAACTTATGGGTCGATTTTACCGCACAACAGAATAATGTTCTGGCAAGGCCATGTTACGCTTCAACTTCGATACATTATGCTACTGAATCATTCTGAATACTGCCAAAATGTCATGTATTTGCTGTGCATTCAGGCGTTTTACAAATGAACTGCAACGTCACTCGTATGTTATGAAGCTGGGTCAGATAGACCCTGTTATCTAAGATCTTTTTTTTTTACTTTTGTGCGATAAGATTAATTCTAATAACAAAAATCATCAAATATGGATGGATTAACCCATGATTAACCATTGGGTTACCATCTAAAAATACGAAGTGAGGGGAAGTTTCAGCCCAACAGCTCATAGGACGTAAGGTTCTGATTGCTGTTAAAAATATAATAAAAAAAATTGCCAATATTATCAAATTTCAAAAATATAAATATTTTGAATCTTCAATTTTCAAAAAAACCGCCTTGTCGCCTTGGGCCCGCCATTTGTATTTCTTCTGACAGTTGATCTTTGAGCTGTCAAATAAACGTCACCGCTTTATTAATGTACGTTTTAATAAGTGAACTAAAATAATGGCTGTAAAGGCGCAAACAATGAGCTGGGAAGGTAAATAATAACAAAATAAACATATAATAATAATTCCACATCAAACACAAGTCTTTAGACCTCGTAAAATACAATGCCAGATATTTTTTGCTTTATAACCCAATTTCTTCCTTTCTAGATTTGCGAAAGCAAGCTCGGCATTTAGAAAACGATGTAGATTTAAAATTGGTAGCCTTTTCTAAAATGGGGATATCTTCCCCTGGGGGATTATCCTCTGGGGGAAGCGATAAGTCACCCCTGCTCGGAGAACATATTTGTGATAATATGGCTATGGAAATCGATGGAATGCTGGAGAAAGTAATTATAGGTTTAATATTATTTGAGTTTTGAATTGTTTAGATTAAAATTGGTTTGTTTTAAGTTATCTACACTAAATGAGAAAATGTCTGAGCTACCGGCTAGTGGTGCTGCTATGTTGCATACAATTCAAAGACATAGGGAAATATTACAGGTAAATGACAAACTTTTATATCATTTAATAATATACACATACACGACATACATATATATATATATATATATATATATGTATATATATATATATGTATATATATTATACAGGGTTTCCCAGAACTCAATGTCTAGCTAAGACGGGGTTATAGTATTCGCTATAACTATTCTGAAAAATTCATCTCATGTTGTTTGTTAATTGTGAGTTTTCAAGTGTAACCTAGAGCTTTGGTGAAATTATGACCTTTTTTTGATTATTTGTGAGTGACTTTTATTACTTTTGTTCATTAAAACTTTGGAACTGTAATGGTGAATAACATTTCTTGGAGCACAGTCAAGAATAATGATATAATTGCCCCAAGTTTTCAAAAATTAATATTTTGTTAAACCATGAATTTAAAATTTTTAAATTTGGGTCAACTTTGAGAGGCCCACCCATACTAAATAGGTTGGCAAGTTGCATAAAAAGTTGGTGCATTTAATCAGGATTGTAAAATCGTAAAATCGTAAAATAGTTGATAATTTTCTTATTGAAAAAAAAAGAAGTGAAAAAAAAACTGAGAAATGAGAAACTGAGATCCCATAATTGCTAACACACTCAAATTATTTTGTTTGGCATAATTTCTTGGTAGATTCCTAACTATACGGTAAAATGGTAATAGATGAATAATGGATAACTTCTATGACTGAACGAAGTAGATACTGATGCCACTTTTTCCAAAATAATCACAAATTGCTATTTTAATAAAGAAAAGTAATTAAAAATAACCACAATAACTAAAAAAATTATAGAATTTAGAATTTCAAAGAATTTAGCGCAATTATTACTAAATATAAAATTTTAAATATAATGAATTCTGTTTGCTTATCCTAATCTTAAACTGCAAAAAGTAATGTGCGCAGTATTTGAAGACAATGTAATAATAAATTAATTTGAATAACAAAAGTTTTATGTGGAATTAGTAAATTTTATATAGAAGTCTATTAAAGGGTCTGGGCGTGTTTCCATACAGAATTGGCCCCACCCTGGTATTTAAATTATTTTGATGCCATTTTATAGGTATTTTCGAGAAAATTCGATATACCAAATTTCAAATCCGTAGCTCATCATTTGGCCGAGATATCAGTGAAAACATGTGAAAGTGGCCCCTTTTTTCAAACTTACTTTTTGTCGGAAATATGAGAGATATCGAAAAACTGATTACGTCATTCTATTTGTACTGATCTTGTCTATATTATTTATAATGAATAATGTTAAAAAATTGTCATTTACTGGATGAAAAGTTGAAAATAAGTTTTCATTTCAAATTTTCGACCAGTACGGTTAATTTGACTACTTTCTAAATAGCATCATTTTAATGCCTGTATATTTTACTTTTATTATCCAAAATTATATTTAAATCGAAGTGGAACTTTTTATAAAAAGTTGAAAAAACCGAAGGTAGTACACGCGGAATCCGTATTCCATATTCTATATAAAGGTAATACTTATTTAAAAAATAAAACTAGATATATACATTTATGTCTTTTATATTCATATATTTATGTATATAATTATTGTAGTTATATATTTATATACAATGTTTTTTTGTTTTGAAATTATACCTAAAACTTTATTTGCTTTTTATATTTTATATTGTTACTGTATATTATTTTATAACGATAGAAATACATAAATAAATAGTCACTATATTTACCATAGTAATATGGAAGTTGAGTTGCGAAGTTATTAATACACTTTTAATCGTAGTCGCTATCATTGTTAATAGAAACTGTTTAACTTGTATTAACATTGTTAATACAAACTTTTTAAACACTTGTTTATTGCAGATTTTGCAATTTTTCGGCATTATTGTTTCTATTAAGTTTATAATTATGAAATTATTAAAATACCCACTAAACCACCAAAGCTCTCACTAAAATAACAATGAATTTGAATCAGAAAAAATCTAAATACAGATTTCACACAGAACACAAAAAAGCAAACAACTAAAATAAAATAACTGTGAAATCTATGACAGTAATTACCGAAACATTATATTTTCTGATATATTATAAATTCTTGAAGTAACTATACTGGAAGCAGCTTAAACACAAACTGACGCATTTTTTAAAATAAAATTAAGTAACAAGGCTAGAGCATTTCAAATTACTAAGAATTTTTTATATTATATTCTTCTATCTTTGTATTATTGCAGTATCGATAAAGATATGACATAGTAAAGAACGTATTTTTATCTCAATATTCCAATTGTTATTCAAAGAATAATTGTATATTTAGTTTTTATTGTGAGTGAATGATTGAATGCATCATTATTTTGTATACACAAAATATAAATATAAAAGACGTAATATTTATAACAGAAAGAACTACAGTTTCTATTAACAATGATAGCGACTACGATTAAAAGTGTATTAATAACTTTGTAACTCAACTTCCATATTACTATGGTAAATATAGTGACTATTTATTTATGTATTTCTATCGTTATAAAATAATATACAGTAACAATATAAAATATAAAAAGCAAATAAAGTTTTAGGTATAATTTCAAAACAAAAAAACATTGTATATAAATATATAACTACAATAATTATATACATAAATATATGAATATAAAAGACATAAATGTATATATCTAGTTTTATTTTTTAAATAAGTATTACCTTTATATAGAATATGGAATACGGATTCCGCGTGTACTACCTTCGGTTTTTTCAACTTTTTATAAAAAGTTCCACTTCGATTTAAATATAATTTTGGATAATAAAAGTAAAATATACAGGCATTAAAATGATGCTATTTAGAAAGTAGTCAAATTAACCGTACTGGTCGAAAATTTAAAATGAAAACTTATTTTCAACTTTTCATCCAGTAAATGACAATTTTTTAACATTATTCATTATAAATAATATAGACAAGATCAGTACAAATAGAATGATGTTCACATTTTTTCGATATCTCTCATATTTCCGACAAAAAGTGAGTTTGAAAAAAGGGGCCACTTTCACATGTTTTCACTGATATCTCGGCCAAATGATGAGCTACGAATTTAAAATTTAGTATATCGAATTTTCTCGAAAATATCTATAAAATGGCATCAAAATAATTTAAATACCAGGGTGAGGCCAATTCTGTATGAAAACACGCCCATACCCTTTGTAGTAAAATAAGACTCTGGATTGTAATAACTAAAAAACTGTACAATTTGAAATATTTATTTAATTGTTATTGTGTAAGCTTATTTATTATTATTATCAGGGTTACAAACAGGAGTTTAGAAAGATACAATCTAACCATAATTCAAGGAGAGAACGAGAAGAATTATTGCGAGATAATGATAGTTCAATGGATAAAATGAATTCTGTTAATGCTGGCCTAAATAGACGTGATTTGTTTTTGAAAGAAAGCTCACACATTAACAGGTATATAATAAACTAAATATACAAATATGTAGTAATTTTATTTATTTTGGAAATTTGCTTTATTTGTCCTTGTCCAAAGTACATATATTGGTATAACTTACCAGTTAATTGTGGGCATATGTATAACTGGAAGATTTTTTATAGTTAATGGCATTATAGATACATGTAGTTTACTGCAAAAATACTCGACATGCATCTGTATTTGATATAAATCTTCAATAATCAGAAAACATCATATGTTAATGGAAATCCCAAAAGGCCTTTTAAATATTTTTGAGGACTTCATTAAATTTATGCTTTTAGGATTAAAAATTCAATTATAAACAAGTTTAAGACGGTTAATATTTTATTCAATCATTTATTTCAGCTTTCAATTGAAACACTCTTACAGTTTGATATATTGATAAGTATTATCATAGTAGTTGGTAAATTTATTCACTACAACAAATTATGCTACATCTAAATTATTTAAAAACTCTATGGTTAATTTTGAAATATATTTGAAAAAATAGTTAAATTTATTCAATACAACAAATGATATCAACATGAAAAATATTGATTAAATATTGAATGATTGGATTAGTTTGAACTAACTAAATCATTAAATTAATGTTTACTCAGTGAATATTTATATTTTGAGTGAATTTTACATCATTAGTTCACTCATAAATTTTATGTAAAATTTGCAAATAATCAGATAAATGAAAGCAGCCTTATAGCAAGTTAACTATTCAGGAAAAATAGATTGAATATTTTTAACATCTTATATATATATATATATATATATATATATAATTTATTTAAATTTATTTTTTAGTTCCCACAACTTAGTAAATGACCAAATAAGCATAGCCGTAGAAACGAGGGACAATCTATTATCACAAAGACAAACATTCAAGAGAATGAAAACACGATTTAATGATATCAATAACAAATTTCCAGTGATAAATAATCTTATGCAAAGGATACGCATCAGGAAACGTTCAGATTCTTTAATTTTAGGTTTTGTGATAGCAGTTTGTACGATATTGTTATTTTTATATGCCTTCCATTAATAAAATTATCATATATGGTCTAATCATTGAATGGGATAATTATCAGAATTCTTACTGATTTTTTTCTAATAAAGCTGTTGCTATTTTGTTTCTGAATGAGTTATTTAAGTTTATAATACGAGAGTAATTAAATTATAACTATAAATGTATATTATACAACTGCTATTTTTCCTAAGGCTTAATTAACAATTTGTTATTTATTGATAAATAAACAAAATGTTGATATGATGCATTTTCTAACTGTTCAGGAATTTCATTCACGCCAAAATTGTGATATTTATTTAATTTGTTAATAATTCACAGTTAGAAAATGCATGCATAATTAATAATGCTATTGTTAATCATTAAATATCATTTTACTTTAGTAAGTAAATTCCAAATCATATATCATATATCACTAGGAATTTTATACTGAATATTATTTTTCATAAATATTTATTTCATGTTAATAATTCTTAGATTAATATCTAGCACATTCAATTCTATATGTTATGTATAAGATGCAAATTTTTATACATATGTATATATATGTGTATGTGTATTTATTACTATATATTTTATAAATAAAGCATATCAAAACAAACATTAACTTATTTATACTGTTATTAAAATTTTTTCTAAATAATGAATTGCAAAACCTAGGACTTATAAGTTTAAACGAACTGGATTTAAAATACTAAGAAGTCGAAAGATTTACATACCCAAAAAAACACTAAATTAGTTTATAAATACATATATAAAATTGTATATATGTATATTTATAGAATTGTATAATTTTATATTTATGCGATCTAATGAAGTGATGTTTTTTCTTCTCAAGCAGTGATAATAATTTACACCAATGTGTTCAAAAATATTTTGGTCTGTAATTGTTTAAATAATTACCATTTTTATACTCGAGTAAATTGAAGGTTTTAAATTTGTATAAAATATTACACTTTAATTATTGGGAATGAATTTTCTAAACAATTCATAGTAAAAATATAAATTTAGATAGTTTTTGAAAACGTTGATATAATTATTAAATGTTTAGAAAATGTTGACATAATTATAATTAATTAATTAAATATATATATATATATATATATATATATAATTTAATAAATATAATTTATCAATTATTTAATTTTATATTGAATTCACATATCTTGTTTCTGCATGTTTCTCAATAGTGTGAAGTAAGAGAACGAAGCACTCAAAATCTAAAATATATTGAGAATTAATAATATATAATAATACTTTTTGCTATAATTAAATAACTAATATTCAATTGTTCTATTCAAATAAATTTGCTAATTATTGGAAAGACAAATTATTTTAAGTTCTGATATACAAATTTTCATTTCAATATTAAAAAAGCTTAAAAAATAATGAAATGCATTGAATAACGTAAAACGTTATAAAATTATTATATATGTTTAATAATTGAGAAAAAAAGTCCAATTGTTAAAATATCTATATACAAAAAATTGTAAAATGGCCTAAAAAAGTAGAGAAGCACTAATGTAAAACACAAGGTCCGAGTGTCGAGTTTATGAATTGTTATTTTATTAGTTTTTTAAATTGTTAAAAATGATTACCGTTCTAAATTGAGCTAAATCAATACGATAAAACCCCATTCCAGTTAAAACCACAGGCCTATTAACAGCTGCCAATAAGATTCTCATGGACCTCCTGGCTTTACCACCAAAAAGGTGCCAAGGGGCTCTGCAGATGGCTTCTTTTACACGATCGCTCTAATATAAAAAAATCATAAAATTATTATGAAATTGAAACTATATAATAATATAACAAAACAGTATTTCATGCATTCATACAATTATTTAAAAAAAGTTTAAAAACTTTAATTTGCATTGAAAACAAACATTTCGAGTTTTGATCATTTTACTCATATTCAGTGCAAGTTCATATAAATAATTTAGATGTTTTGTTAATTTAATAATATTTGTTTTTCATTTAATAAATTTTTGTGTTTTGTTTTTCAAAGAAAGCTTTAATATAATCAATTGCGTATTGTTGTTTTTTAGAAACTTTTTATGCATTTGCTAGTTTTTATATAGCTGTATCTCTCCTTATTTATTATTTATTATTTTATGTTTTTTTTAACTTGCCTGAGTAAAAAGTTGTTGTCCAAAATAGCACAAGATAAATAAATCTGTTGTAGATAAAAATAGATACTCGACAATATTAACGATTTGAGCTCCATCCAAGTTAGGACTCTAAAAAGAAAATCATCAATTAAAGTATCATTTTTATATTTATGGTGTTATCTGATTTGCTTAAGAAGAACTTAAAGAGCATCAAAATTCTGTTCAAAACAAAACAAAAAATAGGTAATTCTAATTTATATTTTTACCCACCGATCCACCATAAGCAGCAATCCCCAAAAACGACGAAATTTGCAGTGCTTTAATCAAAATAATCGGACTGTACAATTTTTTAAAATTTGCACAACAATCCATTATAAACAAATGGTGTTTAACACATCTCACAATCGCATTATTCAACTCCCAATCCAGCTCTGTATAATAATAATCGTTCAGGGCCAACTTTGAATTGCTCGTAACATTTGTCTGTTCCGTAACGTAACTTCTGGTGGAACCCAAATCGAATTTTTCGATACATTTTTGTAACTCAACTTTATTTGCTTTGATTTTAGATGTTGAAGTGAGGGTTTCAATTGGGGATGTCCAAGTTACATCATTCGGCAGTGATGACAGGTTTTCCTTGGTGCTTGTTGATGTGTAGTATTCGTTTGCTTCTTGATCCATGGTTAAATATTTATCTTGTAGTTCTCTGAGAAGTAAAAATATTGCATAGTTAGCATAAGAGAATTGGTTATCATAATTAGCTCAATGATTAGTAGCCAGAATAAAGAAGAGAAAAGATCTGTTAATGACTCATCAAAAAATTGACCATACATATAATATTATTGCCAGTTATTTATAAATCGCTAGTTTTTGTCTAGGAATCTGATCACATATCAAACCTGATCATTTTAATGACTCCATCACATCAAATTTCGACTCAGATTGAAATAAAAATTGCATATAATTCACATAAAATATGACTAATATGTCTTTTGGTATGAGATCAAGAATCATGGTGAGATTACCAAAAAACCATTACCATGTGACTTTTACCATCTCACCTCAATTTTTGGTCACTGAATGTCCCACTTTCGATGATTGCTGCATAGAACAAATTCTTCAGGCTGCAGAACAAGACATCATATTGTCCACAAAGCATCACGACGACACTTATGTAATAACAGGACAAAGCTAAATATGCCAAAGCTATCAAAAGTTGACATATAGCTTGCCATAGAAACATCAATTCGTAATTGGGAAAAACAGAAGAATCAAATGGATACGATCCAGCTATTGGAAGAACTCGTTCTTGGACAATTATTGGATATAGGGATAGATGTTGGCAACCTGGAAATAGGATAAAATGTAGATGATCAGGTTTAAATATTGGTTTCAACTAGTAACCTGTATGAGATGATTGGTCTTGGTCAAGATAAAATTCTTTTTCAACTTACCCAAGATGACAGTATAGATCCAAACTTTATTGACCTTCCTCTGTCTTTCATAACTGCCGTCGACAGTAACGTAATCAAATCCCAAATCCGACCTAACTTTTAGACTCCTGTTCAACATTTTCAGCATTTGACACAATTGTGGCATCCTCACATGAAAAAACACAACTGTTAAGCTTCCTGTCAAATAAGCAATTGCATTGGCCACTTTGAAGGCTATTGCAGAAATATCTCCATTAAATTCCTTGTAAGCATCCACCACTAAAATGTAGATCATGTGGATAAAGGATATATGGACGAATATTGCGTAGACAAAAAATGATATTGTGGGTAAGATTCGTTGACCAGTTCCTTTGAATGGATAAAGGGCTAAGGATTTCATTAGTAGGATGTTTGTTGTAAAATAGTTGGTGGGTTTTGGATCGTCGGTTTTTATTGAAGGCATTTTACTAAGATCCAATTCACTTTGGGAACTATCAGTGTTAGGCAAAGGCTTAACTGGTTATTAATGTTTCTCGATATTATACTTATTAGACTACTTAAGAAATCGTGTTGAAAGCAGAGGCGTACTATACAAACTTTCTATCTTGTAAATTGTTTTTTTTTTAAACTTCATATAATAAAGGACTGATTATGTAAAAAATTACATATCTTCTAATTTAAAAAAAAAATAGTTCAAATGCATTAAATCCTATTAGGCAATTTCTATCAACAAATGATTGGGTTTTGGTCAAAAAGAAATTTTAGTATTTAGAATTATGAATTTTCTTATTTGTTCATTGATATGTTGGAGTATATGTGGCTTGATGGTAAGGCTTCGGCCTTGCAACCACAAGGTTCTGCATTCAATGATTGGTTTTTAGATATACGTGCATGAAAAATGCAAATAATGCATGATATGATTTTTAGTTTAAATAATTCTTTACAATCTTAAATATCTGTTTTAAATGGAAATTTGTATAAGTATGTCAGATTTTTTTTAGCTTTTAGTTGTTTTCAGGATATATTTATGAGAAAAATTATTCAAATGTAGATTGAAATTGCTATAACATTGATAATATATAAACAGGAATAACTTACGAAATTTTTTGTTTATCCTCGATAATAAAAATATTTGATTGTTATAAGGCAATCTAATTCATCAATCTTATTAACCAATTTTATTCATCTCATTTTATTACATTTTATATAAAACTGGTAAATAATCAAAAGGTTTTGTTACCATAAAGTTCCGGGTTTTAATCATGAGGTTAAACAAAAACTAGTGGTGTATGGCATCGTGCCTCAAAGCAAATTGCTGGAACTTTCCACGCCGTAAATAAATATTCGAAGAATAAAATTTAGTAAACAAAAATTTTTTGGAAATTACAAAAAAAAAATGGAAAAAAGATATTTCCCCCAAAAGCAATTGTTTGTCAGTTTTTTTAATCGGACGCTTAGTTCTCCAAATCGGCTAGACCTGCCAAATCTGTTCACCACTTCTCCCCATCATTGCGAATTGAATATTTTTTGGATCATTCAGATCGGATGCTTCGCTTTTAAAAAAAACTCGATTTCTATTTTCTTCACTCGTTGCTCCTTATCTCAGAAACGGCTAGACCTGCCTTTGCCGACACTTATATTTCCAGCAATAGGAATTGAATATTTCTTGAACCATTCAAATTGGTTGATCCGTGCCTCCGAAAACGTGGACGAAAAATTGTATCCATACATACATACATACACGTACACACACATCCATTATTTTATGAAAAATTTCTAAGAAAAATTGACAATACAATAATTTAAAAATATATTATTACTGGCCTTGCAGTAAATCATTCTGCAATTTTAAAATTTATAACTGGATTAACATTCTCTATGAAAAAAATGGCAGTACAAATTTATGGGGCAGTTTTGTCATTTTTGTCCTTCACAGCTTTCAATACCAAGAAACAAGCATAATGGCAGAATTGCCCTATTATTCTCATTGACTTACTATTAAAATAGTCCTTCTATATAAAATTATCGCCGTCACTGCCAATAATTTTAATCAATCAATTATTGATTATAATTTAAAACAAGTTATAAGTAAAACTTTCCCATGATCGGTTTATAATTATTTAATCAGTTTCAAACTTTGAAATTAGAAACTAATCACATTTCGAAGGTTTGAGAAATTTGTAGATTTCTATAATTGTTCTAATTATATATTCAATCCTTTCACTGAAATCTATTTCGAAACTTTCAAGATAATAAGAATAATAATTTAAGAAAATAATGTCTTTAAAATGGAATTCAACGAATTGATTACAAAATAAAAAAAATAAATAAATATATATTTTTTAAAACATTTCTTAACTTTCCTAAAAAATTTAATTCCTTGACGTTCTTAGTCAGTTCAATCGTTTGACACAAAAAATAAATAGTAAATATAATAAGTACTACATTAAATTTATTTCATTTTTATTTGAATTTAATTTTATCTTTTACATGACATTTGAATACCGTCTTCAATATATATAAATAAAAAAAAAATTATATATATACAAAAATGTTGTATTCTCTTATTATCTAATGATTTATAAAAAACATGAGAGCACTTTGATATAAATTATAAAAAATATATAATTATTTTTTTATATGATTTTTATAGTGATGTGATTTTAGTATTCTATTGTCACACATTTTGTCTTCAAATACTCATTGAGGGCTTCTCGACCTAGAAAAAAAAATAGATTTTATTAAATTGTTGTAAAACTTATTTAAATTATAGAAATTAACAAATAATAGACTATGAAACTTAAGATGATACATGTTTTTAAGGCGATTATTTTGGTATTTATTTTCAAATTTGCTTGATTTTTTGCTCAGATTCTTTAAATCAGATTTTTTTTAAAACAGTTCCTACAAAAATTTAAGAATTTAAAAAAAAGTATAAGTACCAATTAAAAACTAATATAAATTTTAAAACAAATCTGATCTGAAGAATCAAATCAATCAATCAAAGATCAAAGAACAAATAAAACTCTTAATTTCTAAATAACAGTTAAAATTTGTTTATAATGATTTTGAAATCATTAAAAAAATATGCAAGGTTTTTAAAAATGTTTGAGATTTTTCGAAAATTACAGACTATGTTTAACTAACTCTTCAAAAATTTGTATAATTTTTTTTACAAAAGATCTTTAAGAAGTCAGATTCAAGATAAAACTTTCAAAAACTGTTCTCGTTTGAAGAAAAATTAATTTGTTAATAAAGTTTATTGTCTAAAAATTTTCGTCGATCAATTTATGTGAAACATGCGATTTCAATATTTATTCTCGAGAACAATGATATATAGTACTAATGAATCAATTTCCTTTATTTACCTAAATCTTTGCCAAAACCACTTTGCTTGAAACCACCAAATGGTGCTCCTACATCTGTTTTGTTATAAGTGTTTACGAAAACTGTTCCAGCTTCAACTTTTTCTGCAAATCTCAGGGCCTAAAAATATAATAATTTATCAAAATAATAATATTGGATCAAAAATATATAACTATTTTATATAATAAATAAATAAAAAATATTAAATTTACCTTTGACATATCTGAGGTGAAGACACCAGCAGCTAATCCGAATTCCGTGTCATTTGCACGAGCGATCACAGCATCTAAATCACTGAAAAACACAAAAAAATCCTATGATATTTCATATTTCAAGTTAATTTTTACTTTCATCAAGTCTTTTATTACCTTTCATCAAATCTCAGAACAACCATAATAGGACCAAAAGATTCTTCTTGAGCAATGAACATGTCGTCAGTTACTCCTGAAAAGACTGTCGGTGCAAAGAAGAATCCTTTCATTGGCATTCTGTCGCCACCAATTTCTAATTTTGCCCCTTCCTCCACACCTGAAGGAAAAAGTTGAGTAGGAAACATCAAAATGTATATTAAATTTCTGTAGTTGAAATGAGACTGATAATTCCTTAATCCCCTTACCTCGTTTGCAGAATTCTTGAAGTTTCTCCATATGTTCCCTATGATTTTGAGGTCCATGTGAGGTACCTCTATCCAATGGGTCACCAATTTTCATTTTCCTGACCTCATGACAAACTCTTCTCACGAATTCATCATGAATTGAATCTTCTACGTATAATCTACCAGCGGAGATACAATTCTCTCCTTTGTTGAAGAACACACTTTGCATTCCCTTCAAAAATTAAAATAATATTAACTATAATGCAATAAATAGTTTTTTTATTGTTTATTATTATTACTTACAATTTTGACAGCCTTTTCCAAATCACAGTCTCTGAATATCACTAAAGGACTTTTACCACCTAATTCTAAAGAAACTTTCTTCAAATTAGCCAAAGCTGCTGAAGACATAATGCCTTTGCCAACTTCAGTACTTCCAGTAAATCCGACTTTACGAATCAATGGATGGTCTACGATTGCTTGACCAGCTTGAGATCCTGGAATCATAGATTATTTTAGATTCCTGAACATTATTTGATCCATGATAATTTTGTTACCTTTTCCTGGTACTATGTTGATGACTCCAGCAGGTACACCAGCTCTAGCAGCTAGTTCTGCAAATTTCAAGGCAGTTAAAGGACACACTTGAGCAGGTTTCATAACAACAGTATTTCCAGCAGCTAAACAAGCTGCCATTTTCCATGATAACATCATGAGAGGGTAGTTCCAGGGTGTCACTAATCCACATACACTAAAATAAGCAGAATATAAGTTTGACCGAATTTAGCTAGAGTTCTAACAAAATTTGTAGTGAACATTTAGACTAATAGTATCATAATTTTTTAATGTTGGATAAAACTATTTTTTCTAATTACCCGACTGGTTCTTTTCGCGTAAATGATAAAACTCCATTTGGCCTATTTGGAGTCACGGGTAAAGTAGCTCCTTCAATTTTATCAGCCCAACCTGCAAAGTAACGCCAGACTTCTATGGACATGCCAACGTGAGTTTTCAGAGCCAATGTATATACAGCACCTTCAAATAAAGATAAAGTTAGATAAAGTCTAATAAAGATATGGTTAATTGAGAAATTGACGACTTGTCTAAGGAAATAATCAAACTGTATTGTCATTTCTATTTTTACCAGAATCTACAGATTCAATAGTAGCCAACTCTTCTTTATGTTCCTCCATAAGATCAGCAAGTTTCAGCAAAATCAAGCCCCTTTGTCTAGGCGACATTGCTGACCAAGCACCTTTGAAAGCTGCACTTGCTGCTTTTACAGCTAAATCTACATCATTCTTGGAAGCAGCTTGCACCTGCACAAAACCACATATTATTTACTATAGGTTTTTTATCATTTTTAGTATTATTACTCACATTGCAAATGACTTCTTCTGTAGTAGGATTGAAAATTTTCAAGGAATTATTGTTTTCAGCATTGATGAATTTACCACCAATGAATAGTTGAGTGGCCACTTTGCAAATTCGACCATTGGCTTTAATTTCGACGCCATCAAATTCGATTCCGCTTCCTCCAGATCCACCATCACGTTGACCAGATATAAAACGCCTGACAAAATCTCCGAATGTTGGATTCATGTAGAGATCTTCGTTTTCCATTGTTACTCCAACGGCTTCTTTGATTTCCTCAATTATTCTAATGATAAGTTGAAAATTGACACTTTCTCATGCCAAAAATATTCTTTTTACAAAATGATGTGGTAGATTTTTTTTTACCTGACAACGTCCATAGATCCTCCTCCACAGGCAAAGAAATCAGTTTCATCATCGATTTCTGTTCCTAAAACACCTTTCCAGAGTTTTCTCAAAGTGTCCACATTGTCTTGCTCATCTGGTGTCAGTACGAGTTCCTCTTGTTGACCACTGTTTTTGGCGGTGAAATATTCGGATGCGTTCATCATTCTACCATTCATTTTTATACGTTTAACATTCACCTAGAAGAATGAATTATTTTGAAATAAAATTGTGAATCTAATAAAATGAATTATTATAATCATCAACTATCTATTAGTTGCTTTCTTATTTGATTTGAAATATTATGAGAACGCCTTAAAAATTTTACAAATATATATTTTCCAATATTTTTTCTCAAGGACTCACATATCTTCCATCAGTACCACGAATTGCAATTCCATTTTCGTGAACTATTCCCTGCTGGTTTAAACCCTTGATGGTGACACCTTCACCTTTTGGAGCAAACTCCAGAATAGAAGCACCAAATAATCTTATCTGGAAATGAAAATATTTATTTTAAATTTTATGATTACATATGGAATTGAAATGAATGTTCTATATGTCTAAATTTTGATCAATAATAATAATCTATCTTTGAACAAACCTACTATCATCGCAACATCATCATAAGTCTATGCTATAAGTTAAAAAAAATTTTTTTTTTAATGCATTATTCATATTGATTCAGTTTTGAAATTAAAATATCTGCTATTCATATTTTTACCTCAATTTCTTCTTCTTCCAGAAAATATGCAACAGCTCCAGGAACTGAATCCAAAGCTCTAATGAAATTGAATAACCTTTTGGCAGGTTGTGCCCAATTTATCTGTAATAAAAGTAAGTAGACTTTTGTATTTAATCTTTACCTTTGTATATATATAATGCATATCTTACAATTTGATTTTCTTTTTTGGTCAAAATTGGATCATAAGTTGCTCCAACCTCACTTTGTATAATTTTGGGTGCTTTTCCATTTGCTATGAGAGCTGTGGATTCTGCTAATGCTCTTACACCTAACAGAAAATAATTAATTTACATGACTTTTTTAAGCAAAATAATTTATTTATCAATTATGTTTTACCTTCTGGATACAAAAATCTCTTATAAATAGAATCCAGTGTATCGGTTTGTAGTACTTCACATTGCTTTTGCATTAAAATTGGACCTGTATCCAAACCGTCATCAGCCCAGAAAATTGATAGACCAGCTCGTTCATCACCTTCTATTAATGTCCTAGAAAATATAAGAATTTTTTTTAAATTAACTGATAGTTTGCTTGTAGCGAACACTCAGCATATGGATAGACCTAAATTGGAAAAATATTGTCTAAGATTAAAAAATACTAATTAGATTCAGAGTCATACAACATTCCTAATTCGGGCGCATTTTTTTTCAGAAAATTGTTTTTTCTCGAGATATGAAATTTGTTTTGGTTATTGATAGTTTATTTGTTTTATTTACCATGATATTGCACTTGCTCCACGATGTCTTGGTAAAATACTTGGATGGTAACAAATGGAACCAAGACCCCATTCTACCACTTCCAGTGGTATAAATTGGGAGCAGTAAGGCATCACGTTTAATTCAGCATTTACCTAAAAAATATCGATAAAAACATTTCCAAATAATTGAATCATACGGAAATCTTATTTTGTTTTCATATTTCAATTTCTTACCGATTTGTATTGTTCAAAAACTTCAGGAATAGTGATCTTGTTTTTACGCCAAGTGGTATACTTAAAAACTGGTGTTCCTCCATTTTTGGCAACAATTGCTAAAACATATAACTTGTAAAGTATGTAATATGATTATAATATGAAAGACAATTGTTATTATCATATTATATACCCAGAGGATCTTCTCTTCCATTTTTGTCAGCAATAGTAAACGCTCCTACGATTTGGTGTCCTTGTTCTCTTAGTACTTCGTAAACTTCAGCAGCAAATGCACTTTGTCCAATGATGGCAATACGTAGACTTTTTGCGATGCCATTCTGGAAGAAAAATAAAAATAATAAAAATACGTCAGAATCCAAAATTAAAAAATTGTAATGATTCAAACCAAGATGCAGCAGGCTGTGTCAAAAAGGTAATGTGTAATGGAACTAACAATTACCATAACAAATTACAATTCTCAAAAGTTTAACTCATGATGGTAAATTTTGAAGTAACTATCGACACACTGCATGTCGTCTATAGGCGACACCTGTACGTTTAGATCATGCAGATGTCGTCTATAGGTGACATTCTTACACACAGGTAGTCATGTGGATGAAGTCTATAGGTGAGGCGTGCAGCCAAAGGGTTTTAGGAAGATCTTAAAAGTTCTTTCACGAACATCTTAAAATGCATCGACTACTGTACGTTCAGGTCGTCATACAGAAGTCGTCTGTAGACGACACCAGTACGTACAGGTAGTTATGTGGATTAAGTCTATAGGTGAGGCTTGTAGCGAAAGGGTTAAGAAAACGTTACTGAACGTTCTTGTAGGAACATATTAAAATATAGCGACTCTTGTACGTTCAGGTCGCCATGTAGATGTCGTCTATAGGCGACACCCGTACACACAGGTAGTCATGTGAATAAAGTCTATAGGTGAGGCTTGTAGCTAAAGGGCCATAAAGATCCTAAAAGTTCTTCTAGGAACATATTAAAATATAGTGACATCTATACGTTCAAGTAGTCATGCAGATGTCGTCTATAGGTGACATTCGTACACACAGGTAGTTATGTGGATACAGTCTATAGGTGAGACTCGTTGCGAAAGGGTTTTGAGAAAATCCTAAAAGTTCTTGCAGGAACATCTTAAAATACAGCGACACCTGTATGTTCAGGTCGTCATACAGAAGTCGTCTATAGGCGACACGCGTACACACAGGTAGTCATGTGGATGAAGTCTATAGGTGAGGCTCGTATAACTAAAGGGCCAAGAAGAGACTAAAAGTTTTTCTAGAAGCATTTTAAAATACAGCGACACCTATTGGTTCATGTCGTCATGTAGATGTTGTCTATAGGCGACACGCGTACACACAGATAGTCATGTGGATGAAGTCTATAGGTGAGGCCCGCAGCAAAAGGGTCAAGAAGAGACTAAAAGTTTTTCTAAGAACATCTTAAAATACAGCGACACCTGTACGATCAGGTCATCATACAGATGTCGTCTACAGGCGATACCCGTACATACAGGTAGTCATGTGGATGAAGTCTATAGATAAGGCTAGTAGCGAAAGGGTTAAGAAGATCCTAAAAATTATTTTAGGAATATCTTAAAATACAGCGACACCTGTACGTTCAGGTCACCATGTAGATGTCGTCTATAGACGACAACCGTACACACAGGTAGTTATGTGAATAAAGTCTATAGGTGAGGCTCGTAACGAAAGGGTTAAGAAAATCTAAAAGTTCCTCTAGGAGCATCTTAAAGCCTAAAAAATTTAAATTTTCTAGAAATATCTTCAAATTCTATGGGCTGCAAGCTTTTACTAAATATTGTAATTCAGAATCTTAAATCTCTTTTTATGGAAGGTTTTTTTTTTAAAAAAATCGACACGGACATCATCATTATCTCAAGCATGAAATTGCCCAAAAAAAAACTATTTTTCCAAAGCAGTAGTAAACATAAGTAGTACACTAGTGATAACTAAATTCCCGTTGTCAACAACAAGATCACGAATTTAATAGATGTAAATATCTTGAATGATTTGACAAAACAAAAATATTTTATTGCACAATTTGTTGATAATGACCTCATAACATAACACGGCAACATCTTTAATTCTCAAGTGATGCAAATTGCGAATTACGAAATTCAAATTCGCCTTTAACTGGTTTTTGTGGAAAAGATTAAATTCTATCAGCAGAAAATGATAAACTCTATCGTGAGATTGCGAATTTGAATTAATCTCGAGATGGGATTTTTCTAGTATGGGAGATATAAATAACTTGCTGATGCAAAATAAGTCTTTAACTATAAATACTATTACACGGAAACTAGATGTAAGTGGCATTTTGTCTTAAGGCAGGCTGTATGAACTTCTCGATACGTTCCGACTTTCAATAACTAGGCCGCATGGCATCATGACTTAAGGCAAATTGCTGGAACTTCCCGTTCTAAAAAAATATTTTTTTAAAAGAGATTAATATTTAAAAAAAAATTACTTTGATAAAAATAAATTTTTGACAAAAATTAACTTTTTTTTAACTTTTTGACTCTATTGGATGCAGAAATGGCGGGGAAGGGTTGTTTTCACTTGAAAGCCTAATGCAAGTTTTAATATCATCAGTGCAGGTGTTAAATCATATAAGTTTAGAAATTGATCTGATATAATAAATTTACTAAATAAATAAACATATAAAATATTATACAATGTGCAACAAACGCCTGCATAAATAATAGCGAAGTTCATTGAACCATATTGAGTGATAGTTGCACATATGTCTGAACTAGTGTAGCTGGAACTGTGTCAGATGTGGCAAAATCACTGTCCAATTAAAATTTCATAGGTATAAAAGTAATATGGCATTAAAGAAAATTTTATTTTATTATTTTAGTTTTATATTACATAGAAAGTGGAGTGGCGCAAGGTGGCTTGAGAGGACCTTGATGGCTTAAGTTTAAACCAAGGTTGAGAAATAACATTTTGGGAAAATTATGGTTCATAGGATTACTATTCAATGTGCGAAAAATACCCTAGAATTCTCGTCAAATTGAGAATGGGTATATTGAAAAACTATTTTTCTTTGTTGAATACAACAATATCACGTATTTTGAAAAATAAACAAAGAAAGTGGAGTACCACAAGGTGACTTAAGAGGTCCTTGAGGGCTTTAGTTCAAACCATGGATAAAAAATAAGTTTTTAGGAAAATTATGGTCTATAGGATTACTATTTAATGAAAAAATACTCTGGAATTTTCGTCAAACTGAGTATGGGATTAAAAAATTATTCTTCTGTATTGAATACAACAGTATCATCGGGTATTGCAAATAATAAACATAAAATGCGGTGTACCGCAAGATGATTTGAGAGGTCCTTGATGGCTTTAGTTCGAACCATGTATGAAAACTACCAGTTTCTAGGAAAATTATGGTCAATAGGTTTACTATTCAATTGGCAAAAAAATACTCTGGAATTCTCGACAAGCCGAGTATGGGATCAAAAAAAATATTCTTTTTTGTTGTCGATAACAATATCAGGTATTGCACAGAATGAACATAGAAAATGGAGTACCGCAAGGTGACTTGAGAGGACCTTATGAGTTTAGTTTAAACTATGGATGAAAAATAACAAAGAAATAATTAAAAATGTATAAGTTTTAATACAGAAATACGAGTGGCAATAGATAATATCACGTAATTAATTTCAAGCCTCAAAAATTTTAAATAATAAAAATTCAAAAATTTCGAAACAAACTGATTAATTCTAGACAAAATTTAAACGTTTTCAAACTAGAATTACAGTCAATCATTCAAACTTATTTTTTTTTTACTACAGCACTCTCTGTGAATTATTCCTTTAATATTTTTATTTATATTGATAATCTAATTTTTGTTTTTACGAATTTCTATTAATTTTATCAATCCAATTGTTGTCTAAAACAACAAATTTGAAATTTAAACCTGTAGTTGTTCATAGCATATCATGATCATTTTATTAAGGAAAGTATAAAATAAAGCCTTGGTCTTGCAACCACAAGATTCCGAGTTTAAAACCCGCATTGAGTTGAATCTAATATTTATTTCAACTTTAAAATATAGATAAAAAATATGTTAAAGATTTCCAGGGATTGCAGCAGAAAGTAAAAATATTGTCGATTAAAAAAGGTACATTGGGTTGTCTGGTAATAAAAATATAACAAATATATAATGGGACAACCATTGGGTTGCCTTATACTAGCCACTAGTCAATTCTTAAAAGCCAATAAATAAAAATAGTGTTTGAAGAATCGATTTATGTTATACTTTTTACGCCTTTGCCAATAGTTTTTATGCATTTCTCTCTCAAATGACTCTCGATCTTCGCTGTTTTATTTGAAAACGAAACATTGTTATTGTTTTGTATGTATGTTATGTAAATGTTATTCTATTTGTAATATTATTATTCGATAACATCTAACCCTGCACTATCGATCTAACCCATTATTTCTGGTTTCAGTTATAAATTCATAGACGAAAAGGCGAATTCAAATGCATTTCTTGAACTTTAACTATCGGTCAATAGAATAATTATTCATTTGACTTACTTCCGAATGCGGAAATATCGAGAAATATAGAAAATAAATATATAAAAAATAAATTTTAAATAGTAATCACTTGTTATATCTTCTATTAATGTTACTTATAATTTATACCAATATCATGATAAAGCTTCAAAATATTATAGAAATTGCAATAAAATGCAGACTAGGTGCAACTTCTCATTTCATAAATAATATTGCAAACTTACAAAAATCATGTAAAACAAAGCAACAGAAGGTGCTTTGTAAAAGGTCGTAAGGCTCATACTGCTTGATAACGAGTAAATTTTGTAAACAATTAGAAAAAATAACAAAAATGAAACTAATGACCAACTGAACAAGGAGATTAAGTAGAGTTGATTACAAATAAAACAAATAAGCTCTGTAAAAGGTCGTAGGTCTCATACTGCTTGATATCGAATAAACTTCGAGAAAAATTAAACAAAAAATGAGAAAAATGAAATTAATAACTAACGAAGCAAAAAGATTAAGAATAGTTGGATAAAAATAAAGCAGAGAAGCTCTGTAAAAGATTGTAAGGTTTATAAATTTGTAAGGCTTATACTGCTTGATATCGAGTAAATTTAGTAAAAATATAATAAAAAATATAATGTAAAAAATAATGACCTGCTGAACAAAAAAATTAAGAGTTGAATAAGGAGCTCTGTAAATAGTCGTAAGGCTCATACTGCTTAATATCGAGTAAATTTATTAACAAAATAAAAAAATGGGAAAAATGATATTAATGGCTATCTGAACAAAATAACTGAAATGAGTTGAATAAAAATAAAACAGGAGTTCTGTAAAACGGTCGTAAGGCAAAATAAGTATAAATCTCATACTGCTTGATATCGAGAAAATTTTGTAAAAATTAAAAAAATAACAAAAATGGAAATAATGACCTACTGATCAAAAAGGTTGAGAAGAGTTGAATAAAAATAAAACAAAATGATTTCTGTAAAAGATCGTAAAGCTTATACTGCTTGATATCGAATAAATTTTGTAAAAAATTTAAAAAAAATACAAAAATGAAATTAATAACTAACTAAACAGAAGGATTGAGAATGGTTGAAAAAAATAAAAAAGAAGGAGCTTTATAAAAGGTCAAAATTTTAAATAAAGTCGTAAGGCTTATCCTGCTTGATATTAAATAAATAAATTTTGTAAAAAAATAACAAAAATGAAAGTAATGACCAACTGAGCAAAAAGATTGAGAAAAATAATAAAACAAATGGAGCTCTGTAAAAGGTCTTAAATCTCATACTGCTCGATATCGAATAAATTTCGTAATTTAAAAAAAAATGACAAAAATGAAATGAACGGCCTACTAAACAAGAAGCTTGAAGAATTGAATTAAAATAAAACAAAAAGAGTTCTATAAAAGGTCCTAAGGCGCATACTGCTAGATATCAAGTAAATTTTGTAAACAATTAGAAACTAGCTGTAAGTGGAATTCTGTCTTAAGGCAATTAGGGCATCGTGCCTTAAGGCAAATTGCTGGAACTTCCCGTACCAAAAATTATTATTTTTTTTAAAAACGATTAACATTTTTGAAAAAAATTTACTTCGAAAAAATAAGATTTTTGAGAAACTATAAATTGGACAAAAAATTACTTTTTTTTGAAAAAAAAAAATTTTTTTTTAAATTTTTAAAAATTTTTTTTTTTTTTTTTGAAAAAAAATGTTTTCTTCATTTTGACATATTTTGGAAGATCTGAACTTGTTTTTCAAAGCAATCGTACTGCTTTAACTGCATAGAGACAAAATATAAAGTAAACATTGATACGGAACCCATAGGAAAATAAACAAAATTTATACTTATTGTTAAAATCTCTATAAAATATCTGAAAATTTGATGTGCATATGTCTAATGATCATTTTTGACCGCCAAATGGCATTTTTTTTTACTTTTTTCGTTAGATCTCCGAAACCGCTAGACCTGCCTTTATGAAAATTTGATCAATTCTTTATCTTGTCAATACAAGTAAAATGTTTTTTGAATTATTAAAATCGGACGCTCCGTTCTCTTAAAAACTGAGTTACCGTTTTCGACACTTTTTGCCCCGTATCTCCGGAACGGCTAGACCTGCCTTCGCCAAAAACTAATCAGCACGTCTCCTTATCAATACGAATCGAATGTTTTTTGAATTATTTGAATCGGTTGATCCGTATTCCCGAAATCGTCGACGAAAAGTTGTATCCGCACATACATACACACACGCACATACACACACACACACATACATCCATTTTTTCTAAGATATGCCAAAATGTTCAGAAACCTCTGAAACGTAAAGATATATAAAAATTTTCATTTTCGATTTTTTTGCGATTACTATAACTTACCCTACGGGAAGTTAAAAATAACAAAAATTAAATTAATGAGTAACTAAATGAAAAGCTTGAAGAGTTGAATAAAATAAAACAGAAGGACATCTTAAAAAGGTCATAAGGCTCATACTGCTCGATATCGAATGAATTTTATTGCAAGTTGCTAATAAAACTAATAATTATTTTTTTGATTACAAATGATGAAAAACGAGTTGGAATTAATTGTAAAAAATAAATTAATCAATTAAATTTTAAGAACACATAAACAACTAATATCTCAAAATTTGCAAATTTTATAAAATTGTACACCTTCTTAATTTTTTATAATATTCTTTAAATTTAATTCAGTAACTTTTTCTACAAAATTACTAAAACTTAACCGTTTTTTTTAATTTATATAATGTACCAATTATGTACATACACAATGGTACATAATATTTAAAAAATTGCTCTCAAACTTAAACCAAATATTTTTTGAAAATTTTTTCAAAGTTTTTATAAGTATACTAAAAGTTTTTAGTAAAAATTTTGGAAAATCTCAATTATTCTGCAAGAAAATAAAAAAAACATCAAAAATAAAAATAAAACAAAAAAAATGTAGAAATTTCTGATCGTTGAGAAAATTTGTTAAAAATATTTAAATTTTGCAAAAAATTTAAAAAAATATATGTATATTATTTTATTTATTAATTATTAATTTAAAGAAATTTCCATTATTTTAATTTTTATTTTTTTTATTTTTCCAGTTTTCTTACAAAATAACTTTAAATTTTTACAAAATGCTCAAAATTTTTAACTTCAATTAAAAAATAGTTAAATAAAAATAATCCTGAAATAAATATATAAGAGAAAATTATTTAAAAAAAATTGTAGAAAAAAATGATAATATGGAAAACTGGAGCCTTTTCATAACTCTTCTTATAAAACGAATTTCAAATGGAAAAAGTATGATACTACATAAGATTGATTATTAAAAAAGTACCAGTTGGAATTAATTATTTATAAGTAATGTTACTTTTATATCTATTTATATTGACTTTCACAATTTTAATAACTAAATCCACACATTCACACTTGAAACAGGTTCATTGCCATCAATTTCCAGAATAGATATAAATTTTCAGAGTAAATATAAAACAACTAATTCTTAGCAATCGAATAATTCCTGGCATCGATTTGTTTTATCAATAGAAAATACGAAACCAATATCAACAATATCTATTAAACAATAGTACCTACTTCAAATTTATAAACATTTGTTTAAAATATTTGTCATAATAATAGAATAATTAAAATCAACAAGTATTGTTTAATAGTTACACAATGGTTATTAAAATGCTTTGAATCTTGCACCTGCCTTTTCTTGGACTGGTCATCACTATAGAATAATTAAAATCAACAAATAATATTTATAAGTTACACAATGGTTATGGAAAGTAAAAACCTGGACCTGTCTTTTCTTGGACAAGTGTAACGATATTTTTTTTACAACATGAACTTTGAGATTTTGCGTTTGAACTTTTAATCACGTCTTTAAATTATCGCTAAAAAATTAATTATTAATTAATTAGTACGATTTATGAATATTTATATTAAAATTAATTTGTTTTATAAATAATTTATGTTTGATAAACAAACATTTAGCAGTGACTAATGTTTGTTATATGTTCATACAAAATGTTCTCTGTTTTGTTTTGTTTTATTTAATTTAATATATTTTATTTGTATGTACTTTTTTTAATATAATCGTTTCAAGAAAGAAAAAATTCGTAGCCACATTTACCATCTTTTTTGAAGATCATTCCAACCCTTTTTTTTTGAATTTTATAAAAACAAATTCTATATCTAGAAATGAAAAAAAACAGAAGTTACTTCGCTATTACATCCTGAAGATTTTTTAATTTTTTTTTAAACAAATTAAAAATGTACTTTAAATTAATTTTTTTAGTTGTTAAAAATCTTGTCTTATAGTAATTACAAATTTTAAGATCTTCTAGTTTGCAATTTTTTAGAAGAAATTGAAGTTTGTAAAATATGTCTGATTGTTTACCTTTTTTTTTCAATTTTATAAGATGATACGTTTATTTAGTGTATAATTTAAAATTAACTTAGTCATTTTTTTACTTCTAGTTATAAAATTTTCCTTTTTTAATTGTTTGTTTATAGCATCAAAGATAACCAAAGGTCATAGTTTTTTTAAAAAAAGGCAAATTTCAAAAAATTGTAATTTTAGTAAAAATTTATATTTGGTAATTTGAGATATATTTGAACTAAATTTAGGTTTTTGCGAATATATAAATATTTCTTAATTTCATTTTAGAAAGTAGATTGAAATCATTTTTCCTTTTTTTAATTTTGAACAAGAAGAATTTAGAAATCTAGAGATTTTTTAAGTCTAGAAATTTTGATATTTTGATACAAATTTAGAAACAAAACTTATTAATTTTGATTTTCTAAATTAGTAATGAAGTATATAACAATAATTTAAACGTTTTAAAATTCCATAAGATAAATATTCAAAAACTTAAAAAATTAAAAACATTAATAATTTTTATAAAAATAAAAATACAAAAATAATTTTTTTTAAAAAATACAACTTTTAAAAAAAATTTACAAAATGGGAAATATTTGGCAGAAGAGAATTTTCATAAACCAAAAATTTAAGATAAATATTCAAGAAATTAAAAAATTAAAAATAAAAACGATCACAAATTTTATAAAAGAAAACATACAAAATAACAAATTTTCAAAAATATAACTTTAAAAAAAAGTGGCATTATTAGAAATTTTTAACAAAAGAGAATTTGGATAATTCAATATAAATATTCAAGAAATTGGAAAATTAACAATAATCCTAATTTTTATAAAAATAAATATACGAAATAACAAATTTTGAAAAAATATAACTTTTTTTAAAAAAAATTACAAAATTGGGAATTTTTATCCAAAGAGAATTTTGATAATTCAAGATAAATATTCAAGAAATTATAAGATTGAAAACAGTCACAATTTTTATAAAAATAAACATTCGAAATAACAAAATTTGAAAAATATAACTCATTTTTAAAAAAATGACTTAGTTTGATTTTGGTAATTTAAGAATTTGAGATAAAAACTATTCAAGAAATTAAATATTTAAAAACATTCACAATTTTTATAAAAATAAAAATACAAAATAACAAATTTTGAAAAGTATAACATAAAAATAAATTATAAGGAAATAAAAATTTTTGAAAAATGCAACTTTTTTCTAAAAAAATAACAATTCGATTTTGATAACTCAAGAATTTGAGATAAAAAATATTAAAAAAAATTAAAGAAATAAAAACAATTACAATTTTTAAAGAAAAAAACATACGAAATAACAAATTTTTAAAAATATTTTTTTAGAAAAAATTGGCAAAATTGCGAATTTTTAGCAAAAGAAAATTTTGATAATCTACGAATTTGAGATCAAAAATATTCAAGAATTTAAAACTTTAAAAACTTTCATAATTTTTATTTTAAAAAAAATATTTTTTATTTTGAAAAATTTAAAAAAAAACGACTTAATTCGATTTTGATAATTTAAGAATTTGAGATAGAAAATATTCAAGAACTAAAAAATTTGATGAAAACCTTCACAATTTTTATAAAAATAAAAATTCAAAATAACAAATTTTGAAAAAAATAAATTTTTAGAAAAAATTGATAAAATTGGATATTTTTAACAAAAAAATAACAATTTTTAATAATTATTTTTCCAGTTTTTTTCAATTTGTCCTATGCGAATTTCAAATCCTACTTTGCTGATCATTTTATTAAACTTTGTGTGGAGTTCCATTAATTTAATTCTTGGTACATTATCATACACTACTAGTTCATTAATTATAATAATTTATATTAATTATTAATTAATAAATTTTTAAAATGTACTCACCTTATGGCTAAATCCGTTAACACCGTTGACAACAACACTATTATTTGTTCCGTTCATATTTGAAACCGTTCACAGACTGAGAGGTGAGCTACGTTCACTCGAAATTTATATGTACATACATATATGATATGTACACACTGAACACAATATGAGAAATTCAAATTCTAATTCGTAAACAAACATATGTACACTACTCTTGACTCTTTTGGATAATCCGAGACAATATCAATCTTGCGATAATAATTATTATTAATTAATTTGTTGCCCACTTGGAGAAGAAGGTTTCATTGGAAGTACAAGTCTTGTTTACATTAGAAACATGAAACACTTTGGGGGCGTCCATTAATCACGTGAGCAAGTTTTTAAGGATTTTTGGATCCCCCCTTTCCCTTGATGATCCATGGTGATATTCAAAATTACTTCCCTTTCCCCACCAAACATCACGTGTATTTTGTGTTACTCGATAAAGCTGAAAATTTTTTGATTTTTTTTTTAAATCAGTTAAAAAATGAATACACGTGATATCTTACTATACCCCTCCCTCCCCCACGTGATATTTTGTGACTTTTTGTCAAACCCCCCTCCCCCTAAAAACCTCACGTGATTAATGGACGCCGCATTGGAATAACTTATATCTATTTTTTTGGTAACTCTACTTTACACTTCCTGATCTTTGTGATCAACTTATTTTATAATCCTTATTACTACTTTGTAGGTGTTCCATGGCGTAACGGTTAAGCGCACTGCCTTGTGTCGACAGAGTATTACCTTCGAACCTCGCTCTGGATAACTTGATATCGTGCAGTAGCGATGTCTATTTTCACCTAAATATATAGATCAAAAATATGTTTCCAATTAAAAAAAGCTCCTGGAGTTTACGGTCCAGCTCTAGGGTACTACCAATTATAATTTATTGTTAAGATTTATATAGAGTTTGTCGTGGTGTTGTAGTTAGGCACACACTAGTCCCGGGTTGGATTCTAACCTCGGCAAACTCGATATCAAGTAGTATGCCTATGCAGATGACGACAACACAGACAAATTCACACAGAATACAAATTATACAGAACAAGGCACTAAGACTAGTACTAAAGAAATCGAGAGACCTACTGACAAGACACTACTATTCAACAAAATACATGCACGAGCAGACTAAAGTGAATGTTATTTTCTAAATAAACAGTTGAAAATTTTATCTAATTAGCTTAATCTTAATTTTGGTTAAGTCAATTATTACACATTTCTGGAAGTTGTCTTAATGCAAAATGCCACTTTCACCTAATCAAACAACTTGTCGCAGAGAAATGATATTTCAGTATGTTCTATAAGACCATGATATCTATTGGTAGAAAAATTCATAAAAATCGTCGATTTTTGTAACAGTTAATTAAAAAAACGGCTAGGGAGATCTTTCCCAAAAACTGATCAACACGATCTGCAACCAATATCTTTCGAACGGTTTTTTAATTTTTAAAATTGATTCAGGATTGTGGGCTAAAACATGGATATTTTTTTTTCACTTTTCTGCTATTAACAAAGAAACGGCTTGGCTGATCGTCGTGCAAAACTTACAAGTCCTAATTGAATTACTTTGAATGGCTTTTAAATTTTTGAAATCGATCGAGTCATTTTTGAGAAAACGTTAACGAAAGACCAAAAATCGGCTTACATACACACACACACTTATTCCATGTTTGCTCTCATTTGATTCAGAATGGCTTAGAACGTCAAGAAAACATGAAACTAGCAAATCGAATTTTTGGGCAAAAACATGAACTTTTCCTTCTGGAAGAATTTAAAATCATAAATAATATTAGCTATCCAATAATCTTAAATCTTTTTTTTAAGTCTATTACTCGCATATGAGAGTAAAAGTAAATTTTGAATTATGCAATAGTTTTTATCAAGTTCACCGTAAGTTCAACGCAAACCAGATTATGTTTGGATATAGACAACAAATTATAAATTTTTTGACATATATATATATATATATAATATATAATTGCGCTTATGCATGTTGACATATTATACAATAATATTTATCACCATAAAGCTTAAAATCATACGTATGTGACCGTTATGGGTGGTTGCAAATTTACTTAAGATTTTTTTAAAAAAGAACATAAGTACAATTTAAGATTTGTTATAAATAATTTCTTAATTTTCTTCATAAGATATGTAATTTTTTTTTTCTTCTTTTCATGTACTAAATATTAAAATTATCAATTATTAATTAGACGTAATTTTATTACTAAATTCTAATAATGATAGAAACGTGGTTTATATCAAGAAGAAACAGAAAACATTAACCTAAAAATATTTAGAAAAAATTATAATCATGAAAAAAAAATCTGTGAATAAAATTTTGGGCTGCAATAAAAATCTATCATTCTAACAATAAGTTAGTTTGCATTTTGATTTATAATAATTATTAACTAACAAATTGAAGGAGAAATGTTTGGTTAAAATTAATTTCGAATTTGTAATAAAGTAGGGTTTAGTATAAAAAAATAGTTACATATATAGCAGTATTAAAATAAATTCTAATGATTTTTTTTTTCAGATATACGAGGTGTGTTCAAAAAGTACCCGGAATTACTAATAATTAAATTTCGCGGGTCTGGAGTGTCTGATTGTCAAAATTTTTTTTTATTGTGTTGGTATACATGCCCCTAAAGTATGATGAAATTTTCAGCTATATTCACTGTTTACTTTGTCTGTGGTAGTCGCTAAGGTTCGACGTGTTTTTCTGAGCTCGGCGATTTTTACAATGGAAGAATTGAAAAGTCAAAGAATTTGTATTAAATTTTGCGTAAAAAATGAAATAAAGTGTTGCAAAGTGCAAAAATTCACCAGATATGGCTCCGTGTGACTTTTTCCTATTCCCAAAGTTGAAGAGACCCATGAAAGGACGGCGGTTTTCCTCGATTGAAGAAAATCGCTGAGAGTGCTCAAGGACATATCAAAAAGTGAATATCAAGGGTGCTTCGAAAATTGGAAAAAACGCTGGCATAAGTGTATTATATCTGGGGGGGACTACTTTGAAGGGGACCACATTAATGTAGACGAATAAATAAATATTTTTTTGAAAAAACGAAAATTCCGGGTACTTTTTGAACAGACCTCGTATATCGCTAAGGAATGGAAAGCCGGAAAACCGTCTGAGTTGCACAAGGAGCAGTCGAGAAGTCTGTTAAGGAACTTTTTAGAATAATTGATGTTAGTATCTTAGTATAGTGTACATCTACACATGGTCATACACCATATGCTTATATATATATATATATATATATATATATATATATATTTCAAAGTAACTAGCAGCCCATTCGTCGAAATAAAAAAGGTATAAAGTATAAAAACTTTTATTTATACGTTTCGACACAAGATGCGTGTCATCATTCAGCAACTACAACAATTTGAAAATTTTATTAACTAATATAAACAACAATAGATTAATTATAGCATAGAGAAACATTATACACACCACAGGACAAAAACACTCAACAAAAATTTATTTTAAAAAATTAAACTTAATAACATATTATGGAAAAAAACATTTTTTTAGAAAAAATTATGAATAACTAAAAAATTTGAAAACTAATTTGACTAAAAGTTATGAAATGCATCATTGTGAAGCGAGAAACACGCCCATACCGAGCATCTTGTGTCGAAACGTATAAATAAAAGTTTTTATACTTTATACCTTTTTTATTTCGACGAATGGGCTGCTAGTTACTTTGAAATATGTTTCAACGTCGAAAAAACTATCAAGATATATATATATATATATATATATTCTTATTTTATTTTGTATTTATAAGTTATTCATACAAAGTTTGTTTCTGTCTCTTGAAATCACCGGCGAGAGCATTCGCTTTTAGCTCATATGAAAATATGCACTTTCTATTGCATCTGACATGAGAAAATAGTACAACAAGAGATTCATGTAACACATTATATCTAATATACATCTAATTGAAAAAAATAGTCATCATTTTTATAAATCCCAAAACGAATTTTTCAATCGTTATTAACTTCAAAAATCCTGTACTCGTCAGATTTTTTTGTGATCCAATTGTATTTTAATTTATTCTTATAAATTGTTTAATCAAATAAATAAAAGATTCATAGACAAACATTAATGGAAAGATAAGAAACGTATTACATACATGCATTTATTAAAATATAACTGTTTTTATCATTTTTTTGTAAATTATTCTCAATGTGATTGTTTCATAAACAGACTTTGTAACTTTTTTATTATGAAAAAATTGTTAAATCCTTATAATTTGATACTCTTATAGTAAATCGTAACTAATTTCTTTTCTCTCAATAAAAAAAGAACTTATGGATCAATGATTAAAACTTTTCTAATTTGAAATGAACTTTTATTATCGGTCATAAATTTGCTCTTTCTCCTGCTAAACCAAATTCATATTTGTTTATTAAAGTTCTTAGTAATTTGGAGATAGAGATTATGAAATTAACAAACGTTGAAAAAGTAACAAGTAGTAGATCAATTAGTTGCAAGAGTCTTTTACCTAAAGAAAAAAATTAAATATAATTTGTTTTCTTTCCAACCAAAATTTAAAACTATGTTTCCTGAACATATGATTAATTTTAAACCCAATTTTAGTACAAATCATTTGTATATTTTATATGAAGACAAACATTTTGATTTCATTTTTTTTAATTTTATTTTTAAGTTAGTAAAAATAACCATTCTTCTCTACTTTTTGGATATACTCAAAATTTAATTAATTTTTACAATTCTGATCGATTTGTTATATGAATAGATAAATTATTAAATAAGTTTATTGGCATAGGTAATCCTGGATTCATTCTTGGAATAGACTGGGTACGGTTATGCCACGTTTTTTTGATCAGCAATAATTTTGCTAATTTCTCAGTTAGGAGAAAAGTAAATTAAATGGCATTTTGAACATTTGTGTACGTGGAAATATTAAAATACTGTCATTAAATACGATGGTTTAGTCATAAAATTAAATCATACAGGAAAAGGGCTAATGTCACAATTGTTCTCACACCCAGGACGGTTATGACAGACATAAACATTGGTAATTTTTTGGCTGAACCAATCCAATAATGTAAACTTGTTCAAACAAACATACTTCATCTTCTTTCTTTTGGATACTATCTCATAATCAGTTTAGTTTGGCTCTTATGACGACTGTTTTTAGAAGGCGATTTGAGATTGATCTCACCGTATGGACATAGTAACCAATCGTCCTTAAAAGTAGAGGTCAAAAATATTAACTAGTGACATAGTTTAAGCTTATGTTTTAACTTGAAATTACTTTATAAATAATTAATTAATTATGTTTTTTTTGGTTTTTCGAATGCATCATCAGTGTTTTCATCATCAAATGATTTTTATTTAAATATGGTCATGACTTCCACATCCATTACATTGTTCTACACCTTCTTACTAGCAAGGATGATCTTCTGCAAACTAGCTTGGTCTTTCATTAGATAACAATTTCTTTCAATAAATAATAAGTACTTTCAATAGATATATACTTGTTTATATGTATTTGAATCCGTGTACAAAATTATCCAAGAACAAGTAATAATTCCTCATTACGAAATATCCGAGTCATGTTCATTGCACTCACTCTGAACAAACCGGCTAAATCCAGTTTCGTCGGTCGATGCTGTTCTAATAACTTTTGCTCTAATGTAGAAATGAATGGATTTGGTATTTATTCAAGCGTTTACATTGAATTCTATTAGAAATCGCATCGTGGTAATTAACTCATAAATAAGTCAAAGATAGATGCCAAATATATACATGAACAAGCTGGCGTACTGACATTGTACAAGTAGATAAGGAAGGCTCCTGAATTTTTTTTCCTAAAATCCAAGGATCTAGCAACCTAGAGACCTCATTTAAAATTAGAAGTATCTCCACTGGAGATCTTCTGCCACGCCATATTTGATCTTCTACAATGGGGATCAAAATTATAGCCTCTCGTAGGTACAGCTGCATATAAAGTCATAAAATGTCAACTAGTACTTCTAGTATAGTTAATTAGTCACAACTGGATTGGACAGCTACTGGGTTGCCATCCATTCAAAAAGCCATATAATATCGTCAAAATGTCCGAAAACTTACTAAATGTTCTAGTATGAAAGATTTTAATTTAAAGTAGGGTAGGGTGGGGCACAAAAGTCCAATTTGATTTGAGAAATTATATTATAAAAACCTAACCTATTATATTACAACAAATGACACATATCAAACAAACAATTATCTGACTATGTTCAGTAAAACTCTTATCTCCCATTCATCATTGCAGAAATGTGTTTTCTTGTTGTTTTTGAAAAATCCACCTGGTCTTTTTTACCCCATAGGCGAATTAAAATGAGACGATCATGGGGCAAACGTTATACACATATATTTTTTTTGCTAAATATATTCATATTTTAGCTTAAATACGCGTTGCCCATGTTCAAAGTCACTCAGAAGTTTAGAGTTGAAATTTCTTTATGTTTGAGACTTTTTCCCAAACTATAAACTATTTTTTTTTCGTTCTAATGGTTCGTCTTTAGCTTTCGATGAGATCATTTCTATACGGGTCGATTGTGATTGGTCGTCGTGTCACGTGAGAGGGCACTTTGATTGTATGCGTATACGTAGTATGTCTTCGATGTGACAACCATATTGTTCGGAATATCATTAGATTTTAAGGTTACGTCCTAGTAGAAATCTTGATTTGATGAAATATTTCTGGATGGAAAAAATATTTTATCTCGCTGTCCGTATCACAAAAAAAAAATCTAAGGATCATGGCATCTACACCATCAAAGTTTTTGACTCAAAAAATCACCACGATCATAATATATTTTTGTCATAGATCTTTACAAGCAATACGAATATTTTTTTATTAAATATTTAATAATTTAGTAATCATTTTATTATTACAATTTTACTAAATAGCTTGTTAAATTACCTTGTGAATCTTTATGGTTCAACATTTAGCAAAACTAAGCAAAATTAAGTGGTTGAGGAACACTAATTCATTATTTATATTATTTATATTAATTATATCTGATACAAAATTATCTCTAATATATTTATATTTACATTTATTACTAATTGAATCCTAAATGTTTCCACAAAAAACCCAATGCAGACATGAACACAACAAATGCATTCGGTAGAATTGAACTACCACTTCCTATAAAATTAAATCAAAAGACAACAAAAATGATTTTATTTCTAATTTTGTTTAATTTATTAATTTACAAACCATCATATCTAAAATCCCTTCCAAATATTGCAAAAGTATGCAGTTCTTCAACTGGTGGCCCTCTCAATTCCATGGTAACAATTTTTTTATTCTCGAGCCAATTGTCTTCATTTTTCTCTTCGTGGTATTGGAATTGGTTATTTTTTAAAGGCAACATGTTGTGTTCTAAAGTATCAGGCATGGTGAAGATTTCATCAATATTTGGAAAGTCACCTTCAATTTGGATGGATTTGAAAATTTGGTGGACTGATACTGTCGAAGAATCGTTGAATCTATAGAAAAAAAATATTATGGAATGATGTTTTTGAGAGAGACTAAGTTGATTTCGGAAAGAGGAAAAATGATTCAATAGTCAATATAATTTTTAGATGTTGAAAAATGAACACTGTGGTATATATAAGTTAGCTAGTAAGATGTAACTCTCTTGCAAAAATGTGGAAAATATTAATACACAAGTTAAATACGTATGCACTTATATGTATGTACTAAAGATTACTTATCACACAGCTTAATTTTCTGTTTTTACTTCAAAATAATTTATTTTTACCTCAATCCACAATGTTTAATAGTATCTCCAGAACATGCAACAATTCCACATGCCTTTACACCACCTTTGGCTTGTCCAGAAAATGAGCGAATTACATCTCCTACGACAGCACGATATTGATAAAATTGCACCTGAAATATATCTGTAGTATATTTTACTAAAAAACAATATCAGTATTATAAATACAAACATTTTGGTCAGTCTTGTTTAAAATTTCTGAAGTGATGTTGAATTTGCAGCACAGATCTTTGTGGCATAGAGTTGTAGACAGTTCAGTATCTATCTAAAAATAAATAATTATATTTAAATATATATATATATATATATATATATATATATTTAGTAGTTATTTTGGTTAAATATACTGACCAATTGTGAAACAAACTCTTTAAGTGATCCATCTTGGATCATAGGAAATTTATCCATTTTAACTGCTTCCTGGAATGAAAATGATTTTATTAAAAAATGAACATTTAAAATGTATATATACTTTATTTCTATCCAAACTTCCATTTAAAATGAAAATTTCAGTGTTAAATAACAATTAATGATGTTGATAGAGTAATCTATAAGTTGATGTCTAACTATCCATACAACGTCTAAAAACTCCTTAAACCTTATGAGCAAATTAGTATCTATCTATTTATGTACAATCTTTTTTTATTGCATTTTAATTCAAAACTTTGGGATTTTCTAAAACAGTTTTAGCATTTTTAACAGATTTCAATCCGAATTTTAATTCTTTTCAGCATATATAACTCCTATTTATGTCCACCATGTCAAAACCTATCAGCTGTTTTTGCGATCTTTTTATTTTACAAGTTGCACGAACTTCATGTAATTTCTTTAAAAAATTAATGAAGTACTATTTTATTATTACTTACATCAGAAATATATCTATCATCATTAACTTTAAAGCTCAATAGTGTCCCTCTTTTACTTCTGTGACTGTATTCGTTTTCTGGTTCTATTTGGATTTTTTCTTGGTCTGGTTTATAATGTTGCAATATTGGTACATCAGCAACCAAAAGTCTATTGTTTTTATTTTCTTCTCCGAATTTTTGAGGAACACTCATGAAAGAAGCTAAAGGACCAAGTTTGCCTGCAAAAATTCCAGATCCTCCACTTCCTACTAAAGCATTACTTGCTCCAGAAGCTAGAAGGTTGACGTTGTTGGAGAAGGACCAGTATTCTTGGACTTGAAGAGCTGGAATTTCAATTAGATACATAATAAAATGAAAAACAATATTTATTATTAATATGAAATTTTTTATCTAATCAAGGATATAAGAATTTGATCAAAATTTTGGAATCAAATATATTTTACCTGTTAAGAAAGGCAAACCACTGTACCACATAGAAGGAAACACGAAATTCTTTACCCCTTGTTTCACTAAGTTCATAGTTGGTTCCTTGAACAAAATATCGAAACAGGTAAAAAGTCCAAATCGTACATTGAAATCTGTCACAAATGTGGAATGATCAGGATGTTTGGTAGTGTTGAAAGCTGCTTCACCAAATAGATGGAATTTTCGATATCTAGAAAAAATACAAACTTAGAAAGTAATATTCTAAGATCTAAGTTTTCTAATCAATATTTTTGTATCGATATCTACTCTTGCAATGTTTTTAATTTTTATAGTAAATTTTTTGGTATGATATTATAATTATTAACTGTACCTACTGAAGATTTGTATGAAAAACTCTAAGTGAAAACCTATGTAAAATTTGCATATTACACAAATTATATTTAAAATAACAAAATGAAGTTGGCGATTAGTAAATGTTATTATTGAATGATCATATGATCAGTTCTATTTGGAGTTCTTGGACTTCAAAATTTTTTACTTCAGACCCTTGCAAGTCTAAGGCCTCATCAACCATAGGTCTAAAAGTCATAGACCTTTGGTTGATGAGACCACCTTTTGGGAATCATTTGGAAACTTTTATACCTTGCAATAACTGTTCCTTGCCTATCAAAAACAACATCTGTATTGAAAAAGTTGAATCCATCGAACGCACATGGTCTATCATCATTTGCATCTTGTTGTGATTGCCTTGAACAATATTCTTTTTCAGAAAGGTTGACAACTACGTAGATTTTCTTTTCCTTGGCTTTGCAGGATAATTCTGCCATTATATCTGGAATCTATAAAAAATCCAACGTCACAAACTGAATGCTAATATAGAGTAAGGAGCCTTGGTTGGCAATTGGACTCAACTATGATTAAGATGAAAAAGTGAAAAAAAAAACGTTTTTATGTTCCATGAAAGGAGGAAGTGCAATTAACTCCTTTAAATAACATGTTTTTATCAATCACTTCTAAATAACAACAATTTAGTAAGTTTTAATATATAGTTTTAGGAAACAATAGCAAAAATATAATCACTGGATAAAACAACCAAAAGGGTACTCAAACAGTCAAGGATTGTAAAATAGGATCCTGAAGCTAGAAAAAAATTGTAAAAAGAAGTTTTTGGTGTATGATATTCAGAAAAATAGCAAATTGATCATATATATGAAACAGGAAGGAGATTGTTATTTACAAGAAGAGTCTACTGCTCGTCATCCAGACAGAAGACTTTTGTACATTTACCATTAAATTTATGACTTTTGAACTACAGAAATCATGAAAATGGTAGAAATTGTCAAACCACCAGTTGTTGGTCTAGAACATGTAATGTTAGGATTAAAAAAATTATTTACCTTTTCACTTAAATTTTGTTTCTGACATAATTCTTCATTATTTGGAAATTTGACCATCACTGTTTTTTCTTTGGCTTCATTTCTACTGTTTATTCCACCATTTAAAGTCCCTTCTGGAAACACTAAGATATCAACATTCTGAAATTGTTAATAAAAATTAGAACTTCTTCACATGTTTTCTATAAAAACAAAATATTGATAAAGCAGAAAGATGTTTGTCAAGTCTATGAACTCCATCACTATTTCTTAAAGTCTTCAAAAAATTTATGCTATGTATTATTATTTTTTTAAACTTATTATCAACTTTTTGCATAAATCTAAAATTAGTTTAATTTAAATTTATTATAGCTTTGTTACTGAAACCTTTAAGTTAAAAGGTCTTAAAAAAATTACTCACCTGTTTTGCAGCTTCATCAATTTGTTTCTTATAATACTCTAAATTTTCTTGCACTTTTAAACTGAAGTCTTGATTTTTGGATGGATAATATTCTACTACTCCAGCTTTGTAATGGGTTGGATTAGCCTAAAAATATAATCTAAATGAAGTATTATACATCCTTAAAAATATAGTCAATATAGACTAATATCAAAGTTGTTATATCAAATCTATGGAATAAGTTTCCAAATTGATGGATTTGAAGAATGGCTCTGTGCGGATCAGAGACTAGGACTCTGACAAAATTTGACTGGTTGTAAGTGTAGTGTTATAAATGTTCTAATTAAAATATTATGAGCAAGTGCCAAGGATAATGTAAGATGAGAATTATATATCAAAGGAAACTGGACTGAACTCATGTTGGCTAAACTAAATTTTTGTTGACTCATGTTGACCAAATAAAGGCAGATCCAGCGGTTTTGGAGATCCAGAGAAAAAAGTTTAAGAAATGCCATTTGGCGGTTAAAAATGATCATTAGACATATGCACGTCAAATAAATTGCTGGAACTTTCTAAAATTTAAAATTTTAAAATTGTTGAAAACTTCGAAAAAAATCAGATTTTTGAGAATTTTGGAATTTTTCGAAAATTTGACTTTTTGGATAAATTTGAATTTTTTATATTTTTAACTTTTTCATATACTTTATTTTTTTTTTGAAAGTTTTGAACTTTTTTTCAAAGCAATCGTGCTGCGTGGCTGTTTTAGAGAAGAAATATCGAAGCGCGTAAGCGCCACATCGCCGCTAAACGGATTAACATTTGGGTACGGAACCTATAGAAATGAAAACAAAATTCATACTTATTAATAAAATCTTTGTAAAATATCTGATAATTTGATGTGCATATGCCTAATGATCTATTTTGACCGTCAAATGGCATTATTTTTTAATTTTTTTCATAGTACTCCGAAACCGCTAGACCTGCCTTCACAAAAAAATCGTCAGCTGTTCATTTCGTCAATACAAGTAGAATGTTATTTGAATTATTCAAATTGGCGCTCCGTTATCTCTTAACTGAAATATCATTTTTAGCACTTTTTGCCCCGTATCTTCCAAACGACTATACCTGCTCTTGCCAAAAACTAATTGACACGTCTTTTTATGAATTTGAATTTTTCAAATCGGTTGATGCATGTTTCCGAAATTGCCGACGAAAATTTGTATCCGCACACACACACATCAATTTTTTTTAAGGTTTGCCAAAATGTTCAAAAACCTTTGAAACGTAAAGATATATAAAAACTTTAATTTTTTATTTTTTTGCAATTACTAGAACTTACCCCACGTGAACTTACAAAATTAAAAAAAAATTAAACAAATAAATAAGAAAAAACAGGGAATTGAAAGCCAAGGCATAGGACTCAGAAACATAAAAGTAAAACTTTGTTATACAAATTTTTGTGTCTTTCAAATTTAATTTAAAATATTGTTAATGCATTTATAAGCAAATTATCTCTTTATTTTTTTTACAAGTTGACAAACATATATTCATTCAAACGTATTTAATTTTTTCTAACCTGTAAACTTTTATCTACAACAGCTAACACAAGAACAATCTTTAAAGTAATATTAAAATAAAACATTTTGCAAAAATATTATTTATCATTAAAATGCTTGAATAAAAATAAGTTTAAATAAGAATAAATAATGTTAAATTTATTTCATTAACATTAATTTAATTTATCACAGACTGATGCTTTTGGATTACTGATACGATCGTCAACATTTATATTAGAATCAACTTATGTCGTGTGATAAAAACTGATAATATTCAAACGATATCAAATATATTTTATACGTAATAATTGTATTTTACATATTTAATGAACTATTGATCAGGCGTTTTGGACATAAAACTTCACGTATGTGTTACCAAGGGCACATTAGAAATATGCACTTATGATAACATTGTGCGTTTTATAGGTTAGGTTTTATGTGTGAAAATACAAAGATTTTTTGAAGTTTATTACTGTCAATTGATACGAAGATAGATCTTTAACACAGCGTTGCTGTAACATTTCTGTTTTTTTCAGAAAATTGACCCCTGAATTTAATTTGTTAATATGGAGAAATAAAAATATCTTATTTGTATTATAGTAAAATATATATTTATATTTATTTATTCAAGCTTTAGGCATACATACAATACAAATTATTTCACATACAGAATTATTACATACTTAATTATTAATACCTAATTAATTATTTGTAAATGTATATTAGCGAGCCCTTAATATGGATAATTTTGAAATTTTTTGCTTCCAAGGGCTTAAATGCTTTCAAAATGATTAAAATAAATCCTCTAAAAGTTTTAGCTCTTAAAATAAACTTTTAGATAGTTCGCACTCTAACCAAAGTTTCTTATGGAAATAACATGGGTAGAATTCCATTTGTTTTTTAGAATTTTATAACTTGGCAACAAGTGTATCAAAATTTTGCGAATAACATTGTATTTGCTTATTTTGATCATAAATAAAAAATTTACAACACAAGTTTGATATATTTTATAAAATAAGTATTTAATTAGGAAGAAGAACCAAAAAACTTTGGTTGGACTGCGTACTATCTTAAAGATAATATTAGGAGCTAAAACTTTCAGATAATTTTTAATCAATTGGAAGAATTAGAGCTCCTGGGAGCAAAAAAATTCAAAAATATTCATATTAAGGACAATCCTAAGTATATAATTCTACTACAAACTAATTTCCACTAAAGTACTTCCACAAATAACCTAAGACCAGTGCAGACAAAGCAAATGCATTTGGTAGAATAGAGCTTCCACTTCCTGGAAAAATAAATATAACAAAATCAGTAAAATACGTTTAATTTTTTTTAATTACATTAATAATTGAATTTTTTATGTTTACCGTCATATCTGAAGTCTCTTCCGAATATCGCGAATGTCTGCAAGTCTTCAACTGGTAGTCCCCTCAATTGCATGGTAACTACTTTCTCGTCTTCATCATCTTTTTTCTCTTCGTGGTATTGGAATTGGTTATTTCCCAAAGGCAACATATTATGACCAAGCGTGTCAGGCATGGTGAAGACTTCAATAATATTTGGAAATTTGCCTTCGATGTAGATGGATTTGAATTTTTGGCGGACGCCAACTGTTGCGGAATTGTTGAACCTGCGAAAATGATCATTTGGTAAAGTTTTTGTTGATTAAGAAATTACAGGAAAAATGGGACCCTTAATCGCATACATGAGCACTCCAAAAGATGCAGGCAAGAAAAATGAAAACAGTAAACTGCTGACTGCAGATGTCTCTATTTTGGAACATATTCCTGTGCAAAATAAAACCAAACCAGAAGGTGGCGAAAACACCTCGATTTAGAAAATTACGGTGGTAATAGAAAATGTTCTTGAAGCTAGTTTGGTAAACCGAGATGGGCACCTATAGCACTACTTTTACTTTAGCTCTGCCTTTACCTGTACTCTAGCTCTACCTTTACCTTTACTCTAGCTCTACCTTTACCTATACTCTATCTCTACCTTTACCTTTACTCTAGCTCTACCTTTACCGTTACTTTTACCTTTTCTCTGTTCCTATTCAAAGGTTGAATTAAAAATTTAAAAAAAATCTACTTTCAAATATTGTTGTTAAAAAATTTGAGTTATTCAAAAAGCATTTGATTCCTATTGATAAGGAGACGTGCTGATTAGACCAGCAGTTTCAGAGATACTGATCTAAATGTGCAAAAAATGGCAGTTTTTCAGAGGTCAAAGCTTCTGATTTGAATGATTCAAAACCCTTTTGAATTGACATATGAATTGGTTTTGAAAATCTCTGATTTTTTTAAAAAATGAGGAAGATATACTTTATATTACCTGATACCACATGTTTTGATGTCATCTCCGGAGCAGGCGACAATTCCACATGCCTTAATTCCACCATTTGCCATTCCAGAAAATGAACGGACAAGATCACCAACAATTGCTCGGTATTGGTAATAGTGTTTCTGGAAATCAATAAGCAAGAATAAATAACTGAAATGATTTTTCACTATATTGAAGGTTTTATTCCCTATTCTATTCAAGTAATATCATGCAGTGGTAAGACCAGCTTCTTCTTAAAAAATGGATCTAAAAATGGATCTTCATATATATGATGTGAATAATTTCATTTTTCATTCCAAGAGTAATAGCCTTTTTTTTTAGATCCATGGTTATAAAAGTGAAATAATATTTTGTAAATAAGCAAAAAGCAAAAAACTCTTTACAACTTTAATGTATATAGTTAACAATCACTATTAATGTTTAGTTAAAAACGTTAAAAAGTTTTTAAAACGTTAAGTTTAGTCAAACGTTAAAATAATTCTAGATATATTGGCTTGGGTAAATTTTTACTACATAATTAATTTTAATATATAATTAAAATAGCTAACTATAAAATAATGTACTACCATAAAACCGACACAGTATTTCTATAGGTAGTAGGAAAATCCTTGTTACAGCTAACAAATTTTTTCATTATTTCATTTTGTCATTAGCATTTCTCTAGAAAACTATTACTTGCTCAAAGCTCATATCTCGAATTTTGCTCGTATGTCGAAGCAACAAATCGCTCTGTTGGCGACTCGTATGTCAAGTCGCTTGTAAATCGGGCAACCAGGCTACCACTGTATATATATATATATATATATATATATATATATATTGCATATCACTTTTAGATATATTCAATAATATCATCGTTATCAAGATAATGGACAACCACTGGGTTGCCATCTAATAATATATTAGAAGAAATCACGCCCCGATAACTTTATGAATGCAAAAAATATTCTGATTTCTGTTCAAAAAACACGACACAAATCTCATTGAAATGGTAATTACATGAATATGCATTTGGATGATGGAAATCCAGGCGTAAAAGCACAAATGCTATTGTATCAGTGACATTAATATCAGATTTTGACAAATCACTTCACATTTCACATATTCCATTTATCAAGAATATTCTTGGAATGAATTTTTTTGTGATAACAAAATGCAAAATAATTCATCTTATGTTCTCAGTCATTATAATCGAAAACTTACCCCGGTCTCAGTTTTATTTGCAATCTCCGAAGTCACATTGAACCTGCAGCATAGATCATTATTGCAAATTTCTGTGGCAAGTTGAGAAGAGATCTGAAATTCAAAAAAAAATTATCTAGTGCTCCATATAACTAAATTATATTTAAATTAAATATTTAAAATCCATAAAAATGCATTTACACCTACCACTTCCGATGCATATTCGTTGATATTATCTCTGATCATTGTGAATTTATCCATTTCTACTGGAGTCTGAAATAATTTTCAAATTCATTAAAACCAACATCACATTGTCTTAAAAAATGTATTTAATTTTGATTGACAATAAAAGTATGCAAAAAAAAAATTAAAAAATAAACAACAAATGCAATTTATATTAATATTATTAGAATGTGAAATAATTTGTACACCGAAGGAGAGATTTAAATTTATTATCCCTATTAGAAAAAGTACACCCACTCGGTCGCCTTCTAATAAATATATCCAATACATGAGAAACACCAATTGTGTTTGGGTTGCCTTTTAATTTGCCACATAGTTTGAAAAGTATGATTGACAACAGTTTATGGAACTTTTGGTTCAGATTTATAATCAAAATTATTAATTTTTTTATATCAAGCTAGCCAAAGTAGTTGCTGATTGGCCACCATGGAGCTACCAAGGCTACCATGGAGTAACCTGCTCAAATTTAAATTTATTGACTAATCATTATTCATCCAATGTTCGATCACAAATCTAAAAGTGGCAGTAATTTGCTACTGCACCACTAATTTCTATCTTACCAGAGGTTTGCTTCCACCTTCCCTTAAATCAGCATTTAGCAATGCGCTTCTTCTAATTTGTCCAGACTTTTCGCCACCTTCTGGTTTGGTATTATTTTGTACGGGAACGTAATACTTCAAAATAGGGACATCTGCAATCAGCAGCTGATTGTTTTCACTTTCCTTGCCTGCATCCTTTGGAGTGCTCATGTATGCGATTAAGGGTCCCATTTTTCCTGCGTAAATTCCTGATCCGCCACTGCCTCTCACGGTGTTACTGGCTCCTGCTGCTAAGAGATTGGCATCGTTGGCGTAGGCCCAGTATTCTTGTACTTGACGAGCTAAAATAATAACATTAGGCAATTTAAAACCATGAATGACGGCTTGAACGTTTTAAATCTTGAAGTGTTTCCACATAAATCAGTGGTCAGAGTTTAGAATTTATATTATCAAAAAATAGTTCAATAATTTATAATTCAATTACCTGTTAAGAATGGCAATTCGCTAAACCACATAGTTGGGAATGCAAAGTCTCTAACGCCTTCTCTCACCATGGCCAAGGCTGGTTCGTTGAACATTATGTCGAAACAGGTGAACAGCCCGAACGTTACATTGAAATCTGTGACAAATGTCGAATGTTCGGGAAATTTAGTGGTATTGAATTGTTTTTCACTAAAAAGGTTGAATTTTCGATATCTGAAATAAAATTATAATTTATAACATAGATAAATGATAATATGCATACATCAAATGTTTATTGCAAATAGAGACGTAAAATAGACTTCCAAGAATAGAAAAAAAAGGATAATTAGGAACCAGCAGTATAAAAAAAAGAGAATGCGTAAGGTTCACGCGCGATTGAAGTAAAACTTATTTGCTACTGTACAAGATGGCATCTAAGTAAAAATAAATACTTCATATAACAATTTTGAATAAACATTATTCTATTAGTATTACGGTAACACTCATGATGCACACATTTATTAGTGTCAACCATTATACACATTTATATAATAATAAATTATAAATTATATATTTATAATGCCATTAAAAATACGTATAATATTTAAAAACAATAATGTAATTAAAGTCATAGATCAAATATGACATGATTGGTTTGTCATTGTAATTAGCATTTAGAAATGAACCTTTATTAGAGAAATGAAGTAATTTCTGATTAATAACTTATTCTATAATATTTGTTCGCACAGTGGATTATGTTAAACAACGCCTAAGCAAATATTGTTTTCGCAACTTCACTCATCATGTGATAATTGTGTTTGAAAAACTTCATGTAATTAAAATTAACATACATTCATTGACTGCTTGTATTTTTTTTCATTTTTTTGCGGGCGATAAATCACATTCTTTAAACAGCTGTAATATTTGTCTTGCCTAAAAATATTTTCCATTTTAATAACTTCAAAGATTTACAGAAACTACGAATAATATAGAAATAATTTCTAATCAATAAACTTACGTTTAGTACACGGCACAAATGTTTAATTTGTTTTATTATTTTCAAGGAACAGGGTAAAATATTCTTCTGATTTAGCTATTTTTCATTAAATCAAGATTTGTACTACGATGTAACTTTAAAATGTTTATTTAGCTATGTCGATTTCTTTGTTGATATCGGAACGCATACAACGTTGATGCCTGTACGCATACAACGACAGATCTCTATTTGAATACACGATCTCTAATCACAATCGACCCGTATAGAAATGATTTCATCGCAACGAACTTCCGTTGCATTTGTATGGATTTACACCCTAGTCGCGCCTAAAGAAGTTTTACTTCTTTAAAAAATAAGGTAAATGGTACTTCCAATCCATGAGCTTGATTATTATTACCTGGCCACAACTGCTCCATTTCTGTCGAAAACAATATCTGTGTTGAAGAAGTTCCATCCATCTTTATGGCACTCCCTGTCGTCATTTGCTTCCTGCTGTGATTGTACTGAACAATGTTGTTTTTCCGATAGATTGACAACTACGTAGATTTTCTTTTCCATAGCTTTACAGGATAATTTTTCCAAAAAAGACGGCGACTGTATAAACATATTTAAATAATGTAGGATAAAAAAATTACAAAACATTGAGCAATATCAATGCCAGAGTTATAAGCAATTTGATTGTGAGTTGGAGTTTGTTGCTTTTATATTTGCAAGTTAGTATCAGTTTTGAAATACCTGTTTTAATTTTGTTGGGCATAAACTGTCTTTATTTGGAAATTTGATCTCAGCACCATGTTCCTTGGCTTCTTCTCTAGTTTTGATACCACCATTTAAGGTTGCTTCGGGAAACACTAGGATGTCTACCTTCTAAAAAATAAAAAAAAAAGATTTTATCGCGAGGTTTGATATTCCTATTATTCAATAAAATTTTGAATACAATTTGTGAGATTACAGTTATTTGAATGTAAAACTTGATTGTATCATTTTTTTAAGTAGAAAGGTTAATGGTTTCTAGGCATATCTCCGAGAAATCAAGATTTGGAAAATATGTAGAACTTTTAGTATCAGTAATAAGAGGAAGATCAGTGCAAAGATCGCTAGTAACATTGCATTTTTGTTACAAATTAAATAATATTGCTACTAGTCATTTAGCTCTTAGTCTATTTTGGAACATGACTCTATACTAATAAAAGATCAATTTAAAAAGGCTAGAAACGCTTGAAAAATATAGTTTCAGTAAAAAATGAATCAACTTAGTAGCAAATGGATGATATTGAGAATGAATATTATTGAGAAGAAAAGGAAACTGAATTGTCCAATTGAACTGGAAAGTTGTTCATGCATTTATGACCTTTTACTATCAGTTTGGATGGTTCTGCTAAATATATTTATTATATCAAGAATCACATAAATAAAAATGCCTATAGTTTTTACAATCTCGTACTATATTTCAATTGGTTAATTAATAATTAATTGGTTAATTATAATATCATAATTACGTTTTTTTTACTAATAATTCAATATACATTATTACTAAAGTGCATATCTTAGGTGAATTAATTTGTTAAATTCTGTTTATATGTGCACTATTCAATCTACAATCAACTAACTTATTTAAATCGTGTAGAAGGCGTTTCCAATCATATATTTGAATTGGTATTTAGTAATTATAATATCATTATTACATTTTTCTTACTAATAATTCAATAAACATTATTATTTAAATTCATATTTTAAGTGAATTAATTTGTCAAATCCTGTTTATATGTGCTCTATTCAATCTAAGATCAACTAACTCATTTAAATTCTTAAAATTTTCCTTAACTAACTTCAAACAGATTTATCAAAATTCGAATAACCGTACAGGAGGAGATTCCAATCATATATTTTAATTGGTTTTTAGTAATTATAATATCATAATTACATTTTTTTTACCCATAATTAAACATGCATTATTATTTAAGTTCATATTTTAAGTGAATTATTTATCAAATCCTGTTTATATGTGCACTATTCAATCTTCGATCAACTAACTCATTTAACTCTTTAAAATTTTCCTTAACAAACTTCAAAAAAATTTATCAAAATTCAAATAACCGTGTAAGAGGAGTTTCTAATCACACATTTTAATTGTTTTTATAATATCATAATTACATTTTTCTTACTAATATTTCAACATACATTATTATTTAAGTTCATATTTCAAGTGAAATAATTTGTCAAATCCTGTTTATATGTGCACTATTCAATCTATGATCAACTAACTCATTTAAATCCTTAAAAATTTCCTTAACAAACTTCAAAAAGATTAATCGAAATTCGAATAACCGTGTAGGAGGAATTTCCAATCATACATCTGTACAGAAAAATTATATATATATGTATAATATAATATATATATATAATATAATATATATATATATAATATAATATATATATATAATATATACTTTTCACAACAATATCTAGTTACAAGGGTTCTTCATACGTTGCGCGAAAAAAACTTATAAGCATTTGAATAAAAACCGCCCTATAGGAGTACCGCGTTATATGAGCCTTGACTATACATAAAATATCCATACCTTGCCTTCTGCTTCCTCAATTGTTTTTTCATAAAACTTCAAATTTTCATTAATTTTCTCTTCGAATTTCTCATTCTGGGACGGATAGTATTCTACGACGCCAGCTTTGTAGGTAGGAGTGGCCTGGAAAAGAGATATCAAATCTTTTTAGTTCGTGTAAACATTAGATGATATCTGTGTAGATTTATTCAGATTAATAATATTATATTATAATAACATAAAAACCTAAATTACAGTCGTAATAAAACTGACTAATGCTTGTGGATGAGTAGTGAAAATATAGGGTTATGCGAAGAAGTTAGTCATGAATAATTTATGTGAAGATGTTGCTCCTGATTAATTCCAATGGGTTGTAGTAGCAATGAAAGTTAAAAATAAATAATTTGATAAAAGATATTGCTCATGATTAATTCCAATAGGTTGACCAATGGGTTGTAGTAGCAATGACAATTAAAAATGAATAATTTAATAGAAGATATTGCTCCTGATTAAGTCCAATGGATTGACCAATGAGTTATAGTAGCAATGACAATTAAAAATGAATAATTTAATAGAAGATATTGCTCCTGATTAATTCCTGTTTAATTCCTGGGTTGACCAATGAGTTGTAGTAGCAATAACAATTAAAAAATATTCAATCTGACTCCAGATTAACTAGGTGTAAATTGCTCCTGATTAATTCCAATGGGTTGACCATTGGGTTGTAATAGCAATGACAATTAAAAATGAATAAATTGATAGATGATATTGCTCCTGATCAATTCCAATGGGTCGACCAATGGGTTGTAATAGCAATGACAGTTTAAAATGAATAATTTAATAGAAGATATCGCTCCTGATTAGTTTCAATGGGTTGACCAATGGATTGTAGTAGCAATGACAATTAAAAATGAATAATTTAATAGAAGATATTGCTCCTGATTAATTCCAATGGGTTGACCAATGGGTTGTAGTAGCAATAGCAATTAAATAGTCAATCTGACTCCAGATAAACTAGATGTAAGTGACCCTATGTTTCAAGCCAATTTACATAAACTATGCCGAGATGTGCTAATTCATAATCCTCTTAATCAATATGAAATCCATGTATGACTAATTTCCCGAATGATAAGTTCATGTTTGCGCACAAAATCCAATTGGCTAATTTTGTATTTTTTCGACGTTTCAAGTAATTCAAAAATCATCAAAGTTTATAATTTCGCCGTGCGTTTCAGCGATCCTAATTAGAATCTATGCCGAATCACATGCACGTTCCGTGTTTTGGTTGTAGCTACTGATTACGGTTGACGTACTTAAACTTAAATAAAAAACATTTTTAGAACACGAAGTGGATAAAATGAAATGTAGTAAAAAAATTAATTTAATTTAACAATTTCCGATATTATAAGTATGTTTGAAAGTTATCGTTTGGATATCGTGTTGATTGTTTTTTAGTGAAAGCATAAATATTATTTTCGAAATTTTAGTTAAACAGGTTGGCAGGTATACTGGTAGGCATGTAGAGAGGTAGGCGCATATAGAGAAGTAGAAATTTTAAATACAAGTCGAATTGAAATGAGCAAAATAAAGCTATTATTTATTGTTATTATTAAATATTTTTAGCATTTCAAATAAAAAATCTGCCAAGACACAGAATTAAATCAGAAATTTAATTTCATTTGAAAGCTATCAATGGAATTTTTGTGCTGGTTAAATTTAGATAAAGATTAGGTTGGTCAAGACAGACAAACAGTAAATTTTTTTTGAACTTTTAGTTGAACATTTTAATATAAAGCTAAATTTAATTTGATATTGATTAATTTAATTATGTATACGTATTGGAACGATAATGCAACTTGCCTTAAAACAAAATGCTACTTACAACTAGTTTTTTGCCAGTTTTATTTAGTGCATCTCAGCATAATTACTATTTTGATTGTTGTTGAATATTAAATAAATAAAATAAATATTTTGTTTTAATTAAATTATTATGCTATTATTATATGTAGCATTAATCAAGGTTGTGTCATCATCATAAAGATAAGGAAAATTAGTTCCCAAAATAAATTACGCGAGATGTTCAAAAGAAAATTCAAAGGCGAAAATGTGTTTCTAATTTCCTGAAAAAGTTTGTTTTTGCCAAAAAATCTGATTTTGTGAATTTATGTTTTTTGATGTCTCAAGACATTCTGAATCTTTTGACTATAATTGGAAAAAATATGTAAATGGATGAACAGATTTAATTAGATTTCCAGAAGAATATTGTTTTTGCCAAAAAATCTAACTTGGTTAATTTATGTTTTTTGATGTTTTAAGTCGTTCTGAATCTTTTGACTATAATTGGAAAAAGTATGGGTGAACAGATTTAATTAGATTTCCAGAAGAATATTATTTTTGCCAAAAAATCTGATTTTGTTAATTCATATTTTTAAGATGTCAGAAGTCGTTCTGAATCGTTTGACTATAATTGGAAAAAATATGTAAATGGATGAACAGATTTAATTAGTTTTCCTGAAGAATATTGTTTTGACAAAAAAAATGATTTTGTTAATTCATATTTTTTTGATGTCTCAAGTCATTCTGAATCTTTTGACTATAATTAGGAAAAGTATGTAGATTCAATCAGACAAAAAGTCTTGATGATTAGTTTTGTGAAAAATTTTGAACTGATTTCGAAATTCAAAAACCGTTAGGAATATATTTGTAGGGAATTGTGCTGATGAGTTTTTGGTAAAGATAGTAAAAATTTGTAATACATAAAACGTTTTTAACAAAACTTAAAATGGCAAAGAGGTGCAGTTCTATACAAACATCTTAAATTATTATAGTCTTAAATGTTTACTAATGGAATTATGACAATATGTTTATTATTAGCACCACAATTAATAAAATTGATGATATTATGAGTTTGTTTGAAAGATACCGATTGAAAGTCGTATAGATTAGTTTTTCGTAAGAGCAGAAACTTTATTTGTAAAAAAAACAGTGGAAAAAATAGTTTTTCTCATTCTTGAGAGATAATTTTTAGAAAGCCTCACTTTTTAATGAAAAGGGCTGATAAAATATTTGAAATTGCTCCAGCCGTTTTTGAGAAAACGTCGACGAAGTGTAAAAATAGTCTCACATACACAAGGGCACACATACCTTTTCCAAATTGGGTCTCGTTCGATTCAGAATGACTTGAAACGTCGAAAAAACATAAAATTAGTAAATTGGATTTTTAGGACTTTTTCGAGAAGTCAAAAATATAACTAAATTAGACTATGGTATGATCTAGATGACTATGGTATCTACCGTCAAAAAAAAATCATAATAATCGTCGAAAAAAGTTTTTTTAACCGTTTATTACAAAATAACGGCCCGGCCGATCTTTACCAAAAACTAATCAGGTCGATGACCAACCCAATACTTTTCGAATTTTTAAAATTGATTCAGAATTGCGGGCTAAAATGCGGACGAAAATTTTTCACTTTTCTGCTATTTACAAAGGAACGGCTTGGCTGATTGTCGCGCAAAATTGATAAACTCTAGTCCTCATCGAGATACATTGAAACGATTTTAAATTTTTGAAATCGGTTCAATCATTTTGAGAAAACGACGATTTGCGGCAGAAAATCTGTTCACACACATACATACTTTTTCCAAAATTGGTCTCATTCGATTCAGAATGCCTTGAAACGTCGAGAAAACATAAAATTAGCAAATCGGATGTTTTTATGAAAACTTCTCCTTGGGAAAGAAGAATTATTATCTAGAATTCGTCAACCATTTGGTGGCCTGCTAATACCATTCGATAGTATAAATAGCCAATTGTATAAATAATTATCACATAAAATATGAAGAGCCAACAGTATAAAATATTATTACAAAAAATATGAAGAGCCAATAGTATAAATAATTATCACAAAAAATATTCAGAACCAAAAAAATATATTATCTAAATCCAGTATTTTCCGGTAAATTCCAACTTCAATCTAACCTGTAAGCTTGGCGCGACCAGACAAGCAAGCAATACTAAAACTAATGAGTCTCTAACACTATACATTTTGCTTTGGCGATTGTTCACTAAATTTTGCACTAAATATTTATTATATTACTAAATGATATCACTAAATCGTTTAAATTCCGTTCGTTAGCGTCAATTGCCCGTAAATAACTGATGTATCTGTTAAAGAGCCGTTTCCAGGCCGTGCCGTGCGATTCATGATAACAGCCAGGTACTCATTAGATGATAATAAGTGACAAATATTATTTTTTCTTCGTATTGTAAAATACTGATTGTAAATTACAATATTGCAGATTGTAAAAGTAATCATGATTGTAAAATGGGAAATGTGTCATTTTTGCGATTTTTAATTGCGCGCTGGATTAAGTTCATGAAATCGCAGCCAAATATGGAGTATGATTTTTTGGGACATTTTAACTTCTTGTAGGGTGAGTTATAGTATTTGCAAAATCCAAAATGCATTTTTTTGCATATCTTTGCGTTTCAAAAGTTTCTGAACAATTTGGCATAACTTAAAAAAATGAATTTGTGTAATATTTATTTTGAGAGCACGGATCAACCGATTTAAATGACTCATTCAAAAAAAAACTCAATTTATATTAATTGGGAGACTAGACGTGCTGCTAATTAGCACGTCTTATTAATTTTTTGTCTTTGGTTATTAATTTTTGTCAAAAATAACCATAATAATAAGTACAAATTTTGGAAAAAGATCAAAAACTTTGAGATTCTAAAAATAATTTATTAATACCCGTAGGGCAAGTTATAGTAATCGCAAAAAAATCGAAAATGAAAATTTCTATATATCTTTACGTTTTAAAGGTTTCTGAACATTTTGGCATATCTTAGAAACAATGGATGTATGTGTGTGTGCGTGTGCGTGTGTGTGTGTGCGGATTCAAATTTTAGTCGACGATTTCGGGAACACCAATCAACCGATTTGAATCATTCAAAAAACGTTCGATTCGTATTGACTAGGAGACGTGCTGATTAGTTTTTGGCGAAAGCAGGTCCAGCCGTTCCGAAGATACGGGACAAAAAGTGCCAAAAATGGTAACTCAGTTTTTAAGAGAACGAAGCGTCCGATTGTAATAATTCAAAAAACATTTAATTTATATTGACAAGATGAAGAACTGGTAAAATTTTTGGGAAGGCAGGTCTAGCGGTTATGAACTCTCAATGAAAATAAGTTACAAAAGTGTCATTTGGCGTCCAAAAATGTTTATTGGATATATGCACATCAAATTATCAGATGTTTTATAGATATTTTAATAATGTGTTGACACAAAATGTCAATTTTTTTGGGTTTCGTACCAAGATTTTTAATTATGAAGTTAATTTATATGGTTCAAACAAATTTTCTCGACATTTTCGACAGTATGGAATAACCGATTTGTATGATTGAAAAATCATTCGGTTCATACTCGACCGCAAGGCGTTTTTGCAAAAGGCACATCTTGCCGTTTCAGAGTAATAGAGCGCAAAGGGTGTAAAAATGGTCATACAGTTTTCGAGAGAAAGGATCATCCGATTAGATTAATTCAAAAAACATTTTGCTTGTGTAGACGGTGTGCAAGAATGCTTTTACAAAAAAAAAATCGTAGTTTTGAAATTTTTTAATAAAATTAGTATAATTATAATAATAATAATAATAATGTTGTAAATAATAAATTAGTATAATAGTATCGAAAAACTTAAATTTTCGAAATTTTTCATCATTTTCAAAAAAAATCTAAATTTCGAAAAAATCAAAATTTAAAGTAAAAACGATTCCTTACAAAAATTTGAGATTATTTCGAGATTTTCCAAGAAAAATCGGATATTTTCAAAAATTTTCACATTCTTAAAAAATCTTACAATATCGATTTTTTTTCAAAAATTCGAAAAAAGATTCGATCTTTTAAAAAATATTCAAAATTTGGAAAAAAAATCAGAATTATCAAATGAACAAGTTAAAAAAAAATTGAACATTGTAAACATACACATAAGTTGATTGTAGAATACGCTTGTCGCCCAATATAATAAGCACTTATAAATTTACAGTATGTATTTATAATAAATAATCTATTTGAAATGATTCAAAACTTCGAATGTTTAATTACGATACGGGAAGTTCCAACAATTTGCCTTAAGGCACACGATGCCATGCACTACTAGTTTGATGAAATAAATTGCAAAGCGTCTTGTATTATCATTAAAATTAGATTTATTATTACTGCCAGAAGGCTATGCATTTGCTGTGCGAGACTTCTTACACATAAAACCTAACCTCCAAATGGCACAAAAGTCAAATAACAATTTTATCATAAATCTAACTTTCTGATGTCACTTTAATAACACATACGTGAAGTCTAACCAAAGTTAATGTTCTGACGTTTGTGCCTTTTGGAGGTTAGATTTTATGTCCAAAACTGTTGGTCGAACAGCAAAGACATAGCTTTGACAGTTTGTTTCTACCAACTCATACGATTATAGACCGTAACATAACATTTTCATATTATCCGAAGATTGGTCACTACTTTAAGAACAAATTGGAACTATTGTAGAGATTGTCTTCAACAATTTCTCCAAAAAATTTCCACTTCGAATGTCGAGACAAAAAATCAAGTACCTAGTTTATGTTTACGATAAACAGTCTATTGTGGACAATAGTTGCTTTCAAGTACTTGTTTGGCGAGAGATTTTCATCTTTTTACAGAATACAAAAAAATGTTATCACAAATATATGTTAGTATGTATGTATGTATCATCAAATATGCAGAAGTATCAAATCCAATTATCCAGTTATCTACATCAAGTCAATGATTGCGTCGTCATTATTGGTTTTTAGTTTGATAAGAAACAATATTGATTAATTGATAAGATGATTCAGAAATAAATTCAGGAAGATAAGCTTTAAACATTACACTTGCACTGCAAAATAATTGTGGGAAGGGAATCACCAGAACCAAGACGCCGGTGAAAAAATGATAAAATTTTTTTTTAGATATTTTAAAGTGATTGTAAAACAATTATGATAACATTAAACATGAAGTAAATCACAAAATGTATGATCAGGTGGTTTTTTGGAATTCTTCAAATGATAGCTAGGTTTGAGTACGAGTACGAAGTCATTCTGACAAGTACCAATGCCACCTCAAAAATTATGTAAATTTTTGCCAGATGAAGTTCATTATACATCGATATATATATATATATATATATATATATATATATATATAAATGGATTTATGTCTATGTGTGTGTGTAATTGTTATGCATTCATAAATCGACCGTCGTGAAAATTTGGGAAATTGTTAGGTAAATCCCCAGACAGGTTGTCGGATATTTCGATTGAAGCCAAGTGGTAGTTGTTGGCCGCACCAAAGTCCTTTGTTTTTTAGGGCAATTTTTATTTTTTATAATGCGTATTTGAAAAAAATACATATAACCCTAAATTTTTAAACTCCCATCTCAAACCTCTATGATGTAAAAATTATTACAGTAATTATATCTTTTTTCATTAATTGGTAATTGGTAGACTAGCAAACTGGTATACAAGTAAATTGGCAGACAGGTAAACAGGTAAACAGATTAATAGTTAAAAATATAGATAGATACATCCGTAAACAAATAAACAGGCAGGCAGGTAAATTGGTGAACAGGTAAATTGGAGGATATGTAAAATGGTACACTGGACAACTGGTAGATACTCGAATATGTAGACAGATAAACAGGTTGACAGTTAAACTGGTAGACAGGTAGAGAGGTGATATAGACAGGTAGACTGAAAAACAAGAAAATTGGTAGACTAGATGTAACAAATATGTATTTTGGTTCAAAAGTTTTAATTGAAAGTAAAACTTAAAAGGATTGAGGGCGTCTTACCAATTAAAAATGGACACTAATGTCGAGCAAATCAAGTCATAGTTTTTGTGGAAATTGACAAAATTAAATGACAAATTGTACTAGGAAAGATTCAATTTTTTTGGCCAAAAATTTGATAAATAATGTTGCATTCATCTGCTGGAACACGATCAAAAACAAATTTAGTCACAGTTGTCGAGGAAATTGACAAAATTAAACGTCTTATGGTACAAAAAGAGATCTCGGAAAAATTACGAAAGCACACATTCGAATTTTATATAAAATAATATATTTGAATTTTGCTGGATTTTCTGTATTTATCAGAGACACTACGGTTTGACAAAACTATTTGTAGAGTTTCAAAATATAGAGAAAATTTAATAACTTTTGTAATTATTGATGTAGTATACTGTAAAAGAAAGTACGTTTCTGAACACTATTATATAGTAGCAAAAAAATTAGATTTGTTCTATTTTACAAAAGAAAATGCCTGGAGAATGAAGTCATTGAAGAAGATATTGAAGATATTAGGAAAATTTTAAATTTGGATGCTAAGGTGTAAGGCGAAGAATCTAGGAAGTACAAATTTCAAATGCAAGTTCTATACGAGCTCGTATAAATGAGCAGAAAAGGGCTAAAATTGTAGCTTTTCAAATCATAAATCTGCCAACAGACACAAAATTAAATCATAAATTTAATATAATTTGAAAGTTATCAGTTTGAATTTTTGTGCTGGATAAATTTAGATAAAAGTTAGGTTGATCAAGCCGAAACCTGTACCAATGTAACGGAAGACCGTTACGTTCGAGTCGAGTGCCAATGATTCATCATTCGCTCTCGATGAGATCATTTCTATACTGGTCGATTGTGATTGGTCGTCGTAAATATGCATAATGGTTGACATTAATAAATGTGTGCATCGCGAGTGTTACCATATTTTAATTTTACCAAAATTGTTATATGATGTATTTATTTTTAACTGAAATGCCATCTCGTTCGATAGCAAAAAAGTTTTTCTTCAATCGCGTGTGAACTTTACTTATTATTTAAAAAAAAAATCTTGTTTATCAAGTCGATCATTTTCAAATTTTTGGAAACTAAAGCAATTTTTCTTAAGGCAAAATTTCAGTACATATGGTCCATTCATCACATACGTTATGTTTTTTTTGTTCAAAGAATAAGTTCTCCAAACCTAATTGTCAAACAAATTAACAGCCAATTATTTTAAAATTAGCGTTAATTCAAATTATCATAAATAAGTGACAAATAAAAGGATTTAATTTAAGACTGCTCGAATATTCAGCATAGCATTACGTCGTGTTTGAATTATTTATGACGGAATATGTACTAAGCAAATTATCTAAATTTTTTGGTAAAACAAACATTTTGTTGGATTTTATTATTTGATAACTTTATTATTTTTTATTGTAATATTTGCTAAATTGGATTATAGAGTTCCGCACTATGCGGAATATGATGTCAACTATGACTGAACCAGTATAAATATTTAAATTGGTTATTGCTGTATGAGATATCAAAGATTATTAGAAATTTGAACATATTAAGTAATTATATAGTTTTTTTAGCATACAACTAATTAGGCGCAATTATAATATTATTATGTGGCCGATTCCGCCGTACAATAGGCCAATGTTGTGCCAAGGCTGTGTTTCGTAGCAGTTTTCATACAAAATGGTACTAAATACTGTTAAATGGCAACTTATTTTCTGTATTGACAAAGATGTAGTAATAACATCGTTTTTAATCATATGTGTGTTCTGGCGTTAAAAACTATTTAGGTGGCAAAAAACTATTTTTATATGAAATGCCTGGCTGTACAGCAACCAGATTGCATTTTGACAGTATTTAGTACCATTTTGTATGAAAACCGTAGCATAGCTTTGCTACTGAATCATACTGAATGCTGGCAAAATGTCATGTATTTGCTGTGCATTCAGGCGTTTTACACATAAACTGCAACGTTACTCGTATGTTATGAAGCTGGGTCAGAAACACCCTGTTATCGGAGATCGTTTTTTTGACATTTGTGTGGTTTGTAGGTTAGGTTTTCTATATGACAACCTGAGAAAACGCCTAAATGCACAGCAACCACATGGTTTTTGTCAATATTTAGAACGAATTTGTATGGAAACTTCTTCATAACATAGCCTTGCCATAACATTGGTCTGTTATGCGGCAGAATCGGTCTATTAATTTTAAAGAGTGTAATTTCTAATATTTTTGAATTACAAAAATTATCAATATTTATAGACAATAATATTTTTTAACGGCGATCAAACTATTTGTATTAGAATCGTATATATAAAAGTATTGGCGCATAGATGTTGCAGCAATGCCCACATAAGGTCATTTTCACTTAGAATTATATTTGAGATCTATGACCCTAAGATAAAGTAGTTTGATATCATACTGCTTGATATCGAGCTGACCGAAGTTGGGATCAAACTCGGGACTAGTTTTGCTAGATCACGTTCTTAACCACGACGGGCCCAGGCAGTAGTAATTAAATTCAAATTAAAGTAAATATTATTATCCATACAAATTTTGTTATTTCTTATTTTGGTGTCAAACGATTCAGAATCACGTTAAAAGTGGAATGAACATACATTTAGGAAATTGAATTTTCTCGCAAAAACAAACGTTTTTTTCGGGGAATTTAGTAAAAAAAATAAATATATACCAAAATGGTGTTCCATGAAGTAACGGTTAAGCGTACTGGACAGGGTTTGTGCGTTCGAACCCCGCTCTGGATAACCTGATATCAAGCAGTAGTGATATCAATTTTTACGTGAAAATATTGATCAAAAATATGTTTCCAATTAAAAGCAGCCTTAGGGCAGTACTACCCATTCTTTTGTACCAAAATGTGAATATAAAAATGCAAATAATTTTAAGGAAAATAAAAAAATCCAGTTTTTTTAACAATTCTTCTATTAATTTATTTTATAACAAAATACTTTGTAATACACAGTATTAAACATATTTTACATATTTACAAATTGTCTATTTATTACAATTACTTCAAACATTTTATTTTAAGCAAGACAAATTCTATTAAAAGTAGAGATATAAAAATATGATGGTACAAAATTTGAAATTAAAAAAAATTACAATGTTCTATATAAATAAAATTTAAGTTAAAATATACAAAATTTAAATTTTTAGGATAATTTTTGTTTATAAAGTTATATCCATTTGTACCACATTGTATTGGAAGTATGTCATATCTTCTTCTTTGACTTTTCCTAAAAAAAAAATTAAATTGAAATCATTTCAAAGAATTCACAAATTCGAAAATTTAAACAATTTTGACTACAATAAATACACTCACAATTTTAGACATACAATTTAGTTCATATAATTTATTAAGGTTACTTTAGTTATTAAATTGCAGATTCAGATAATACTATAGTGGTGTACAGAATTTTTGAAACATCTCGTTCTATTTCTAAAAAAAAATAAAACTAATTTTTGAGATTTTTTTAATTGAGATCGAATCCTAAAACTTAGTTCAAAATTTTGCATAACATTAAAATTTCCATAAATAATTAGACAATCCAATTAAAATATAAAAAGTTGAATCTTTTACCATCAAGTTAAATCTTGTACCCTTACCATCTCCTCTAAAATCTCTGCCATAAATAGCAAAGGTTTGTAAATTATCTATTTCATTTTCATTTGCTAATTGCATCGATACTGTCTTCATCTGTTGCTCTTTTAAACTTTCATCGTACAAGAAGGAATTGGTCTTCAAAGGAGCCATGAAGTGGGTCAATGTGTCTGGCATGGTAAGGACTTCGTCTATTGCTGGAAAATCACCACGGATTGAGATCTTGTGGAATATTTGGCGAGGTTCTACATTTCTAGATGATGGAAACCTAAAAAAAATTAGATTGAAGATTTTAGCATTTGAAAAATTGAGTTGGTCTGTGAAAAAAATTGGTTAACTCGTGGATGAGGTTGCTCCTTTGATTTGACGTAAGATGGAGAAGATAAATTTTCTTGATAATTTTAGTATAAGATTAGGCAACAAATTTCAAAATTTACTTAATACTATGAAACCTGAAAGAAAAATCAAATTCAGAATTTTAGCTCAGTAAAAATTGGTTAACTCTTGGATGAGGTTGCTTTCTTGACTTGACGTAAGATAAAGGAAATGATTTTTTCAAATAAATCTAGTATAAGATTAGGCAACAATTTTTAAATGTCACTATGTTAGAAGACAGCTGGAATTTTTACTCTGCTATTAAATAAAAGTCGAGTAAAATAAAAAGAGTTATTGGCTCAAGTCCATGTTGGCTTCACTCAACGTGGGCTTAAATGTTGGATTTATTAGTTATTTTTGGAAAAACATCAGCGAAAACTATTGTGATCAGTTTTTCTTGTTATTGTATCAATAGCAATATTATTGGCTAATGCCATAATAAATATCTATATTACCTCTTAGCACAGTGTTTAAAATCTGATCCCGAACAAGCAATAATGGCACAAGCTTTGATACCTCCATTGGCAACTCCAGAAAATGAACGTTGGATATCTCCAACTATTGCACGATATTGATAACTCTCCTAAAAAATAATAGGAATAAAGGATATCATGGTAATCTTGTTCTAAAAAGTCTAAAAATTTAAGTGACTTCACTTACCATTCCTGCTGTCCGATTTAAAATTCTCGTGGAGACATCAAATGTGCAACACAAGTTACCATTGCAAAGTTCTTTAGAGAAATGTTCTCCAATCTGGAATAAAAGTCATATCTTGAATTCTGCTTTTTGTCATATGCAATCATTTGAATTAGTACAAATCAATTTAGTTATTACAAAATTACCCAAATTCTTTATTTGGTTGTTGCTGTTTTCAAATTATAATATTTACATAAGGAATTCTACTGATGGTGTCAACCAATTTTTACCTAAAAAGGAATTTACTAAACTGACAAATTTGAAGTATCTGGAATATGGACTCTAAGAAATGCTTTAAACAGTGGATAAACTTAAAACTGGATAAGTATGCAGATTTTGGGACAAAAATTGGATTGGACAAAATTTTTCGAGACAAAATTTGGATTTAACACAGGTCTGATGGGAATTGGAGATGTATCGATGGAAAATAACAACAACTTGAATAATTGGAGCAACTAAAAACGCATCTAATGCATCTTAGTTTGCATAGGATGTTTAAACTAAATTTTAAAAAGAAGCTCCTACAATGAAATGTGACTTATACAATGACTTTCTTAACACAGCACTTAATGCAGATATTGGGAACAGTATGGAAAATAAATATATTTACCACTTCAGATGTGAATTTATCAATTTCATCCCGCTTCATGTAGAAAGCATCCATATTAGGCTCTTCCTGAAATAAAAAAGCATCATTTAATGAATACAACATCATAATGTCATAATCTTTCAAAAGTGCTTGAATAGTGATAGTAATAGCTCGAGTAGTAAATGAAGCACTAGAATTTTAAAACAAAAAGATTTATAATGTGCAATAAATAATCGTGCTTTCTGAGCCGAGAAGTAATAGTAAAACTTCTCAATATGATTGTGTCTATTATCTTCCTACTGGCAATTAATTCTGTACCTCATATGTAAATTCTTCGTATTTTTCCTCAAATTTACCATCCTCAATTTTCTCGATAGAATTACCATGTTTAGGAACAGTGGCAACCAACAACTTATTATTGTTTTGTCCAGGGATGCTGATGTATTTCACTAAAGGTCCTTTGGTTCCTGCATAAATACCAGAACCACCACTTCCAATCATGGTGTTACTTGCACCTGATGCCAGCAAGTTGACGTTGTTAGTGAATGACCAGTATTCTTGGATTTGAAGAGCTGATGGTAAAAGTAAAATAGTCAGTGGAAATAAGCGAATTTATTGAAATTGTGTTTTACAAGGTCTTAATAATATTAGGTTGGGGAAAAAATCCATTATTTCTTGTTTAAAATTTTGTTTTATTGGTTTATCACTGTTTTGTGGTCGATTTTTAGCTTTTGGGCAATGTTACGACTGCTAACATGCCGGTCAACTTCGATATTTTCTCCAATTTCATCAACATTTTCGATATTAGATTTAATAGAGAATTGGTTGGTGGTAATGTTTTTTTTATATTAGAGCCTAAATACTTATTAATATTTATTAAGTGTTCTGATTCGAAATTTCAGGTCAAATCTAAACTCTTATCAAATAATATTTTTTCTGTCACAATCAATTTGTGTTAAAACCTAAAAAATCTGTATTTTAACCAACACGTGTCTATAATTTCTTATCAATCGTGATAACTTCTTAATGAAATTAATTTTTGATTTTATTAATTTAATATCATATTTTATAAGTATAAACAAGTCCATTGATAAGATAATATGATGCTTTAAACAAATATCACAGATCGTATGATAGAAAAACTGACGTACCTACTTGTAACATTATCAAATTAATTACAAATATTAAAAATCATTGAGCAATTGATCTTTTGTAATCAATAACTTAATAATTGATAAATATTAATAATTATATTAAGTTGTCAACGGAATTTTTTCAGACATACATAAGTTGCTGATATTAATTATTAATCTCTTCAAGTATTGATTAATTTATACAATCAATTTTTTGTAAGAGATAACTTATTAATTTATATCATGTTGATAATTATATATTTTTTATAAAGAGATCATGGAATTATTTCGTAAGTTGTTTGCGTTTTTAACAAGGTTGTTTGAGATAACTTTTAATTTCAAAAGTATGTACAGTTTTTTTATGAAAAATTAACCTTAAGATATTAAATTATTATATAACAATTGGCAAATAATTATTGTTTTTTCATATTTGAATATAGTTGAAAAAAGTAATTAATTGAATTTTTTAAAAATTTGTTTTAGCCAGGAAACCCGACTAGCTAATTTTAAGTTCCAATTCATTCTGAAAGAGAAAACTTTATTTTTTATTAAGCAGTTATTTGTTTTTCTGAATAACTAAATATCAATTCTTGTTGATTGATTTGATTGTAAATAAGTATCAGGAAGTTTGTCCCTTGACTTAAGGCAACATGCCACTTACGCCTAGCCAATTTAACGTAAAACTATTCGAAATGACTTCAAAAGTCGAGAAGACATAAAACTAGCAAATTGGACTTTTGGACAAAAACATAAACTTCTTCTTCGGTAAGTTAACAATAATTAATATTATTAATAATTTGACCTTATTTTTCGAATCTAGATCTTATTTATTATATTTTTATCGTCCAATTAATATTATCACGACATGTTTTAAACATAGATTTTAGTTAATATTTGATTAACGATAACGTATGTTGTCGCTTTTATGGTGTGATAAGGCAACTTATTGGTATTGTATTAAATTTTTAGATAAACATTTTTTCTAGCTTTATAAATAATTTGTTTGGTAATACATAGAAATAATACGATAAAAATAAATGTTATATATTATGATTTTTTTCTCATATCTTAAAAGCAATCAGAACCTTACGTTCTACGAGCTGTTGGGCTGAAACTTCTCCTTATTTCGTATTTTTAGATGGAAACACAATGGTCAATTATCTATCCATATTTTATGATTTTATTATTAGAATTTATCTAATAGATCTGACTTTTTATTGCTGCAGCAATGCCGGATTAAAAGCTATTTTCACTTGGAAACATATTGCTATCTATATTTCCAAGTGAAAACCATTGTCACTACTGCTTGACAACAGGCTGCTCAAAGTGTGTTTCAAAACCGGTACTTCTGAATAATATTGTGATGATGATAAATTTTTATTTTGGTGCAATCTCAGAAGAAAATATAAGTAATGGCATTGAACTTGTAGTCAAAAATGATTTTTTTCACTGACATCCTTTGATAAAACTTTAATTTGAAAAATATTGTATTGGTCGTAAGAAAATGAAACTGGATTAGACACTTATTGGGCAAAAATAACATTGAAGGTTAATGATTATTTAATTTATTGATAATATATTATCGAAGATTATTAATAGTTATTATTGTCCTTTATAAATGATTTAAAAAAAATATAGAACTACTTATATTATTCCTACCTGTAAGGAAAGGCAACTCGCTGAACCACATGGTAGGAAAGATAAAATCCCTGACTCCTTCCCTAACCATGGCCAAAGCTGGTTCGTTGAACATTATGTCGAAACAGGTGAACAACCCGAAACGTACACCAAAGTCTGTCAGGAATGTCGAATGCTCAGGCAATTTAGTGGTGTTCATATTGCGCTCTCCGAATAGATTGTATTTTCGATACCTGGGGAAAAGAAAGTGAATTAGATTGATCAAGGAATAAACTAAATAAGATCACTTTATGGTTAATAAATTGTTTGAAGAATGAGGTTTAGGATCCAAATAAATCAATAATTTTCTTTTTTTTCAGTATGAATTAGTTTTTTACCTTGCAACAACAGCTCCAGTTCTATCAAAAACAACATCAGTATTATAGAAATTCAGTCCATCTTTTGCACATGGCCTTGTGTCATTAGCAACTGCCTGGGTTTCTTCATTGCATTTAGCTTGTTCTGATAAATTTACCACTACGTACAATTTGCTAGATTTTGCTGCACATGATAAAGGCACTAAAATCTGCCAATAGAAAAAATAGACTCAAAATTGGATTGTTTAAAAAATAGCAATTTTAGAATTTTGCACTAACCTCATTATAAGCATTGTTTCTGTCCAGATTTAATCTATTGCAAGGTATAATGTTTTCTTTGGGTTCTGGTACTTCAGTAGTTGTTTCTGCTGCAACTGATCTGTTGTGTGGAACACTATTTAGTGTAGATTCAGGAAACACGACGATATCCACATTCTGAAAAGAATAACACATTTAATTTTCTAACATGTTTTTTAAATAGAATCTTTACATATTACCAGGACATCCACTACATATGTCCACTCCATGCTACCAGGACATCCACTACATTCCGAATCTGAACGGAATATGGGCAAATGTTAACAAAATCATATGGGCTAAATATTGGGAAACAATATTTAACAAAAAACATATTCAGCTCAAATTCGTTTCTACTAGGGATGTTGATATTGTATGGTTATGATGTTTTTTGGTAGACAACCCTGTAGTTGACTTATCCAATTGTGACTAATGACATTTTATATGACAATATTTTCTCTTACCTGTTGCTGTGCACTGTCTATAAATTTCAAATATTCCGCCAAATTAAGTTCGGCTCTTTTGAATGGGTCCATATTTGTACTTGGTTTATATTCCACCACGCCAGCCACATAGCTATCTGAAGATTTTCTTGAAAACTGAAAGATGAATAAAATTTTTAAAAATTATTTGGCTTAAAAGCCATTGATCATGCTGACATGCTTATGGATTATTATTTTTTTTATTCCAGAATTTTAGTTCTCTCAAAGTCACCACAAAATCTACCAAACAAACGTCTCCTAAATACTGTGTCTCAAAGTTAACCAGATCCAAATTCCAAATAGAATTTGGATGGCTTTGGCACATGTGGGCCAATCTGGTCACTAATAATTATCTTAACTGAGTTAATATTTTATCATGCAAAATAAGTCACTCCTCATGCTGACATACTAGTAGAAAAATTTTCCTTTTATTCCAAAATTTTACCTCCGCCAAAGTCGTCTTAAATTCGACCAGACAAGCATCTTCTAAGGGCTCCGCATCAAGACTTGACCAAGAAGACTTTGGTTGGAATCCAAATCCAAAAACCATTTGAACGACTTTGGCCCTAGTGGCCCAATCTGGCTCTCTATCATTACCTCAAGCCAGTCAAACTTTTATCATGCAAAACCAGTAATTCTAATTTAAAATTCTTCTCTTTTTTATCATCTTGTCACCATCAAAATTTAATCCCCTACAATTATTATAACCCAATCAATATTTTATCATGCAAAGTAAGTCATTCCACATGCTGACATGTTAGTGGACTATTATTCCCTTCATTCCAAAATTTACCTCCGTCAAAGTTGTCTTAAAATCGACCAGACAAACATCTCCTAAATGCTCCACCTCGAGATTGACCAGATTTGGGTGATTTTGGCCTGTGTCGGAGCATACCAAAGTCGACGACGGATTCGAAAAATATTCGTCCAAGGTTTTTATCTGATAATTGCAAACACAACTGCGGAATACAGAAACGGAGGTTTGGGAAATTCGTATATATAGTTTTGGAGAATTTGTAAAAATAAAATTGGAGGTGAATTTGTCTGCCTCAAAAACTTATAGTACTCAATCGAAGATATAATATCAATATAAATATAGTGAAGGAACAAATATTACCAACAAAAAAATATGTTAATTTTTCTATCTATTGGAGTGAATCTATATTCTCAGGTAAATACTGATATTATACTGCTTGATATCAAGATGTCCGAGATGGAACTGAAAAAAAAAGCTCTGTGGGGCGCGCCTCCTCATGATATTATTACATAATATTGCATATTAACTTGTAGTCTGATATCAGTTGAGTGTTTATAAAATTAAATTGTTGAAAAAATTAAGGGGCGTGATTAGACCTCTGACCATCATACCAGAAGGTTCCAGGTTCAATAATGTCTTTCGACAGCCTGATGACTAGCAGTAGTAACGGATTTCACTTGAAAATCTAGATTTAAATATGACGACTTGATAATAGCCCTTCTGTGGCATTGTTTCATCAAATTAAAAATCAAAAGTATTAGAAATATTTTAAAAAAGTATATCAAATTTTAAATAAATCCACATTTTTAGAAAGTATTATCATAAAAGCTGTCTTAAGTCTCTGCTGTTTAAAAAATTAATATGTTATATACAACTAATCTTCTAATTTTTGTATATTATACAAATTTAAAAATATATTTTTTTTCTAAATGAATAAATTTATTAAGTTACCATAGAGTAAGTTATAGTAATCGCAGAAAAAACTAAAATGTTTTTTTATATATCTTTACGTTTCAAGTGCTTCTGAATATTTTGGCATACCTTAGAAAAAATGGAGGTGTGAGTGTGTGTGCGGATACAATTTTTCGTTGTCAATTTTGAGAACATGGATTAACCGATTTGAGTGATTCAAAAAATATTAGATTACATTATTGATAAGGGAGCGTCCATGAATCACGTCATCGTATTTTTAAGGTTTTTTGGACCCCTACTCCCAAAAAATTTTTTTTTCTAAAATTTATTATTCAAATTTTTTTTGTCAATGGTTTTTTTTACATCTACAATTTTCACTCAATTTAATTTTGTTAAAAAAAATCAAAGACTATAGTTCATGGTTTTTCACTCAATTTAAAATATGTCAAAATATCCACATTTTTAACACAGTTTGTATTTTTATCGATTTTTTTCCAAAAGATTTTTTTTCAATTTTTGTTTCAATTTTTTTTTTTCAAAATTGTTTTCAAATTTTTTTCAATTTTTTTTTGAAAAAGTGTAATAAATGGCAATTTAGTTTTTGAGAGAATGAAGCGTCCGAATTGAATGATTTAAAAAAACATTTTATTTGTATTGATGAACTGAAAATTTGATTCAATTTTTGGGAAGGCAGGTCTAGCGGTTTTATTTTTGTCATTTGTCATTTGGCGAACAAAAGTGATCATTAGACATGTGCACATCAACTTATCAGATATTTCATAGAGATTTTATTAATACGCATGAATTTTGTTTACATTTCTATGGGTTGGGTACAAATTATTATCCGTTAGACTGCAACGCGACGCATACGCGCTTTCTTGTTTCGTCTCTAAACAACAATACCACTCGTTTGCTTAAAAAAAAATTCAAAAATTTCAAAAAGTTTCAAAATATTAAAAAAAAAACACATTTTTCAAAGAAGTCAATTTTTTTTCAAAAAAAATCAAAATAATCAAAAATTTTCTAAAAATTTGAAAGCTTTTTTAAAATTGTTAGTTTTTTGTGCGGAAAGTTCGAACAATTTGCCTTAAGGCACGATGCCATGCACCACCAGTTCAAACTTTATCCATTAGGGCAAGTTGCCCAATGCTCTACATATTACTCTGTATATCAGAACATAACAACAAATCGTTTGGACATAAAACAAAATTCCATATAACGAGACATATTTTATTGATTTGACCCGAAGCTGTGAACTTGTGTCGGCTATCGACAGACCAATCGGAACATTTCAATGCCAATGGCAAAAATAATTGTACATAAATAAATATGAATTTCTTATTGTTAGTCAACAATAAAATATCAATATTTTTGATCAGGCACCAACACACTCACTAATTGTTTTGTTAACATTAAAATTTGTTTGAATTATATAACTCGATTGTTTGAACTGATCTTGATTGTAATCATTATTTGATTATTTTGAATAAGATATCGATTATGAAATTTACATTTTATAAATTTTGGTGCCTTGTCCAAAAATTAGTTAAAACTTCCTGATCAAATGACAATATTTTTTCAAGTTTTTGATGTATTTTAAACTGTTTGCAGTATGGCCATCATATTTCAGTATGATCTGTAAGACCATGATATCTATTGTGAAAAAAAGTTTTAACAGTTAATTATAAGAAAACGGCTCGGTCGATATTTACCAACCAATACCTTACGAACAGTTTTTGACTTTTAAAATTGATTTAGTATTGTCAGCTGTGCGCACGAAGTTCTACACTTTTTTGCAAATTACAAAGAAAAGGCTCGGCCTATCTTCGCACAAAACTGAAAAACGATAGTTCTCATCGAATTACATCGAATGTCTTTTAAATTTTTGAAATCGGTCCAGCCGTTTTGAGAAAACATCGATTTAAGGTAAAAAATCTGTTCACACACACACATACTTTTTCCAAATTTGGTCTCATTCGATTCAGAATGACTTGAAACGTCGAGATCAAAATCTTCCGTCGACATTTTTTTTTTTGAATTTTTATTCGAAATCATTATTTTTTTTTGTTTTTAATATTTGCTAATAAATTTAAAACTAATAATAATAAAATTAGTTTAAAATTTATTTCAAAATAATTTTTTTCTATAAAGAAAATTTATTTTTGGCAAATATAAATATTGTAGACTGTAAAAATCTCTTTTTTCAATCTTTATTTGAAATTATTAATTTTTTGTTTTAATTTACATTCATTAATAAATTTATAGTAAAATTAGTTTAAAATTTATTTCTAAATAAACTTTTTTCTATAAGAAAATTCATTTTTGACAAATGTAAATATTAGACGGTGAAAATTTTTTTTTCTAATTTTCATTTAAAATTATTATTTTTTTGTTTTAATTTACATTCATTAATAAAATTAATACAAAAAATAGTAAAATTAGTTTAAATTTTTTTTTCTGAATAAACTTTTCTCTATAAAGAAAATTTATTTTTGGCTAATGTATTAGAATGTAATATTTTTTTATTTTTACTTGAAATCGTAGTTTTGTCGTTTTTTTTATTCATTAATAAATTCAATACTAACTATAATAAAATTAGTTTAAAATTTATTTCTAAATAAACTTTTCTCTATAAAGAGAATTTATTTTTGGCAAACGTAAATATTAGACCATATATTCTTTTTTTTTTAATTTTTACTTGAAATCATATTTTTTTGTTTTTATTATTCATTAATAAATGTAATACTAATAATAATAAAATTTAATAGTTTAAAATTTATTTCTGAATAAACTTTTTCTATAATGAAATTTTATTTTTGGTTTTACATGTAAATACTAAACAGCAATTATTTTTATTTGATTTGTTTTGTTTTTAGCATTTATTATTAAATTTAAAATGAATAATAATAAAATTAGTAATTAGCATTTAAATTTGATTATTTGTAAATAAGCATTTTTCTATAAAGCAAATTTATTATTGGCTTAGACTATAAAAATCATCCTTTTATAATATAATTAGTAATTTTTATTTAAAATCATATTTTTTTTTGTTTGCATTATTTACTAATAAATTTAGTAACCACTATTATAAATAATAAGTACAATTTCTATTTATTTTAATTTTTTGGAAATATTCTCTGTTTTATAACGACCTTCAAAAGGGCTTTCCCAGTTAAAGGGAGCTCAAAATGAAATGTATAAAAATATAGATAAAAATAAAATTTATTAAAAATTTATTGATAAAATATGATAATTCAAAATGGTTATATTTAATTTTATTAGGTATTTGTATTTATTTAAATTATTGCTATTTTTAAAAAATAAATTTATTGATTAATATTGACAGCCCTCAAAAGGGCTTTCAAAGCCCTTCAGTAAAGCACCTTAGACCCAAAAAGTGCTTTGACTTTTGGATTAAATATTGAATTATATTATATTATAATATACAAAAATTAAATAAAAATTAAAATTAAATATGTAATTTTCAAATCTCTCACCTGTTCCGATTTCGGCACCAGAACGCACCAGACCAGAAGGGCCTTTGCTAAGACACTTAACATTTTTATCAACTGTCCTATTAAAAATCTATAACTCTTGATAAATATATTATTTTTATCAATTTTGATGTTCGTTCACTGTTCGAATCGATCTGATTGACTGAAAAATTAATGAAATTCATTTCGTATTTGTATTAGGAACGACTGATCATGAACTTCGGTACTTGGATGTCAAATCGACGATAACTTTAAAGATATCGCCAGTTCATTTGAATATAATCGTATTGTATGTACACATGGGGATATATTCACTAATAAGTCATTTAGACCGAGAGCAATGGACATAGTTTTGTATTTTTTAAATATATTTAACATCAATCCGAGCTTTAAATATATTTAACATCAACCAGTGGGGTACATGGCATCATGCCTTAAGGCAGATTGCTGGAACTTTCCGCACCGTAAATAAACATTCGAGAGATGAAAATAATCAATAACTGATTTGAATACTTTCAAATAGATTATTTATTATAAAAACATATAAGAGCTTTTTAAATTAGGCGACGAGCGTATTAACTTAGTGTATGTTTATAAGAAATTTGTTCATTTTTTTTAATTTGATATTTTTGATAATTTAGAAATTTATTCAAAATTTTGAAATTTTGTTAGAAGTTTGAAATTTTTTGGAATTTTAAAAAAAAAAGGTTTTTTTAAATTTCTTGGGAATTTAGGAATTTTTGAAAATATTCGAATTATTTGAAAATTTCTAAATATTCTAAAATTTTTGTAAAAAATTGTTTTTTTTAAATTCTGATATTTTTTTTAATTTTTCAAGATTTTGTTTCTTTTTGAAAATGATGAAAAATTTCAAAACTTCAATTTTTTTTGAAAATTTTGAATTTTTTTTTTAATTTTCATAATTACGAATTTTCTGTAAATGCATTTTTTTCACACCGTCTACTCAAGCAAAGTGTTTTTTGAATTAATTTAATCGGATGATTCGTTCTCTCAAAAACTGCATAACCGCATAACATAAAATAAGAATAATGAAGATTACATCATTTATAATAATCTATTTGACAACATTTAATACTTCTCGAATATTTCATTAAGCTACGGGAAGTTCCAGCAATTTGCCTTAAGGCACGATGCCATACACCACTAGTTTTAAATCATATTACGTCATTTAGCATAAATATTCTCCGCTCTGTTCCGGGTTTTACATGAAGGAGTAGTATCACTTTATTTTTGGACAGGTACAACTAGTATTATATATGAAAAATAAATTATATGCTGAAAGAAAACTTGCACCGAACATATTCAATATTTGAACTAACTGCCTGACATTAATTTAAAATATTTTTTTATTTATTATAATGTTGGTAAATCGAGAGGGCTGTTTGTACGAACTTCAGAATCCATAAATTCATTTGTTTGCGATTGACATTCTTTCAATTAAAACAAAATAAATATAAAATTATATTTGATTATAAAATAAATATTGGATTGTGTGTAAAAAATGAACTACCACACGAATATGACGACACCTCGTCTGCAGAAGAAGAGTGGATCAGGTGATGAAATTTATTCGGACGCTTTTATGGTGACCATGATGAGAGAGTTGTGGCCCCACATGCTAAAGAAATGGGATGAACCCAGATTAATAAATGACATAATGATGCTAATTAAGAATCTAATCATGCGGGGAGAGGCTATAGAGTGGAAATATGAGAAGGAATTAGATTCCATATTCGGAATATTTACGATGATGTTCTTGGAATTGAATCACAACCCAAAAATCAGGTTGTTGCTGTTATTGTTACTGGAATTGAGGGCTGGCTCATGGCGCTTGAGCAGGGATGCCATCTGGTACTATCAGCCCTACTTGGCGGCGATGCAGAGGGAGACGCCAACGGAGCTCCTTTTTTTCGATAAGGAAGCATTGGAAGAAATGGCCATGTATTGCATGCCATAATATGTCAGTTATGTAATTAATTATTAATCTTACTCTTCCTTTTCAAAATGTATCCAAAGTCTTAGAAATGAAGTTTAAAATTATACATGCTATATTATATGTACTATAATATATCTTTGTGAAGTAACTTAAATATGATTAAAATAACAATTATTATTTAAAGATACAATAATAAACAGTTTTCAAATACTGATTACTACTGATTATTGTTATCATGATTTGATTGATGAAAGCTATTGATTACAGTTGACGTCCACACGATAGGCATAAATCCTGATTAAGCCCATCATGACGAAATTCGAAACTTCGATGAATTTTTACATTTCATCTAAAATATTGTCATAGGCTTATATTATTTTAGAACGATATTTAATTATGAAGAAACGGCTTGGTCGATCGTCGCGCAAATCATAACAAAAATTAGCCCTTATGAAGTAACATCGAATAGTTTTGAATTTTTGAAATCGGTCTAGCAGTTTTTGAGAAAACGGCGACGAAAAGTCAAAAATCGACCATATACACACACACATACTTTTTTCAAATTTGATCTCATTTGATTCAGAATGACATAAAATTAGCAAATCGGATTATTTTGCGAGAACAAACTTCTCCTTCGGGAAGTAAATCGTAATGGGCCAAAAATCGAAATTGAACATTTTTACATTTCTCGACGGTTTAAAGGTTTCTGAACATTCTGGCATACCTTACAAAAAAATGATGTGTGTGTGTGTATGTATGGATACAAATTTCCAGTTACATTTTCGGGCGTACGGATCAACCGATTTGAATGGTTCAAAAAACTTTCGATTCCTATTGATAGGGAGATGTGCTGATTAGTTTTTGGCAAAAGCAGGTCCAGCAGTTATGGAGATAAAGAGCAAAGAGTGGAAAAAATAGAAATCGAGTTTTTGAGAGAACGGAGCATCCGATTTGAATGATCTAAAAAACATTGAATTAGTAATGATTGGGAGAAGTGTTTACTAGTTTTTGGCAGAGCTAAATATGTAAAAATGTCAGTTGTTGAGAGAACTAAGCGTCTGATTTAAATGATTCAAAGAACTTTCTGCTTGTCTTAATAAAATAATTGATTTTGGAAAAAAAAATTTGTTTCAACTTTTTTTTTTCAAAAAAAATTTTTTTTGTATATCGAAAATAATTCAGATTTTATTTTTAATTCTAATTAAAGTTCAAATCATAAGTTCTAATATACTTTAAACAAATAATTCCAACTTTTGCAATTCAGTTTATATAATTCTTATAAATATTAGACAATGTTACAATATTTATTTATAATAATCTATTTGAAAACATTCAAATTTCCTCGAACATTTCGTTACGGTACAGGAAGTTCCAGCAATTTGCCTTAAGGCACGATGCCCTTCACCCCACTAGTTGATTAATAGGATTATCAACACATCTTGGTATAGTTCAAGCAAATTAGCTTGATACAAAAAGTCACTTACACCTAGTTAATCTTCAATCTAGATGAAATATTTTCTGCGGAATTAAGTTGTATTATTTCAAAAATCTCAATGTTGGTTTCAAGTAATCAATAGTTTACCTTCAATAAAAATTATCGCCAATTTATGTACACTTACACCAAACTAAAATATGTACATATACACGGTGAAGTCTACTTTACTGATAAACGGAGCTCATTTAAATATTTATTACTATAGATAGGCGTATTGTTCAGCATTGAAATATTTACCTACAATAAATTTCAGTAGTTATATTTTTTTCATAAACTGTCTACTGATTTTGCTTTAATTCATGTATTTATTATTAAATTAAATTTTAAGTCATGAACGCTTTTGCGTTCTCATATGTAAGTTACGCTTGTGCAGCCTATATTATTGTTACAATAATTTCATCACGATTTAAGGACTCTATTTATACCAGGAATTTCTATTTGGTAAGGAAAAACAATTTGGTTGTTAACCAGTTAACTGTGGCGCTTTTTTCAAGCACAATTTTATATCGTGCGAATCGAGCTCATGACGAGTATAATCGTCATTCACAGAGTAGGTTGCAAAAACTTAATAAATTTATTTAAATACATATTTAAAAGTGCAAATTCTAATTATTGATGTGAAGTGATAGGAACATTATAGCATATGATAGGAAATACGAAAAATAGTTTACTTAGAAAAATTTATTTAAGCTTGTTATTAGTAGGGGAGCAAGGGGCTTGTTGACACAGTGTTTTTTTTAAATTGATATATCGTGAGATCCACTGATTATTGGACAGATTCTTTCGCACAACTGACCAATGTTATGGCAAGGTCATGTTATGAAGAACTTTCCATACTAATTCGTTCTAAATATTGACAAAAGTCATGTGGTTGCTGTGCAGCCAGGCGTTTTTCTTAGGTTGTCAAATAGATAACCTAACCAAGAAACCGCACAAATGTCAAAAAACAATCTTAGATAACAGGGTCTTTCTAACTCAGCTCCATAACATACGAGTGACGTGGCAGTTTATGTGTAAAACGCTTGAATGCACAGCAAATACATGACATTTTGACAGTATTCAATATGGTTCAGTAGCATAATGTATGGAAGTTGGAGCGTAACATGGCCCATATATTTGTACGAAATAAATATAGATAAATGCTGTAACTATTCTTCTACCGATTCAAGTGAAAATAAGTTCATAACTATATAAGCATTTTCTAGAAAATGTGCGGTGTTACAACTTACCACGTGTTTGCAGCTAGTTGTAACATATACCGGGGCAAGTAGTAACGACAATAATAGCTCTGGTGATTTATTTTTTGATTAGGAATATTGACTTGTCTCCAAGTCATTCTTTTCATACATTAACGTGATTTTTACAAATAAAAGATGTAGTGTCTCCTGTAACACAATTTACATGTGCCCAAATCTTACAAATTTAGAATTGTGGACGTCAACTGCAATCAGTAGCTACCTACAAAATTTTGGTGATTTTTTGTAATTTAACTGCTTATCGTAGGCTTCTATTACTTTAGTATGTTATTTCAGACTAAAAAATCTGTTGACATACAAATTTTCAACAAAATCGTCAAAAAGAAGTTCCCAGCGTTTAATACGAAGAAACGGTTCAGCTGATCTTAGTCAAAAGCTAACCAACGCGATTTCCAACCAATATTTTTGAAACAGTTCTAGGATGTCTAAAACGCGGACGTAAAATTTTACACTTTCTTGCTATTTACAAAGAAACGTCTTGACCGATCTGACAAACTCTAGTCTTTAGGAAGTTACAACACATGGCTTTTAAATTTTTGAAATCGGTCCAGCTGTTTTTGAGAAAACGTTGACGAAAGGTGTTACGCTCCAACTTCCATACATAATGCTACTGAATCATACTGAATACTGTCAAAATGTCATGTATTTGCTGTGCATTTAGGCGTTTTACACATAAACTGCAACATCACTCGTATGTTATGAAGCTGGGTCAGAAAGATTCTGTTGTCTACGTTTCTAGGTTTTCTGACAACCTGAGAAAAACGCTTGACTACACAGCAACCACATGGCTTTTGTCAATATTTAGAATAAATTAATATGGAAGGTTCTTCATGACATAGCCTTGCCATAACATTGATCTTTTGTGCGTCAGAATCGGTCCATAAGTATATTATAACCGTATTTCTGGAGTTCATAAAACTTGCCTTAAGGTCATAGTCTCAAAATATTTTAAACTTGACGTTTCAGAACATATTTTCAAATTTAGATTCAAATAGAAAATGATCATTGCTCTATACGCATGACGAATATAATCATCAATAAATCACTTTTCTACGACGAGAATGTTCGTCAATCACAGTTAACTGGTTAAATAATTTTGCATTTGTCGTGTATTAATTACCATCTGCTCTTCTTCAATTTTTTTTAGAATGAATATCGAATATTTGGCTCAACCTGCTATAAGTCTTTTACAACCGATGAAGATGATATGATTCTAACTGTTTTAGAAATGCCACCAGTTAATACAACTATTCTAGAATTTATGGATCATGGATATAATTTGCTAGACTCCTTCTTTAAATTTATCTTTCCCTTATTACGAAAAGGTATCAGGAGAAAATTATTTTTTCCATTCGTAGAATTAATAGGTTTTCTTATAAAGTTTATTGGACCATTGCAGGACGCTTTGTTTCTTTTTAAACATTATACTAGACATGATTTAGAATTAAGAGTAGAATTTTTAGATAATAATTTAGATGATTCAGATGAAGATTAAATATTTATAATTAATGTGATAAATGACAAAGTTTTACTTGATTTTGCTGTTGTACACAAATTATGTGAGTATGTAATATTTATTTATATATTATTTACAGACTGTAATAAATTTTATATAACAGAACATATGTTGATTTTGTCGGTAGTCACTTTTATTCTATGATCTTATAATTTAATTTGATACCAAAACTTTTTTTATTGACATAAAAAATAACAATCAAAATAATATAATTTTATTATCTATTTCATTAGGAAAAAAATAAATTCCTTAATAAATAATTAAAAATTCAATTTCGAAAATAACATTTTGTTTTCGTATTTATAATTTCGTATAAATGTATTTTATTCAAGTGTGGATGTCAACTGTAATCAGTAGCTTTTATCTAATTTATCTAGTGTTCTAAAAATGTGTTTTGATTGTGGATGTCAATTGTAATCAGTAGCTTTTATCTAACTTATCTCGTCTTCTGAAAACATATTTTATTCAAGTGTGGACGACAACTGTAATCAGTAGTTTTCATCTAGTTTATTTCGTATTTTAAAAATGTGTTTTGTTCAAGTAGGATGTCAACTGTAATCAGTAGCTTTCATCCAATTTATTTCGTGTTCTAAAAGTGTATTTAATTCAAGTGTGGATGTCAACTGTAATCAGTAGCTTTCATCTAATTTATTTCGTATTCTTAAAATGTGCTTTATTCAAGTGTGGATGTCAACTGTAATCAGTAGCTTCATCTAATTCATTTCGTGTTCTAAAAATGCATTTTATTTGAGTGTGAACGATAACTGTAATCAGTAGCTTTCATCTAATTTATCTCGGGTTATAAAAATGTATTTCATTTATGTCAACTGGAATCAGTAGCTTCATCTAATTTATCTTGTGTTCTAAAAATGTATTTTGTTCAAGTATGGATGTCAACTGTAATCAGTAGCTTTCATCAAATTTATTTCGTGTTTTAAGTGTTTTTAATTGAAGTGTGGATGTCAACTGCAATCAGTAGCTTTCATCTAATTTATTTTGTATTCTAGAAATGTATCTTATTTAAGTGTGGATGTCAACTGTAATCAGTAGCTTTCATCCCATTTATTTTGTGTTCCAAAAATGTGTTTTATTCAAGTGTGGACGTTAACTGTAATCAATAGCTATTATCTAATTGATCTCGTGTTCTAAAAATGTATTTTATTTAAGTATGAATGTCAACTGCAATCAGTAGCTTTCATCTAATTTATCTCCCGTTCTAAAAACGTATTTTATTTAAGTGTGGATCAGTAGCTTCTATTTCGTGCTCTAAATTTTTTTATAAATGTGTCTTCAACTGTAAGCAGCAGCAGCTATGATTTCATTTACTATGATCAAGTCGCGTCAACTATAATCAATAGCTAAAAACACAGAACGTATTAATGCTCAGTGTAGAGTCAGATTAGATTTAATTGATTTATTTGAAAACTGTATTTTTTATAATAATTATTATTTTAAATCATGTCAAGTCATTTAGTATAAAAATTTCCGGACCTGTTCCGAATTTTGAATGAAAAGGTACTGCTATATTTTTAGACATCACATCCATGTCTACAGGTACTTCATTTTGAGAAAGTAGAGTTTTAGAGGAACCTTGTAGATTTATTTACGAAGCCCATTGAAACACAGTTCTTAAAAAAACAAATTTTATTATGAAATTACACTGGACATAAATTTTAAACTACAGATAATTATACGGTAAACATATACGAGAGTCTTAAAAGATATTTAATTAAATTATTGAGATTCAACATTACATTATTTCAAGTCTATACTATATTTATACTATAGTATAAATATATTTAGGCCTTGAAATTGAAAAAACTTACAATATGAATTTCATCCTAATTAAGATGATTTATAATCACTATGTTCGACAGTTTGAAAAAAAAAATTTAAGATGTTTTTCGCGGCTTTTATAGTGGAAGGTTTACCTATTAAGGTAAGATATTCCAGACTTCCATCATCACACTCAGAATTAGAAGAATCTTCTATATTGCTGGCACCACCACCGCTCTCGGAGATAGAAGGATCTTTTATATTATTGCCATCACCACCTTCAGAGATAGAAGAATCTTCTATTTTCTTGGCATCACCACCTTTAGAGATAGAAGAATCTTCTATATTATTGCCATCACCACCTTCAGAGATAGAAGAATCTTCTATTTTCTTGGCATAATCACTTTTAGAGATAGAAAAATCTTCTATATTATTGTCATCACCACCTTCAGAGATAGAAGAATCTTCTATTTTCTTGGCATCACCACCTTCAGAGATAGAAGAATCTTCTATATTATTGCCATCACCAACTTCAGAGATAGAAGAATCTTGTATTTTCTTGGCATCACCACCTTTAGAGATAGAAGAATCTTCTATTTTCTTGGCATCACCACCTTCAGAGATAGAAGAATCTTCTATTTTCTTGGCATCACCACCTTCAGAGATAGAAGAATCTTCTATATTATTGCCATCACCACCTTCAGAGATAGAAGAATCTTCTATTTTCTTGCCATCGCCACCGCTTTCGGAGATAGAAGAATCTTCTACTTTATTGGCATTGCCACCGCCAACATTTGTTGCACCTACAGGTACTTGAATTTCTGGACTGAACGTCTCTGATGGCGTACTGGGAGTCAATGATGGAGCTTTTTTTATTCTCAACAATTCTTTATGATAATAACTTTTCGTTGAATTGAAAAGGTCCCACTGACTTGCACGGAGTTCTAGTGTTCTAAGAACGATCAGTCGATGGTCGCATGTCAGATTTCCAAATAAGAATTGTTGTCTAATATTTTCAAATATATCATTTAATTTTGACTTAAATTTTCTTTCCAGATAATCGGCATACATTTTTAAATTAAATGTTACCCTCAGCCATTCATTTACAGAGCTTGGTTTGCCATTCGCTGATAAATTGTTTGACAATTGTTCAAGGCGATATAGAAGAAACTCTGCTCCAACTTGCTTATAATGTCCTTGTTTTCTTGGCATTTTTTCCATATTATATTATATTAACTGATGGTGTTACCGTAAAAGTTATAATTTATTTTATATGTACTTGTTTTTGGCGTAACACAAATGCACTTTTGACATAACAAATGAATTTGTATAATCTGAAGTTTGCACAAACGGCCACATCGATTTTCCAACATGTCGATATTTTAAACGAAGATTTGTTTATATTAACTGGGCAGCATATATTTCGTATTATAGATAAAAATTTATTTCAATTTGGTGTTATATTCTAAATATTAATCGAACATAAAATTAGGAATTTGTTTTTTTCTGGCGAACTTCTTTGATGACTTCAATAATTCTATATACCAATTAGTTTAATTTTACAAAAATTCAATTTTCTTCTAAGCTTTATAAAATAATAAAGTTATTTATTAAATAGTTCTGTTCACAATGGTTTGCTATTTATAATTTAACTAATAAATTTCTGTAAGACCCATCTGTTTTCTTAATTATCGCTTTTTTACACAATTTATCTGTTTACATGAGATTTTAATATGGACTGATTAGTATATTATAAAATAAAATAAATAAATTTTGAGTGTGGACGTCAACTGTAATCTGTAGCTTTTATTTCGTGTTTAAAAATTTATTCTGTGTGAATTTAAACTGAAAGGAGTAGTCATCATTTCATTTAGTATAATCAAGTCATGTCAGATATAATCAGTATAGCTATTAAACAACGTACCTATGTTAACGGTACATAGTCAGATTAATTTGATTAGATCTAATTTTATTTATTTTTGAGCGTATCTTTGAATAATAGTTGTTATTTTAAATCATGTTGTGTCATTTATCATAAATATTTTCCGCCCTGTCACCGTTTTTTTAAGTATTATCAATTTATTTTTAGACAAATACAATTTTATTAATTTGCATAAAATATAAATAATACACAAAAAGGAAACTTGCACCAAACATACATATTTGAACTTTTGAATTTGAAATTTGAAATTTATTTATTATGCTAGTAAATCGGGATGGTCGTTTGTACGAACTTCAGATCTCATAAATTCATTTGTTTGAGATACAATCATATTGTTTTCTATTGAAACAAAAATATCATACCATTATTATACTTGAAAAAAATTATTGTCGGAAACTTTGGATAAGAATGAACCAGAAGAATTTGACGACACCTCGTCCGCAGAAGAGTGGATTCAGGGATGAGTATTTCACGGATGCCTTCATGTTGACGATGATGAGAGAAATGTGGCCCCACATGTTGAAGAAATGGGATGAGCCCAGATTGGTTAACGACATCATCCTGCTCATCCAAAACCTTATAATGCGGGGGGCAGCCTTAGAATTGAAGTACGGGAAGAAATTAGATGCGACATTCGGAATCTTTAGACTTATGTTTCTGGAGTTGAGCCATAACCACAAAATCAGGTTATTGCTGTTGTTACTCCTTGAGTTGAGGGCCGGCACATGGCGCCTGAGCATGAATGCTCTCTTGTACTACCAACCGTACTTGGCGGCGATGCAGAGGGAGCCGCCTACGGAGCTGCTTTATTTCAATAAGGAGATATTAGAAGAAATGGCCCTAAAATTCATGCCATAACTTGTTACTTTTAAAATTAATTAATTATGTTGTAATTTAATACATAATAAAAATTGATTTCATAGAACTGTGTTTCAATGGGTATCGTAAATACTATCAAAAAGCATTTTGAAACTTTTCTTTTTGAATAATTGAAATCGGTTGAACCGTGTTCCCGAAATCGTTGACGAAAATTTGTATCAGCACGCACGCACGCACACACACACACACACAAATCATTTCTTTCTAAGGTATGCCAAAATGTTCAGAAACCTTTGAAACGTAAAGATATATAAATATTTTTTTTCGCTTTTTTTGCGATTACTGTAACTTACCCTACCAGAAGTTAATATTAATGAATTTTAATAATCGGTTATTTGAACCTAAATTTTGCATTACGATCGAATTATGTTCTGTAATAATACAATAATAATAAGATAATAATATATTAATAGATATACATACAGCCGGTTTAAATATAATCGGAATAACATCTTAACTTATTACTGCAAATATTTAGAAGATTTAGTGAACAATGCATTATAATGTTATTTAATAGTGTTATTTCATTACATCATCTGGTGTCATTCTTAACTCTTATTAACTAATTAACTAATAATCGCCCAGTGCAAAAAATGACACTCTTAAGCATTTTATTTTCTTTCAAGTATATTCAGATCCGTGTAAAGTTGTAATCATATTTTGAAAAGTTGGAAGCTTTCTAACTGTTTCGTGTTTCTTGTAGAAGTTTATACTTTATTTCTTATAGAACTTTCTACAACTGGTCTCTTATTCATAAAGTGCAGTATGATTACACTAATCTGCCAACTACGTAGAATTTATATAATATAGTTTCATATTATATTGTCTAGGCTGGTTTCCCACCTTTTCTGCACCGCGTCCCCCTGCTTTAATAAAAAAAAAATGTTGCACCTCCCTTAATTTTTGCAACAATTTAATTTTAGAAATACTCAAAACTGATATTAAAAGACTACAATGCAAATACTAATATATATATATTATGTAACAATATATATAAAACTAATTATTTTTTGTTTATTTTTTAACATAATTAAAAAATTTTGGGTTATTTTGAAAACAAGTTTACGTGCCCGCCTCAAAACAGCCTGGCGCCCCACAGGTTGGAAACCGCTGTTTTAGTATCTTCATTAAGACTAGGAAATCAATCGACATACAATTGTTCATTAATATTGCCACATTCAATTATGAAGAAACAACCCGTCTAATTTTTGCCAAAAACCAATTAGCACTATTCACAGCCAATATCTTTGGTTTTGAATTTTAAAAAACGATTCAGAATTGTGGCCTAAAACGTGGATAACAAATTTCACACTCTTCTGATTATTTTAACTTATCAACGCAAGTTCTAATCAAGTTTTATCTAATAGCCTTTAAATTTTTGAAATCGTTTCGACGAAAGGTCAAACATCGGCTCAAATACACACATACATACTATTTCCAAATTTGGTTTCCTTCAATTCAGAATGACTTGAAACTTGAAGAAACCATGAAATTAGATATCAGCTTATCATATCTATATATAGCATATCAGATTTTCTCACAAAAACATTAACTTCTTCGGGAAGTTAAAAAACTCCATCGAGTAATTTTTTTTATTAAAGCTGAGGCAGGTCCATAGGCAAACATTTTTTTAAGTCTTATAGCAGGAACATTGAAAACTGGTCTCAGTAACTCATTTGGATGATACTCAATTTTTGATACATGATCATTCGAGGACTGCTTCTTTAACAGCTTTGTCAATGTAAGGTATTTTTCAGTCATTGGAGATGTATCATCCCAACTAATTGAAGTATTTTCATCCAAACTAATTAAATTATTTAAGCTTCAGAAAAGAGCTATACAAATAATCTTTTCCTTGCCCAGTAAAGTCTCCTGCAGAACCATTTTTCAAAAACACAATATTCTAACTGTTGCATGCATTTTTCTGCTGGTAACATTATCTTTCATCAAAAACAATTCGAAACTTTTTAATATCTCTTCGTCCTTCTCCAAATACAACACCAGACACAAACTTATTAAGGCGCGCACATATAAACTAGCCAGCTCTTTCAATACTATCGACGGTTTAGATATTCAGCTTATGAATAAACTTCCACTCAATATCCGAAACTTAGACAACAAAAAATTCCATTCTACCTGAGTTAAACATTTTAAAAAATTAGTTTTTTATGACATTACTGAATTTTCTCATTTTGATTTCAATAACTATTTTCTTGCATAATCCTTATCCTTTATCTATGTAGTCCGGCCATTTGATCTACTGTACAACCATTTTTTTTCATGTTTATTTATGATAATTTTATTTATGAAATGTTGCTAGTTTCTCATTGTTATTTTATAAATTTAATTTTTATGGTTTTAAATCAGTATAACTTTCAATCTTGTGCAAGAATTTTGGACTTGACTGCTGGTGTAATAGACTTTATGATGAACATTGTATTTAATGTTCGAATACTTCTTTTTCAGCTCTTTTTCTTCAGAAGCGAAAATTGTGCAGCTACTATAAATATTTTAGAATCACTTTCTTTTAAATATTAATTATGAATAAGCTTGGCAAGAGCCTGAAATAATGTTTATTATTATTGATTATGGCTTGCTTATGAATAAATAAATAAATAAAGTTGTGTTGATGATTGCATTCGCTGCATCTTAACAATATAGGACTTACTAGTGTAGCCCCATAGCTCAATACCATATGTCCACACAGACTTCAGAATAGTTTTAGTATTGAAATTTTGTTTTTTAATAAAAGTTTCAAGTTTTTTCCTAAAAGCCACTGTAAGTCTTGCATGTGTTCAGTTGGGTCATGATAACTTTCTTTCCAGATGAATACCTAAAAATTTTACATCATTTTGTAGAATTAGATTGTCATTAAGATGAACAGATGCTCAATTATTCTGTCCCAGAGTTAATGTAATATGCTGCAGTTTGTCTTAATTTAGTTTTATTTCCCAGTCTCTGGATCATTCTTCAATTAAATTCAGGTATATTTGTATTTTAAACTTAATTACAGTTTGTAACTGATCCGTTATTTACAGTTTTGTACTAAATTTGAACTTAATAGTTCATATTTATTTATTTTAATTATGATAAACTGACAAATTCTGAAAAAACTATTGTTAGTTCAATAAAAAATCACATAACTGAATATAATTTATCTTACAATTCACATCTTTTCATAACTAATGTTTCACTCTTATACATTAGGCAAAAAAGAAAAATAAACATGAGGTTTCAAAATTTCGGCATTTTGAAGTTTGGTTCATCCATGCTTTTCTGTCCAGGATTTCTTCGTTTTTGTATAATATTCTGTGAAAAAAAAAAAAGAAAATTAATATTACCAATAGAACCAAAACAAAGTTACATCCATCAGGTGAAATAAAAAGCACAATATAATATTTATTTATTATATATTTCATTTACCTGAATCTTTTGCCATTCTCTATCCAGTTCAGCCCTTTCATTCTTCTCCCGAGCATGTTTTCTAGTTCTTCTGCCTTCGGCTGTTTTCAAACCATATTGGAATGCAGCTTTAGGCAAAGCTTCTTTGGTAGACATATATTGAGAATATTCTTCTGGTGTGTCAAAGTCCCAGCGACCTAATGTAAAAAATGAAAGCAATAATGAATTTAACAGTACTATTTTAAAAAAGGATCAATCTGGGAGATATGTAGGAACAATAAAAGATTATTCTACTTACCGACAGGTCCTTTCTTGTTGCCCAAATCCATTTTAGTATAATCTACTTCATCATCAGAATCATCAATAGCATCGTCCATTTCTTGTAGACCAGGATAACATTCTGCATAGCCTTCAGGTTCTCGAGCTAATCTGGTTAATACTGGATTCACTGTTGTTGCAGCTTGTTGAGGTTTATTTGAAACCACTACACAGAATTAAGTGTTAGAGATTTATTCAACAACTAATTTTAAACAAGAATTAACAATTAACAAACCAGGTTCTTCATCTCGATGTTTATCTTTCGATTTATCAAAGTATGAACCGCCTTTGTGCAATTTGTTAGAATCAGATTGTCCATATTTTTTATCATTCCTTTGCCTTTGCGGAACATAATCACCAATGTCACCATATATAGAATCTTTGAAAGGATTTTTTAGTTTAACATCATTTGGATTATCATAAATTCGACCTTTATCCTGGAAAACAAATAAATGTAAGTGATAAAAATTCTTATTTACTGATGATAAATTTGTACATATGTTAATATATTTTGAAATCAGAAAATGTATTAATAAAATTGATGTCATTAAAAAAATGCAAAGGCCACATAATTCAAATGATGCGACTGTAAAATTCTATTGTGAGTAATCCAAAACAACAGTGTGGCAGATTATATTCTTAATCTAAATAGGTACAATACATTTATATGGAAACCAATTGATTAACATTATCAATTAATAATATTTCAATGTGGGCTGGATTCCCCATGCCAATTAAATCAACCAGAAGTGATAAGGAAAAGGCAAACATATTTGCAAATTATTTAACAAACTGAAAGGTTTGTTACTGATAATGTGGTAAGAAATTAAATCTCTCAAATCTCTCAAAATTAATCATGTTGATACTAAAAATATAAAAAATGCAATACCAAAAAGAAGTTGGAGTATATTAAACTTATCAATAACAAAAAAAAAATGCAGGTATAGATAATATAAAAAGTAGGATATAGAAAAAATAGTTGACTAAAGCAATTGTTCTCCAGATGCAGGAGATATTGACCTGAATGCTTTAAAATATCAGAAATAATCAATTGCTATATCCAATATATATAGTCCAATCAGGTTATTACCAATTCTTTCAAAATTGTTGGAAAAACTACTACTGGTTAACATTAAAGAGTATATAAAAATAATGCTTGATCATCTACTTGGATTTACTGCCCAACATTCAATAATACAGCAATGCTATAGAATAGTGAATAGCATCCAGAAGGCATTTAAAGAATGAAGAATATTGATCAGCAATATTTATTAGCACCTAACAGACTTATGGGGGTATTCTAGTCTGGAAGTTTGAAGAAATTGAATTTTTTTAATATTATCAAAGTTTAACTATTCAAGAATATGTATACAAGCGGATTTTTTGAAATTAAAATTATTTTCGGAGATATAGCTGTTGGACCGCAATAAAACTTATCTGGTTTCTTCTCCAGTCGCTATTTTGTGATAAAATGTTTGTTTAACTTGCCTATAATTCATATATATATGGGTATGACAAGGTGCCAATTTTTTGAGACTCACCACATCCACGCTTTCTAGAATTAAAACTTTTTGACTATTTTCAATTTTTGATTATTTTTTTTTTGTATTTTTAGAACATTAATAAATAACTTGTAAAATAAATATTAGAAGAAATATTCTTTGCCCTTTTTTTACAGCTATGCAAAAAAACGCATAAAAATCACACCTATAGACTAGAATACTCCCAAGATTGGAGTTCCACAAGGGCGTGTTCTTGGGACACCTATGTGCTTTATATAATTTAATAATATTGAGACTAATAACATATCTATTGAAACATTTCCTGGCAATAGAGATTCATAAAAATGCATCAGTCACAGCAACAAATGTACAAAATATTTCTCAGCACACAGAACACAGAACACAGAAGATTGAATTGGAGTATGCATATAAAGACGGAAAGTTTTAGTTTGGCAAACAGGTTGCTAACAAATTCAAACAGTTGTAATAGCTACTTGAAAGAAGTTCAAATATGTTGTAATGAAAACAAAATAATATATAAAACAATGATTATCCCCATTTGGGTAAATATGATAGAACTATGTGCTAGCAAGTCAAACATCAAAATAATCCCAAGAGTGCCATCAGAAATGCTCAGATGTGTTGTAAATGCAACATGTCTTGCTGGTCAAATTACAAGAATAAGGATGTAATTGTTAGAACCATTAATGAAATCTTCAAAAAAAAAAAAAAAGTAATAGACATCTTGATCATAGATCAGGTAATCTATACATGCAAGAGCATAGTCAAGAAGTACTGGTAAGAAGATTGAAGAAAAAATTATTATCTGATTTGATATAAAAGAGCTTAAAATATCAAGGAAGGAGAGACCTTCTCATGGACAATGAAATATTCTGATGACTATGAAATTATAGTGAAACAAAATATTGCTGTATGATTATTATAATCATTATTATTTAATGAGAAAAAGTTTTCTTTTCCTATTATAGTTATTCTTCCCCTGTAATAGTATACCTTCTTTTTACTTTTCTTAGACCTAGGTCCTTGTCTAAGATATGATAAGATCTGTGCCAATTTATTTATAACAATATCATTTGTGCTCAGGGTGGTTGTAATATCTCCATCACTCAAAGGAACATCTGCTTTGCTCCTAATTAGAGTCGTAGGAATATCAGTATCATTCATTTCATCCTCTAAATCAATGACATACGCCATTCGTCCTGGTGTGAATAGTTCATTACGTTCTATTGTAGTATTCCTAGAAAATTTGGTTTGTATAATATCTTTATGTGAGGCAAATACAGCATTAATTTTGAATTACTTGAAATTAGCTAATGTTTGAACAATATTACGGCCTAATTTAGTTTTAAATTGCATTTCTTCTTCAGGATCTTTGCTTGATGCACTTTTTTCTTTAGCATTTTCCTATTAAGTAATGAACTTTAAGAAAATGGATTAAATTTACAAGTTTGTAGTTCATTATAAATACCGCAGTTTCCAATGCTTGTGTTGCTAATCTTTCCATTTCAGCTTCTTGTTCAACTTCTTTGTGTTGAATCTCACTACGTACTTTCTGCAGAAGCGCATAATCTAAACCTTTGACCAAATGGGTATGTTCCATGTCACCACCCAAGAATTTTGATTCCTGGTAAAACAAAAATTATCAATAGGCATGATCATTTTAAATTTATTTGTAAGTTAAGATTAAGTACAAGAAAAACAATATGGACTCCTTAAAGTTAATATTATATTAAATACAAATATTTACTTGAATCATCTGCCGCCTTCTCTCAGCAGCATCCAATCCAGATTTAATATCAGGAGCAACTGCTCTGTATGCACTTGATGTTCCAGAAGGTTCATTACTTTGGTAATCAGGATTTGCACCATCTCTTCTTTCTCTGGCTCTATCACGATATTTTTCTGCCAGCTCAGCCAATTTAGAATCCTCTTGTTTCTTCAAGGCTGCATAAAAACTCTTTTTCTTACGTCTTGCTTCACTGCGATCCTCCCTTGTAGTAGGTGGGCCCATAGAACTAGATGTAGAAAGAAAGTAGTAGAATATAAAAAATATAATATAAAATGATATGAACAAATCATTTGATCTGGCAAATGTAATGCAGGTGTTAGCTAACACTAAATCCATAGTATGATCTAAGACTGAGTTTTATGTGTATAGACCTATTTGAACAATTCAAAAAAGATGCTTTTAATCAAAGGTTTTTTATTAGTTGTGAAATTTTGACAATACTTTCATTTACCTTCCTGATGTTGTTCACGAAGTAAATTGTAACAATTGCAATTATTGATATATTGGTGAAAGTTCACAGTATGTTTGCAAGAGAAACAATCAACATATCTGTATTTCAAAAAATTCAAATATTCAAGACTATTTTGCGAATTATATTATTAGTTTAAATCATAATTTTAATACTAAGAATCCTATTATTTTACAAATAGAGAAAAATGGTGAGCTGAATTTGCTTTGCAGAATCTCTTTTTATTCCTTTAATACACAATACTTATAATATAAAATATTTCAAAAGTTTCTAGTTTTTGATTGTGGATTTTTGTTGTTTTTGTTTAATTCCTTTTCAATATTTAGATTTATGTTAACTTCACTAATTTATTATTTTTCATTACTTTATTTTTGTATTTTTAATACATTGTTTTATCTTTGTTTGCTCTTTTCCATTGAAATTATTCTTTTTAATATAATATTGTTACAACAAATACAAGGAGATAGAAACATATTTAAATACAATATATAATCTTGTACTAGCTATAATGCACTTTGCAATAGAAATTAGGATGGACTGGACATTGAATAGACTTTATTATGAAGAACATGATGTTGAACATTACATTTAATATTTCGATTATTTACTTTCAGTTTATATCATAAAATACTTCAATCTGTTTGAATACTGTTAACATCCAGATTCTTAAAAGTATTATTTATTCATTCATAAGCAAGCTGTAATTAATCATAGCATTACCTCAGGCCATTAAATAACTTGTAGAATGTCTTATTTTCAAATACTATTGAAAACAGTCTGGTGTTGTAAACCGAACATTAGATTTGAATTCAAATTGGACAAGTTATAATTGCTTTATTATACAGCTTTGGGCAAATCAGTTTGAAATCCAAGAAATCATCAAGATTTTGTACTCATGTAAAGAAGGTCTACAAGATGCAGTACAAGATAAAGAAGATAACATTCTAGTTGCTTTTTTCTGTATTCGAAAAACTGATGTCGGTAAAGATGAAAAGCCGCAAAATTGAAATGTGCGGCTAAAAATGTGAGTAAATAATTGTGATGTACTTTCTTTGCTTACTTTTGATTTTAAGCTATTGACAAAGAAGCTTTTTGAAATTTATTTGTATACATATACACAGAAATTTAAGGTGTAATGAAAAATATTACGAAATACCCTATTTGTAGTATAAAAGAAAATTAATATTGTTTACTATTGTTTAATATAAGGTTATTTGAAACTAAAAGCATAACATGGAGTGAGAATTAAAAATGTATTATCTGCATAGATCAGTACATCGAGAAAGGTAATGTACGGTACCAGTATTTAAGTTACCTTCACATAATTTTAATCAGATAACAAATATTCATTTAATAGGGTCCTACAAGGACACAAATTATAATTCCCAACTTACTTTGCAACCGAAGGCGTTTCCCTTGCAGATCCAACTTGGGGAGTATGTGAGGCTCTTGGTGTCATGAGCAATCTTCTAAAATCATCATTGGTAAGCCTTTGAGATCCTGGGGGCTCCTCCATGCCCCCGGATGTATTATGACCATGTTCTTCGTGAGGCATTATTATAAATTAATTAACCTGTAATTTTATCACGCATAAATAATATGTTTATATATCTTCTAAGATTTACAAAATAATTGAAACATGAATAATATTTTGACAGTTTTGTATATAAATAATAAAGTGAACTTACATTTGTCTTTAGTAATAAATAAGTAATATATATTTCTAGCTTAATGTAGTCTTTACTTCTAATGTTTTGACGTTTATATTTAAGTATAGATGTTGCCGCAAGATGGAGGCATTAGTTGGTTAGCTGAACTGAACTCTGTATTCAAAATATCTAAATTTTTATATTTTAAATAAAATATCAAATATATTAAAGTAAATATATTAAAACTAGTCAGTTAATAATAATTATTTTATATTTAATTTAATATTTAATCGTCAAAAGATTAACTGCTGATTATCGTTGATGTCCACATTTGCAAAAAAATGCATTTGCAGAAGAAGGATTAGAATGAAGTTCGTTATAAATAAAATTTTCATAAATTAACTTTAACCCTCCGTCGGTCGGCGTGGTCTGGCCAGACTTTTTTCGACTTCAATTAAAAAAAAATACTTTTAGTAATCCTATCGACTTGAAATTTCTTGACTTTTCCTAAAATTTCATTAGCTGTCGATCAATGAAAAAATCAGGACGAAAAAATGTACAGAAGGATAATTATAAGGATACTAGCAAACCCGACGAACTCCGTTTCGCCATCAGATGATTTCGTGAGAAAGATGCAGAAATTTTTTGTTTGTTTTATATTTGAAAAAAAAAAATTTGATTTTATTATACAACAGTAATGAATTTAGTTCTATTCTATTAGTTTTTTAGTTGAACTTCTCTAAGTAAATGAAAGTGAATCCGCAAATTATCCGTTTCATTGAAGTGCTCTTTGGTAAACCACATTTTTTGTTTTTTTGGGTCTGACGTTAACACAAACAAAGCGGATAGTTTTCCAACTCGTGAACAGGCAACGTATAACTGCCCATGTGAAAAACAATGATTTTCTAAATAATCTATTTGAAATTTATCCCGCAAACACTAAGCGATTGGCTTTGCGACTTGTTATTGCGAACGCAAAGCGAACTGGAAATTGCAATCCTTTGAAGTCAAACGGAAGACCAGTCGGAATCATTGGTATGTCACCAAATCGCCAGCAATTTTTGATTGAATATTGGAATTCAGTGCGTGTACATCAACCAAGCATAATTCTGATAATTCTCACTAATGTCATTACTCGAATTTTTAATTACGGTGCGTGAAGTTTCAGCAATTTGCATTAGGGCACGATGCCATGCCACTAATTTTCTTAGCTACAAGCCTTGCGGAGCCCGAGACCTTTCCAACGAATGCAAAATTGTCGAAATCGGTTCGTGCGTTCTGGAGTTATTTCGTCAGGAAGGAAAACCCGACTTATTTTTATATATATAGAAGATTAACTTTTGTATACTTCGAATAGTCGGAAAGGTCTGTCTAGACCACCCATACATTTTGTATGAAATATACGCTTTTTATACCAGTATTTTGTCTTTTTTCATGGTATTTTCTATTGAAACTGCGTTGTATATATTCCTTGCTATGTGTTGTAACATAAATGTTAGTATTTTCATGACGAGAGTTTCTTGAAAACCTACCAAACTTATTGGTAATCGCAAACACTGAAAATCGGATGAGTAATGCACACATTATCAACTATTTTTCTACCCGTACTGCGTTCGAAATTTTTTTTGGCAAACCTGTATTGAAATTATATTTTCATTTTGAGTTTTACTGCTCATTTCAAAGGCGACGCACCTCATTTCGTTTTCATTTGAATTTCACATTCATCGAAAAAGAATAAATATTGTTTTTCATTGATATAAAACAGAAAAATTAACAAAAAAAGCAACGATTGTTTTATATTTCTTGATTTTTTTATATAATATAATATGTAATATTTTTATTATAAGCAAGCTCAACACATGCAAAAGACGGTAAGAAAAAGAAAAAATCAAAACTATAAATATTAACACTATGCCGTCCGGCGACACCACAGTGGTGTCGAGCGCGAACTAGCGCTTAACAGCCGGCGACACCACAGTGGTGTCATGAGCACAGTATCTTCCTTTGGCCAGTGGCAGAAATCTTTCCATCCTGTTGGTGTTTTAATTTAGATAACAAAAAATTACACCCCTCAACATTAGTAAGAACTAAAAATTTGTAATTTTTCGATAATATTCAGAATGGTCGGGGACAAGCAAAGTGATAACGAATTAGCACTACCGGCGCCAAGCGAATAAATTTTTACAAAACGTGCGGACGGCAAAGTGTTAACTACTAATAATCGTTAATATATAAGACACCAAAAACTCATTTATCCCATAAAAATGCATGTAAAATGAATGGTGGTCCAGCCAGACCTTTCTGACCGTTCGAAGGTGAAAAAATATCCGACCGACGGAGGGTTAATAAATACAATTACAAATATTAAAGATTATTTGCATGTGGAATATTATTAAAATGAAGAAAACAACTTTGTAATAATCATATACTTATAATTAATGCTTTCATATTAATCGTTTAAATTATCCATGTTTTTTATCTAGTTTACTTTCAATAAGCTCATTCCATTATGTTTATGTATCTATGGCTTATTCGTGATTGGTCCTGATTCAATGCTGCCGAAATGCAAGTAGTGTTCTGTGTTCTGTGTCTGCCTTCGTTAGGTTTAATCCTTTGAGTCGATAAGTCGTATAGAGTGAAATAATAAATATCCCGTGTTTTTATTTGTGTTACTTTTATATATTGTGAGTACATGTTATATGAATGATTTACTTTAATTATTTATTTTTATTTCGTTAGTAATTGTGCAATTTTTGTGTTTAGTGGTTCAGAGACAATTACGGCGCCTTTCCGTGTGTTCTAAACCGCCATCAGACATACGTTCAGAAAATGTAAGTAAGAAATATATATAGAGTAGTAGTAGCTAGATTCTTAATATTATCCGAGTAATGTTTGGAATTAATTTACCACTGTATTATTTCATTTGACGTTGATGATTTTGCTGAGTAATTTTGTATTTTTTCTTAACTAATTGTCGAAAGATCAGCTCTCAGAATATTTGTCCTTCTCATTTATTCCTATAGGTACAATCAGTATACTGATTACCATTGATATCCAAACTGGGATATGTATGTGTTAATACTTACTTCAATAAAATACTTGAATAGAACAAAAACTAAGTTTTCCCGCCATATTTGATAAACTTCATTTGTGTTCTCATCCTTTGTTTTTATTTCTGTAACTTATATATTGTGATGATCTACTTCGAATATTATTAAAATCAAGTAAACAACTTTATAATGAACATATACTTATTATAATTGATGTTAATATATTAATCGTTGAAATTATCGATATTTTTTATCCATGTTACTTTTATTAAGCTCATTCGTGATTGGTCGAGATTTTATGCTGCCGAATTGCTATTGGCGTTGTGTATCTTCCTCGGTCTTCGTTCTGAGTTCTTTGAGTCGATAGGTCGTATAGAGTAAAGTAATAAATATACCGTGTTTTTATTTGTGTTACTTTTATATTTTGTGAGTACAAGTAATATTAACGATTTACTTTAATTATTTATTATTTTTTTGTTAGTGATTGTGCAACTTGTGTTTAGTGGTCCAGAGACGATTACGGCGCCTTTCCGTGTGTTCTAAACCGCCATCAGACATACGTTCAGAAAATGTAAGTAAGAAATATATATAGAGTAGTTGATAGATTCAGCAACAGCTAGATTCTTAATATTATCCGAGTAATGTTTGGAATTAATTTATCACTGTATTATTTTATTTGACGTTGATGATTTTGCTGAGTAATTTTGTATTTTTTCTTAACAATTTGTCGAAAGATCAGCTCTTAGAATATTTATCTTTCTCATTTGTACCTATAGGTATAATCAGTATACTGATTACCATTGATATCTACACTGGGATAAATGTATAATACTTACTTCAATAAAATACTTAAATAGAACAAGAACTAGGTTTTCCCGCCAAATTTAATCTTCATTTGTGTTCTCAACCAGATTTATTGTGCGGTGTCCTTAAGTTCTTTATATTGACACATCATTTGAGACATAAATGCAATAAATATCGTTTCTTTTTATTTCTGTAACTTATATATTGTAATGATCTACTTCGAATATTAATAAAATAAAGTAAACTTTATAATAAACATATACTTATTATAGTTAATGTTTTTGTATTAATCTTCGTTATAAGTTCTTTGAGTCGATAGGTCGTATAGAGTAAAGTAATAAATATACCGTGTTTTTATTTGTGTTACTTTTATATATTGTGAGTACAAGTTATATTAATGATTTACTTTAATTATTTATTTTTATTTCGTTACTTATTGTGCAAATTTTGTGTTTAGAGGTCCAGAGACGATTACGACGCCATTTCGTGTGTTCTTAGCCGCCATCAGATATACGTTCAAATAATGTAAGTAAGAAATATACATAGAGTCGTTGATAGATTTAACAAAAGTTAGATTCTTAATATTATTCGAGTAATGTTTAGAATTATGATTCTAAATTAATAATAAAATTATAATTTACCACTGTATTATTTTATTTGACTTTGATGATTTTGCTGATTGATTTTGCATTTCTTCTTAACCGATTGTCGAAAGATCAGCTCTTAGAATATTTATCTTTCTCATTTGTACCTATAGGTACAATCAGTAAACGATCTAAACTTGGATAAATGTATATTACTTACTTGTATATTTAATAACTAATTGGATATAGACTAGCTTTTGCCGCCATATTTGATCAACTTCATTCATGTTCTCGATCTGATTCATTATTGCTATGTGCTGTGTCTTTAAGTTCTTCCTATTGATGAATTATTTGAGAAATAATAGCAATAAATACCGCTTCTTTTTATTACTGTATTTTATACATGGTGAGTACAAGTTATATTGATGATCTTCTTAATTATTTATTTTTAATTATTGTGTTTAGAGGTGCAGGAACGAGTTGGCTGCCATCACTTCTGCTAGGTTAAACTGAACGTTTATAAGGTGAATATAGAAAACAAGTAGGTTATTAACAAAAGCATGATTTTCAATATTAATCGAATGATTTTTACAATGGATCTACAACTGTATTGCCTTGTTGTCATTTCGAGTTTTCCCAAAGCTGCTACATTTATTACAAAAATTTAAAAGCCTTTGGATGCAACCTGTTGTAGACCAGCGTTGATTAGTTTTGCCAGACAGACGATCGGCTAAGTCGTTTCTTTAGAATCACAGCAAAAAAACGTTACCGCTAAAAAGAGATCATTTGGAATCGTGCTGATTAAATTAATATTAATAATTATTATTATTAATTCATTATTAATTAATTATAATTAATTTATTATGAATTTTTTTGGACAATGTTGATGAAATTTAGTATAACGATATATTTCATGGTCTAAACTAACATAGTAAAATATTATAGGCCTACAATAAGTGGTAAGTGGCTATTTTGGGTTAACGTTTTTTTACTGATTACCGTTGACATGTTAATTGAAATAATTTATTTTATACAGTCGATAAATGAATCGTAGATTTTATGGTTTTAATCTTAGCTAACATACTAAAATATTTTAGGGTTATGATCAGTGTTGGAAATATAATAATTCAACAAAGTTTAAAATAAAAGACTATTTTAGAATAATTTTTTATACTGATTATCATTGATATTTGAATAAAATGCACATTAATTAAAGTTAACAATAAGCAGATTGACAATGTGTGAAGTGAAGTTTTTTTTGCGTTTGGAATATTAAAAAATATCGCATTGTTTATAGTAAAAACAAAAATTTTATCTAAATATCTAAATCTTTTTTTTATTGATTAATACTTTACTTATCAGTTTTTTATGTATTATTATAGATCATGTCTAGAACAGAAATTGCAATAATAAATATTTAGTTGAGATTAATAACTAAGATAAAAACCATTTTATCTTTTAAATTGGACCATATTAACATGGGTTACACAATTTTATTGAAATCCAATCACTATAATGATAAACCATAGATAAATAAGCATAAATAATAAACTATAAGTGATAAATTATAGTTTTGGGTTTTATCGCATACATGCATAATGACAGATTTTTTTTATATTTAAGTATATAGATTCTAAACATTACGATTTATCAAATTTTATTGCACTTTTGTCTATTACTACAAATACAATAAAATCAATAAAACTGACAGAGGTTCAATAAAAACTATCTAATTCAAGCAATAATACTAAATTCGATTCTGAATTAAACTTATAAAATTAGTTATTATTATCACCATTTTATATTTTTTCAACAGACAGACCTTAATAATTAATTAACAATTAATTAATGTTACAATTATTTAGAATCTATGCTATTGCGTTTTATTTTATTATATATAATTGTTAATATTTACTAATATTTTTAGAATTTGAACATTAAATTTGAGAAGAGCAAGACGTTTTTCAATTTTAGTCAGTTCTACAAGGTGTAGTTTATAAACACATTATAGATTTTATATATCAATATTTTGTAACACATAACATTCTCTTTTACATATTCAAATAAGTTTTATCGAAAGAAGCAAAATGAGTGGCACTAAAAAGGATGATCATACTAATAGACCAGTAAGTTCTGACGGATCCAACGATGATGATCACGCAAGAGAACCAAAACGTTCTCTTCCAAATTCATCTGATTCAAAGTCATCACAGTCAGAAGATGAGAAAATTAAAGCTTCAGATCACGAGGAAATGAATCAATCTGTAAATGAAAAGTTAAAAGGGTCCGCTAAGGAGAAAATGGAGCAAACAATAGCCGAGAAAGTTGCAGTAGCCCGTCGAATATGGGACTATATGAGTGACGAGCGAAACAAGGACTTCGCGAATAAGATCAATGTTTTTTTCGAAAATTTCCAAACTAAATCAGAGGCTGATCAGAAGCAGGAAAATAAAACAACTTCTAAATGTTTAACTTCAAGCAAAGAGCCAAACACTTCTTCAAAAAAAGAGAAATTTGTAGTAAGACATGATCGCAAGAAGTATAGGGTGGGAAGAAGCAAAGTTATCGTAGACGTTACAATTGCAGGAAATGTTAAACCGAACCAAGCACCAGAAACTGAGAACTTTGAATCAGATTCAAACAACGATGAATCTGACTCTACTTCGAGCGACTCTGACTCACATCCAAGAGCTAGAACAGATACTAGAAAATCAGAACGAACTAAAAAACGTAAAAGATCTGTATCCTACAACGAGAACAACTTCGAAATTCCTGATGAAGAAGAGCGCGAGACAGTTTCTAAAAATTCAAGCTCCCATAAAAGAAAAAAATCTATCATCAAAAACACTTGCAGATTATCTAGCAGTGTTAGTGTTGAGACAACAGTCATCGAATACGAATATGACACACCAAAAACTGGTAATCAGGCACCAGAGGCGTTAGAACATGTAAGTAACATCAAAACTGTTCTAAAACTGCTATTACCAAAACCAAATATTTAAACTACTTAGCTAAAACTCACCCCTTTTCAATTTTTTTTCTTATTTAATTATTTTTCTAATTCAATATTTTGGGGATAAGAGTTGCTTCCCTTTTTAGGAACCATCAATAACAAGCAAAAAAAAATTTTTACATTTATATACTTTTATTATTATTGGCTTTGTAAACTGGTGGAGTAGATCGAGGCTTAAAGGTCGGTAGATAAAAAGATCCACTATCATGCATGTTTCATTGTAAATTCCTTGTTACATTTTTTTCCAAGTATATAATTTTCAAACGACACGAATTTAAAGTACAAGGCCAAAGATAACCAGCCTTCTCTTTAATTCTGTCGCTATTAGGAAATAAACAGAAAGGTATTTATTTTCACAACAAAAGTATTTTTTTCGTTGGTAGTTGTTTATGGCTTTGAGATCTTTTATTTAGATTACCATACCTGAATATAATTTTTAAGTATACGGTTTTAAATGCTTTTATTCTAGAACTTAGATCATAAAAACAAGTAAAGTAAATAATTTTTTAACAATATTTGAAAGTAGAAGGAAAAAGTTGTATAACCAGCCATCATATTGATTTTTACGATGTTGCTATCGGGATATAAACGATAATGTTTGAAATCCATAGCAAAAGTATTTTCTTCAGTTGTTTAGTTAACGCGACTTTAATATAATTTTTAAGTATACGTTTTTTCATTGTTTTATAAGATGTATTGGTAATTTTAAGTTAGATTCAACATTTTTTCAAGGATCAACTGAACTTTTACCCTGGCAATGGTATGAAGTAAACAATAAGAAGTAGTAAATTAGGATAAAAAAGCAATTTTACAAGAGATAAAATAAATAAATATCTATTTCAACTTTGCTGATGATATTTTGTGTTATCTCTAAAAATGAACCGATGAAATGTATATTATGCGTTAGTTGAATAATGTAGCTATTATTTCGTGAAAAAATTATAAATTGGACTTGGTGCCTTCTGACCGTTTTTTTAACCAGCCTATAGAATAAAAAAGACAGAAGCAATTTTTTGAAAAACAGCAAAAAAAGCTGCGGTTACAATTATGAATTGGCTGGAAGTTTTACTGAACATAGTCAGATCGTTGTTTGTTTGATATGTGTTATTTGTTGTGATATAATTGTTTTGGTTTTTACAATATAATTGCTCAAAGTCAAATTGGACTTTTGTGCCTCGCCCTACCCATTTATTTTTATCTATAACTACTCATTTATTTTTAGTCTTCTGCCAAAAGTCTTAACAACAAATGGTGTGCATTCGCGCCAGAAAATAAAAACGTAAACGTTATTTTTACTAAAATTATTTTCTGTAAATAGATAAATCATATAAATATAATTACTCATTAAGTTATTATATTTTTTAGAGTGTTTCCAGTGCAGTCGAAAGTAATAAAAAATGCGATCGTGATATTGCCCCACGTCGGACACTGATTTCTCTTATGCTGACTTTGTGACTAATGCTCGTAGTAAGCAATTGAGTTCAAATAATAAACCTGGAAATTGCATGAAATCAAAGAATGAATTGTTAGCAGCTTCTTCAAAACTAAGAACGAAATTTTTGTTAGCAACGTAAGTAAATAAGTGAAATAATTCTTAGTTATTTTTTGCAAATATAAATTTTCAAATTATTACTCAGGACTACAAATAATAGTTGTATTCCTGACTCTTTTCACATTAAATAACTTTTGAATATTCCCTTCAAGGCCGTATCATTCAATGTCCTATTGATTTTTTTTGTAGAATACAGCAGTAATTTGCAAACATATTTACTCCCCATTGCCCCTGCCTAATCTGCAAACATGTTTGCATTTGAATATGTTTGCAAATTAATGCTTATACTGCAAAAAAAACTCAGAAGATTTAATTATAACTCATTTAAGGTAAAAAGAGACAGAAACTAGTGGGGCAAATCGCTGGAACTTCCCGTACCAAATTTTTTTTTTAAAAGATTAACATTTTTGGAAAAAAAATTACTCTGAAAAATTAGATTTTTGGGAAACTATAAATTTTTAACAAAAATTTACTTTTTTGAAAAAAAAAGACTTTTTGAAGAAAAGTGTATTTTGAATATTTTGGAAATTCTGAACTTTTTTTTCCAAGCAATCGTACTGCTTTAATTATATAGAGACAAAATATCGAAGCGCGTAAGCGCC
>NW_020538040.1:11353378-11376727 GCF_003426905.1 Ctenocephalides felis
TTTTATTGCACTTTTGTCTATTACTACAAATACAATAAAATCAATAAAACTGACAGAGGTTCAATAAAAACTATCTAATTCAAGCAATAATACTAAATTCGATTCTGAATTAAACTTATAAATTAGTTATTATTATCACCATTTTATATTTTTTCAACAGACAGACCTTAATAATTAATTAACAATTAATTAATGTTACAATTATTTAGAATCTATGCTATTGCGTTTTATTTTATTATATATAATTGTTAATATTTACTAATATTTTTAGAATTTGAACATTAAATTTGAGAAGAGCAAGACGTTTTTCAATTTAGTCAGTTCTACAAGGTGTAGTTTATAAACACATTATAGATTTTATATATCAATATTTTGTAACACATAACATTCTCTTTTACATATTCAAATAAGTTTTATCGAAAGAAGCAAAATGAGTGGCACTAAAAAGGATGATCATACTAATAGACCAGTAAGTTCTGACGGATCCAACGATGATGATCACGCAAGAGAACCAAAACGTTCTCTTCCAAATTCATCTGATTCAAAGTCATCACAGTCAGAAGATGAGAAAATTAAAGCTTCAGATCACGAGGAAATGAATCAATCTGTAAATGAAAAGTTAAAAGGGTCCGCTAAGGAGAAAATGGAGCAAACAATAGCCGAGAAAGTTGCAGTAGCCCGTCGAATATGGGACTATATGAGTGACGAGCGAAACAAGGACTTCGCGAATAAGATCAATGTTTTTTTCGAAAATTTCCAAACTAAATCAGAGGCTGATCAGAAGCAGGAAAATAAAACAACTTCTAAATGTTTAACTTCAAGCAAAGAGCCAAACACTTCTTCAAAAAAGAGAAATTTGTAGTAAGACATGATCGCAAGAAGTATAGGGTGGGAAGAAGCAAAGTTATCGTAGACGTTACAATTGCAGGAAATGTTAAACCGAACCAAGCACCAGAAACTGAGAACTTTGAATCAGATTCAAACAACGATGAATCTGACTCTACTTCGAGCGACTCTGACTCACATCCAAGAGCTAGAACAGATACTAGAAAATCAGAACGAACTAAAAAACGTAAAAGATCTGTATCCTACAACGAGAACAACTTCGAAATTCCTGATGAAGAAGAGCGCGAGACAGTTTCTAAAAATTCAAGCTCCCATAAAAGAAAAAAATCTATCATCAAAAACACTTGCAGATTATCTAGCAGTGTTAGTGTTGAGACAACAGTCATCGAATACGAATATGACACACCAAAACTGGTAATCAGGCACCAGAGGCGTTAGAACATGTAAGTAACATCTCAAAACTGTTCTAAACTGCTATTACCAAAACCAAATATTTAAACTACTTAGCTAAAACTCACCCCTTTTCAATTTTTTTTCTTATTTAATTATTTTTCTAATTCAATATTTTGGGGATAAGAGTTGCTTCCCTTTTTAGGAACCATCAATAACAAGCAAAAAAATTTTTACATTTATATACTTTATTATTATTGGCTTTGTAAACTGGTGGAGTAGATCGAGGCTTAAGGTCGGTAGATAAAAAGATCCACTATCATGCATGTTTCATTGTAAATTCCTTGTTACATTTTTTTCCAAGTATATAATTTTCAAACGACACGAATTTAAAGTACAAGGCCAAAGATAACCAGCCTTCTCTTTAATTCTGTCGCTATTAGGAAATAAACAGAAAGGTATTTATTTTCACAACAAAAGTATTTTTTTCGTTGGTAGTTGTTTATGGCTTTGAGATCTTTTATTTAGATTACCATACCTGAATATAATTTTTAAGTATACGGTTTTAAATGCTTTTATTCTAGAACTTAGATCATAAAAACAAGTAAAGTAAATAATTTTTTAACAATATTTGAAAGTAGAAGGAAAAAGTTGTATAACCAGCCATCATATTGATTTTTACGATGTTGCTATCGGGATATAAACGATAATGTTTGAATATCCATAGCAAAAGTATTTTCTTCAGTTGTTTAGTTAACGCGACTTTAATATAATTTTTAAGTATACGTTTTTTCATTGTTTTATAAGATGTATTGGTAATTTTAAGTTAGATTCAACATTTTTTCAAGGATCAACTGAACTTTTACCCTGGCAATGGTATGAAGTAAACAATAAGAAGTAGTAAATTAGGATAAAAAAGCAATTTTACAAGAGATAAAATAAATAAATATCTATTTCAACTTTGCTGATGATATTTTGTGTTATCTCTAAAAAATGAACCGATGAAATGTATATTATGCGTTAGTTGAATAATGTAGCTATTATTTCGTGAAAAAATTATAAATTGGACTTGGTGCCTTCTGACCGTTTTATTTTAACCAGCCTATAGAATAAAAAAGACAGAAGCAATTTTTTGAAAAACAGCAAAAAAAGCTGCGGTTACAATTATGAATTGGCTGGAAGTTTTACTGAACATAGTCAGATCGTTGTTTGTTTGATATGTGTTATTTGTTGTGATATAATTGTTTTGGTTTTTACAATATAATTGCTCAAAGTCAAATTGGACTTTTGTGCCTCGCCCTACCCATTTATTTTTATCTATAACTACTCATTTATTTTTAGTCTTCTGCCAAAAGTCTTAACAACAAATGGTGTGCATTCGCGCCAGAAAATAAAAACGTAAACGTTATTTTTACTAAATTATTTTCTGTAAATAGATAAATCATATAAATATAATTACTCATTAAGTTATTATATTTTTTAGAGTGTTTCCAGTGCAGTCGAAAGTAATAAAAAATGCGATCGTGATATTGCCCCACGTCGGACAACTGATTTCTCTTATGCTGACTTTGTGACTAATGCTCGTAGTAAGCAATTGAGTTCAAATAATAAACCTGGAAATTGCATGAAATCAAAGAATGAATTGTTAGCAGCTTCTTCAAAACTAAGAACGAAATTTTTGTTAGCAACGTAAGTAAATAAGTGAAATAATTCTTAGTTATTTTTTTGCAAATATAAATTTTCAAATTATTACTCAGGACTACAAATAATAGTTGTATTCCTGACTCTTTTCACATTAAATAACTTTTGAATATTCCCTTCAAGGCCGTATCATTCAATGTCCTATTAAGATTTTTTTTGTAGAATACAGCAGTAATTTGCAAACATATTTACTCCCCATTGCCCCTGCCTAATCTGCAAACATGTTTGCATTTGAATATGTTTGCAAATTAATGCTTTATACTGCAAAAAAACTCAGAAGATTTAATTATAACTCATTTAAGGTAAAAAGAGACAGAAACTAGTGGGGCAAATCGCTGGAACTTCCCGTACCAAAATTTTTTTTTTAAAAGATTAACATTTTTGGAAAAAAAATTACTCTGAAAAATTAGATTTTTGGGAAACTATAAATTTTTAACAAAAATTTACTTTTTTTGAAAAAAAAAGACTTTTTGAAGAAAAGTGTATTTTGAAATATTTTGGAAATTCTGAACTTTTTTTCCAAGCAATCGTACTGCTTTAATTATATAGAGACAAAATATCGAAGCGCGTAAGCGCCGCGCCGCCGTCTAACGGATAAGCATTGGGACGGAACCCATAGGAATGTAAACAAAATTTACCCTTATTATTAAAATCTCTATAAAATATCTGATAATTTGATGTGCATATGTCTAATGATCATTTTTGACTGCCAGATGGCATTTATTTTTACTTTTTTTACTAGATCTCCGAAACCTGCGTTCATGTAAATTTAATCAGTTCTTCATCTTGTTAATACAAGTAAAATGTGTTTTGAATTATTCAAATCGGACGCTCCTTTCTCTTAAAAACTGAGTTACCGTTTTTGGCTCTTTTTGCCCCGAATCTTTGGAACGGCTAGACCTGCCTTCGCCAAAAACTAATCAGCACGAATTGAATGTTTTTTGAATAATTCAAATCGCTTTATCTGTGTTCCCGAAATCGTCGACGAAAATTTGTATCCGAACACACACACACACACACACATACATCCATTTTTTCTAAGGTATGCCAAAATATTCAGAAACCTCTGAAACGTAAAAATATATAAAAATTTTCATTTTCGATTTTTTTAGTCTAACAACGCATAAAGAAATATTGTTTTCACAATCTCTCTCATCATGTAATTGTGTTTGAAGAAATTTATGTAATTAAAATTAACATTCATTCATTGAATGCATGTATTTTTTTTTACTTTTTCGCTGGCGATACAGTCTCATTTTTAGAGCAACTGTAATATCTGTCTTGCCTATAAAAATATTTTCTATTTTAATGACTTCAAAGATTTATAGAAACTATGAATAATATAGAAATTATTTTACTAAACTTACGTTTCTTACACAAATGTATTATTATTTTTATTTTAATTATCTTCAGGGACAGGTTCAAATATTATTCCAATTCAGGCATTTTTTATTAAATCAAGATTTTTACTACGATGTAATCTTAAAATCTAATGACATTCCGATATAATGCTACTCGGTGGCGCATACAATGTACGCCGGTACACATACGACGAAAGATCTCTATTCACTCGACACGACGACTAATCACAATCGACCCGTATAGAAATGATCTAATCGAGAGCGAATGACGAACAGTTCGCGTGTAACGCTATTTTCTTTGAATTTTTACAGGTTTACCCCCTAGTCGCGCCTGAAGAAGTGTCACTTCAAAAATACACATTTTTAAGTCTGTTTGAAACATGTCACTTCAAAATCGCCTTGATTAGATTTTGTGAAAGTGAAAAGTTTATTTTTGAAATAAACAGTTGGAAATATCTAAACAGCTCAATCTCAATATAAGTCAATTATTTACAGTTTACACCTATCGGGAAGTTCATGCAACTAAGGGAAAATGCCACTTACTCTTAGTTTCGAAAGCGGCTCTGAATATATCACAATTTTTTCTCAAATTTTTGACTCTTTTATTTTTGATAATTGGCGCAATAGTTTGAGAATTGCAAATTTAATAAATCATATTTAATTAATTTTATTAATACTATTAAAATTTTTGCAATACTTGATATTTTAAGTTTTAAATTTACCGTCGCACTATTTGTTTATATATAAATATTGTTTATATTAAATCAAGGTTATGTTTTTATTTTAAATTTAAGTATACATACACAGATGTATATATATATATATATATATATATATATATATATATATATATATATATATATATATATACATGCATGCATAATCTGTAAGAAAATAAAAATGACTCAATTCATTGAAGGCATAAAATGAAGTCTGAAGATGAATAGATGGGAAATTTTTAAAAGCATTTTTAACTTCCCGTGGGGCAAGTTATAGTAATCGCAAAAAAATCGAAAATGAAATTTTTTATATATCTTTACGTTTCAAAGGTTTCTGAACATTTTGGCATATCTTAGAAAAAATGGATGTATGTGTGTATGTGCGGATACAAATTTTCGTCGACGATTTCGGGAACACCGATCAACCGATTTAAATAATTCAAGAAACATTCGATTCATATTGATAAGGAGACATGCTGATTAGTTTTTGGCGAAGGCAGGTCTAGCCGTTCCAAAGATACGGGGCAAAAAATGCCAAAAACGTCAACTCAGTTTTTAAGAGAACGGAGCGTCCGATTTTAATATTTCAAAAGCAGTTTACTTGTATTGACAAGAAGAAGGTTTCGGAGATCTAATGAAAAAAGTAAAAAAAAGACATTTGGCGGTCAAAAATGATCATTAGACATATGCACATTAAATTTTCAGATATTTTATAGAGATTCTAACAATAAGTATAAATTTTGTTTACATTGCTATGGGTTCCGTACCAATGTTTATTCATTAGATGGCGACGCGGCGCTTATGCGCTTTGACATTTTGTCTCTATGCAGTTAAAGCAGTACGATTGCTTTGAGAGAAAGTTCAGAGTTTCCAAAATATGTAAAATAAAGTAAATAAGTATTTTTTTGTGAAATTCTTAGTTTCTCAAACCGGTATACCGATATTGCTTTCTCTAATACACATTATCAAAGTCTCCATTAAATATCTAGTAATTTGATGTGCATATGTTTAATAATCATCTTTGACCGCCAAATGGCGTTTTTTTGTACTTTTTTACTAGATCCCAAACATTTAATCAGTTCTTCATTTTGTCAATACAAGTATAAAGGTTTTTTGAATTGTTTGAACTGTTTTTGGCACTTTTTGCCCCGTATCTTTTGAAAGGTTCTTGGGAACTGTTCTTTAGAACGGGATCTTGGGAACTTAGATCTGTCTTTGCCAAAAACTAATTAGCACGTCTCTTTATCAATATGAATCGAATGATTCTTTTTAATTGTTCAAATCGGTTGATCGGTTTTTCCGAAATCGTCGACGAAAATTTGTATCCGCACATACACACACATACATCCATTTTTTCTAAGGCATGCGAGAATATCCAGAAACCTCTGAAACGTAAAGATATATAAAAAACTTCATTTACGATTTTTTTGCGATTACTATATCTTACCCTACGGGAAGTTCACATGGCCACATAATATCGTTCAAGTGAACTATTTCCTTATCTATGACGTTAGCTTTTTCTAATAATAATATTGCAAGTTTTTGATTTTAGATTTACAATCATTTAATAATTTTGCATTTGTCTCATATTACTGATAGTTATAATTTTTTTTAGTGATGGCATCGACCATTCAACGCCTCGGGGTAGATCTGAAGATAAGGATAATGAAGAAAGAATAGAAAATGACCAAATGTCAGATGTTCTGGATCTAGACATTAGCGGATTCCCTTCAGACACTTCACACCAATCGACGCCAAAGTCAACACAAAATGACCAGCAAACTACAATGTTGGCATTGCAGGAACCACTTGAATCAATGCAGGAACCACTTGAATCCATGCAGGACCCACCTCAATCCATGCAGGTGAACAAAATTTAAGTAGAAATTTATATATATATATATATATATATATATATATATATATTAGGGTGGTCCTTAATATGGACGTTTTCGAAATTTCTTGCTCCCAGGGGCCCAAATGCTTCCAAATTGATAAAAAATATCTTCTATAAGTTTTAGCTCTTAATATTGACTTTCAGATAGTGCGCCATTCAATCAAAGTTATGTATGGAAATAGCATGGAAGAATTTTCAAAAATGTTTTTCAGATATAACATAGCGAACAAATAAATGAGTTTTATTTAAAATTCGACGCTCTACAAAACAAATTATAAAAAACCTTTTTTGTAGAGCGTCGAATTTTCAATAAAAGATGACACGAATTGTCACTTTTAATTCATTCGTCGATTAAGTTATACCTAAAAAACATTTTAAAAATTTTCGAAATTTGTTCCATGCTATTTCCATACGAAGCTTTTATTGAATTGCGCACATCTAAAAGTTAATATACAGGCTAAAATTTTTTGAGATTTTTTTTTATCAATTTACAAGCATTCAAGCTCCCGGGAGCAATAAAACTCGAAAATGTTCATATTAAGGACTACCCTGATATATATATATATATATATATATATATATATATATTAGGGCAGGTCGATTTGTATGGGTACATAGGCACATATGATTTTCGTATACTAGGGATCAAAATAAGATATCAAAATAAAATGAATTCTGATCCCCTTGTGCATTGACCCAAAGATTGGGTCAAATTTTAATAAATCCTGTTTTGGCTCATTTAGAGCGCCTCAATAATGTTCAAATGTATGACCGATCACCAGTAACTTTGAAAGGCCGATTCACCCATGCACATAGATTACCCCCTGGGACCTTCCCTTAGAGGTCCCTCATAGAAAAGTTGCATCATTTTGGGTACTTCAACATGACAAAAATCTGCTATTTATTTTTATTATGAAATTTATTTAATCATGAGATATGTAAATAAAACTATGTAAAACTCAAACAATTGTTTGAAGTCTTTTTTAGTTTCAAGCCTAGAAAATTTTGGACGGCTCTCTAATATTGGAAAGATTGAAACAAAGAAGAATATCAATATTTTTTTTTGTAAAAAAGTTTTTTGTGTGTGTATGAATTAATATCTGAAAAAAAAGTTCAAAAAAACATTTTTTGCTGAGTAAAATACCAAAAACGATGATTTTTTCCAATATTTGTATGGGCGACTTCTAAGGGGAGGTCCCAGGGGGTGACCATAGGCATGGATGGATTGGCCTTTCAAAGCTAGTTGGGGTTTGTTATACATTTGGACGCGATTGGAGCACTCTAAATAGATTAAAACGGAATTTTTCGAAATTCAATCCTTATCTTTGGGTCAATGCACGGGACATCAGAATTCATTTTAGAGGTATGGTTTATTCCCTAGTTTTGACCCCCTGGATCATTCTGTTTGGCACTGTGCCTCGGATACAAGTGTATTACGTATAATATTTTATTTAGTAATCACTTTTTATCTTTTATTCTTTTTATTAAAAAAAGAAATTACTGACAGTTAGTGCTTGTCTATAATTATTAATTTTTACAAGTTAAATTAATATGTGTTAGTGATAATATAAATAATTCAAAACCACTGAAGATGACGTAGAATTTTACGTCGAAACGTATGGAATAATAAAGATGTTTTGAAAAAAATCTTTACTTCACTCTCTTTTTTTTACTTGATGTTACGCCCTCCAAGAAATCAATCATACATTTCAACATCAAATTTAAACATTTTCAATATATATATATATATATATATATATATATATATATATATATATTAGGGTGGTCCTTAAAATGGTCATTTTCGAATTTCCTTGCTCCCAGGGGCTCAGGATGCATGGAAAGAGCATCTAAAAAATTTTGAATATTTAAAAAAATGTTTTAGGTATAACTTAGTGATAAATGAATGAGTTTTATTCATTCATTTGTTCGCTAAATTACATCTAAAAAACATTTTTAAAATTTTTGAAAATTTTTCCATGCTATTTTCATACAAAACTTTGATTGAATTGCGCTCTATTTAAACGCTAATATGAAGAGCTAAAATTTCCAGAGAATTGTTTTTTATCTATTTGGAACAATTTGAGCTCCTGGGAGCAAGGAAATTCGAAAATGACCATTTTAAGGACCACCCTATATACACCCTAATATACATATATATTATATATGTATATTAGGGTGGTCCTTAATATGAATATTTTTAAAATTTTTGCTCCTAGGGGCGCTAGGATTGATAAAAACTTCTCTTAAAGTGTTAAATGTATTAAAAGTAACAATTATTGTCATGTTTTATTTAAAATTTGACTCCTTTTTTCTAAAATATGCAAATACTTTCATAATAAGTGTGATTTGTCGTTGAGTTATAAAATTATTTGCCAGATCATGAATTTTGGAGATGGAATTTGTTCGCTTATTGAAAACTAACAATTGAAAAAAAGTTTTCTCTGTATTTTATTTTTTGATTTGATTATCCTTAAATTAAATTTATATTAAGGAGAGAGTACGATTTCAAAAATTTTATTTTTTTGTCGATCTAAATTGTTTGACAACAAAATTGCAAATAGTGTGTGTATGTACTTGTGAGTTTGTCAGCGGAAATTTGACCTTTTATTAACGTTATATCAAAAACGGCTATATTTAAAATCTGCTCTCTCCATCTATTTAGGAAACCATTTGATAAAACTAGACAAGGTAGATAGTCCAGTCATTTTAGCATTTCACCTCGTAATGTGAGATACCCAGCTGTAACTTTGTAAATAGTTGTATATTGACACCCTTAATGTTGTCTCAAAACCTACATATGGTAGGGTGTGCGCAACTATAAAATTTCGGGGTCAAAGGTCACAAAAATCGCGGTTTTTCGCTTTTTTTGTAAATATCTCATTTCCTATGGGTTTTTTGCTATTTATGTTTATTATCAATATTGTAGAATACAAAATTCTCTACAAATTTTGTTTGAAATTTTTTTTTATACGGTGAACCGTTTTCGAGATAGAGGGCGGAGAGCGCGCGGTCATAGCATCCCTTCAGGTCAACCGATGCCTTCGGTCAAAAACGCGCCATATATAGTTGTTGAACTATCGCTAGATTAATGATTATAAACATTTGTCAATTTTTATTAACTATTTTATTATATTTTGTCATTTTTTTCTAACCTATCCACTTTTTATTCAGTATTAATTTATTTAACAACACTTACCTGCCCATTAAATTGCAGAATTGTTAATATAAGAATTATATTTAAATTTAAACCTAATTATTATTAATAAATTCTTACATGATAAAAAAACAAATAAATTAGGAATTTATCTTTTTATTAAAAAATATTATTTTATACATTTATTTTTTTCAAAGTAATAAAATGAAATAAAGGGTACAAAACTACAATTAATAATTTTAATCATCTTCTTCCTCTTCATCGTCGTCTTCCGGCTGCTGGTGAATTTCAGACTGGTCTTCATTGTCGTCTTCAACGTCATTTGTTTCAATTTCTTCCATAATTTCGGTATCCAAAGTTTCATCTTCGTTAATGTCGCTCTGGTATGGTAAAGCATTGAAACAAGCTTGTCCATTACATTGGCCACAATCTAAAGAGCATTGCAAGCCCGCTTTCCTGCATCCGCATCGCGAACCACAACCACTCTTGCAGTTGCAGAAAATTGTATTTAGCAAATATTCTGGAGCAGGTGGTAAAATTGTCATGATAGGCTCCAGAAAATCGTTTCGCATTGCCCAACCCCATACCTTTGGTTCCAAATCATGCCCTAACCAAGTTTGAACTTGATAATATACACGTTCAAAATGTTGATGAGCAGCTGCACTTTTTGGTGGAATATTTGCAAGCTGAACAGGTTTATTAAGTTTTGTAGACTTAACGTAATGAATATAACGAAGATGATCGAGACTTTTCACAGATTTCGGAGCATTATAGACTGCCAGTAAGATTTGAGTTCCACTCTCTAATAATCTCTGGGTCGAACAATTTTCTTCCTCAAATGCTTTAGCTAGTTCATCCAAATTTGTCAGTTTCTCAAAAACTTTTAAAAATGTTTTTTTTCCCCTTTTAAAAGGCCCAGAAGTTGTGTCACATCCACTTAATGCGTGCAGAAATAAAATATGTGTTTTGGAATGAGGATAATTATCAAAACTTTTAGTCGAGTATATCTCCGTTTTTACACTTCCTGTCCCAACTTTTTTAAAGAAAATTTCTTTTCCGTGGGACAGGGTACGCCCAATTAAAATGACGAGTAAATCAATATCTTGTCCTATTATAATTGCAGATTTTCCAGACATTGATTCTTGAATTGCACTCTCAACAATAAGGACATCCGCATCATCTCTGGCTTGTTTTGTAGTTATATTTGCAGCCTTTAAATTTTCTATTAACATGTTAATTAGCCTAATTTTATTATTTTAATTTGATAAAAAAATTCTTGAGAAACTGGTACAACTATTGTTTTATCGAAACATACTTCATATGATTTTGAAAGTGCAGTTCTTCTCAGCTGCTCCATAGCTTTTACGTTCTTACTGTAGTCTGAATATCCGTCAAATACAACAATTATTTTGGACCTGTAATGCCTTTGTAAATAATTTATGTATTTATCAATTATAATAGAAAAAGTATCTTCTCTGCTGGATTGGAAGGAATGGAAGGATTTTGAAATTTACATTACATTTAAAGAAAATGCACTTAATTATTTTCTATTTAAAATTTAAGAGTGTTTGTGAAACAATAATCATATTATGATTTAAGTTTTTTCCTTAATTATTTTTTAATTTTAGTGATCTGAATTTAGGTGATCAGTATTATTGAATAAATATAGATTTAAGGCACGAAAAAAATGACAAAATATAATAAAATAGTTAATAAAAATTGACAAATGTTTATAATCATTAATCTAGCGATAGTTCATCAACTATATATGGCGCGTTTTTGACCGAAGGCATCGGTTGACCTGAAGGGATGCTATGACCGCGCGCTCTCCGCCCTCTATCTCGAAAACGGTTCACCGTATAAAAAAAAATTTCAAACAAAATTTGTAGAGAATTTTGTATTCTACAATATTGATAATAAACATAAATAGCAAAAAACCCATAGGAAATGAGATATTTACAAAAAAAGCGAAAAACCGCGATTTTTGTGACCTTTGACCCCGAAATTTTATAGTTGCGCACACCCTACCATATGTAGGTTTTGAGACAACATTAAGGGTGTCAATATACAACTATTTACAAAGTTACAGCTGGGTATCTCACATTACGAGATTCTTGCCTAATTTAACCTAAGATGACTGGGCTAAGAGCTTTTTTTATATTAAGGATAGTACACTGCAGCTTATGGAACACAATAAACAGTTCTAATAAAAGCAAAAAAGCAATAATAATAATAATGATTAAATATCGATATTATTTTAAAAAAAATATTTACAGGAACTCGTACCTGTTACGTCTGCTTCGGAAATTAATCCACAGCCTACAATAGTAGATACCACCATTCTTCCTCCACCACTTCTTTTCGGTCCAATTCTACCCGGAATGTATCCAGTACCGCCACACCCGTTTTTGGGTCCCATGCATCCCCACCCACCACCTCGGTTTTGGGGCCCAAATATTTTTAACCCTAATTATAGGGGACCGAGGAGGCACCGGGGACACAGAGGAGCGAGGTTTGGCAAACGCCCGCGAACTGAAGGCCCATAGAGGTAGAAATACTTAGTATAAATTTTACTTAAAATGTTCTTTGTTGATTATATACCCTAATATATAAATATATATATATATATATATATATATATATATATATATAAATATCTATTCGATTTAAATGTCGCTTAGGCATATATGGGTTTTGGATACTAGGAACAAAATAAGATACTTTGCTGAAGAAACCATATCTTTAAAATGAATTATGATGTCCCGTGCATTGACCCAAAGATAAGGGTTAAATTTTTGAAAATTCCGTTTTGGCACATTTAGCGTGCCCCAATTGCGTCCAAATGTATAACCGACCCCCATCAACTTCAAAAGGCCGATCCACACATGCCCGTTCGTTCAACCCCTGAGACCTCCCCTTAGAGGTCTTCCATGCAAAAATTGCAAAAAATCATTGTTTTTGGTATTTTTAGCAAAAAATGTTTTTTTAAAACCATTTTTTCTGATATTAATTTAGACACACAAAAAATTTTTCACAAAAAAAATATTAAAATTTTTTGTTTCAATTTTTCTTTTGTGGCGCCGACAATAGACAGCCGTGCGAAATTTTCCAGACTTGAAATAAAAAAAGGCGCTTTAAGCAATAATTTATAAGTTTTACATAGTTTTATTTACATATGTTATGATTAAATAGATTTTATAATAAAAATAAATCGCTGATTTTTGTCATGTTGACAAATGATGCAATTTTTGTATGCGGGACCTCTAAGGGAAGCTCACAGGGGGTGTACCATAAACATGGGTATATCGATTTCGGCTTTCCAAAGTTATTGGGGGTCGGTTATATATTTCGACACTATTGGGGCGCTCCAAATGAGCCAAAACAGGATTTTTTTTAAATTTGACCCAATCTTTGGGTCTATACACGGGACATCAGAATTCATTTTAGAGATATGGTATATGGTATCAGAAAATCATATGTGGCCTATGCGACTTTTTTACGCATACAAGTCGCATATGTGTATATATATATATATATATATATATATATATATATATATATATATTGAATAGTCTTGAATTTGATGTTGATATATGTTTAATTTGAGTTTAAAATTCGGGCGTAACATCAATAAAAATAGTATGACAATTTTTTTCAAAGTTTATTTATTTAAAATCCATACGTTTCGGCTAGCATCTTAGATTAATATGGATTAATAATGGTTTCATATGCTATATTAGGATACAAAATTGTAAGTGTTTTATTATTATTATTATTATTATTATTATTATTATTATTGTTTTTTTATGAAATTTCTTACATATAACTTATTTAGTTTCAATTTTTATAGTTAATTTGATTACCACTGAATGATGGCTAAGATGCTAGCCGAAACGTATGGATTTTAGATAAATAAACTTTTAAAAAAACTCTCATACTATTTTTATTGATGTTACACCCGAATTTTAAACTCAAATTAAACACACACACACACACATATATATATCTATATATATTATAATATATATTATATATATATATATATATATATATATATTTGTGTGTATATTTACTTAAGATCTATTAAATTTTGGCTACATTTTGGCCGATACACAACAATCCTTGTCAGAGATTTTGAAAGTCTATGAATAGAATTGTTTGTTAGATAAGAAGTGAAGCGTGGTTATCTAATATTATTAATTATACTTATTTTATTTTAGGGCCGTCGCAGAAGAAAATATATGAAATGAAATTATTATATATACTATATACAATATTATTTTTAATATTATTGTTTAAAATATTTTATAGTATTATTTTTATAATATACTATTTTTGTATATCATTTTATTTTTTAATTTTTAGAACATTATTATTCATATTTAGTTCAAATCATTATTAGTATTTATCTACTGAACAAAGGTAAATAGGTAAAATAATCAATTTCAAGCTTTTGTTAGTATATATATATATATATATATATATTATATATCCTTTATATAGATAGTATTTCCAACGCTTTAATTTTCTTTCTATCTTTGCACATTCATTATTGTAAAAATTAAAAATTTCTAGCTCCCAAACACCTGAAAAATGTAATATAAAATAACAAATCAAAATTTGTTAAATACTTTTCATTTTATTAAGTTTTGCTTAAAATAATATAATATACAATAATTTGTAAATATTTTCTTCATACTTTATTAATATGAGGTTTACGGAGTTAAATTCTCCACGGTCATAATTATCATCGTGCATTTGTTCTATCAAAATTTGGTACAGAACCATCACAGTAAACAACGCGATTGCACTACACTATACTACTTTATTATTTGTCTTTTCTTTTTTCACAGTAAAATTTATTCCTTCACCAACAGCCTTGCAAAGCCGATAATTGTTGAGAGGCGCCGCATCCAACCGTTCCTTGAATAAAATCAGGGAAATTACTTTCTAGAACACGCATTTTTTGGTGTTTGAGATCTGGCATAGCATGCGTAGCCAAATGACAATTGTCACCACGGTATACAATTTTGAAATTCTTTGGTAAGAATTCTGTATTGGTATCCCATCTATAAACGTTGCTGTGGCCTTCGTGTCTGAAGAAAATAGCAGAACCACCATCAGTACCGAGGATAACAATTTTAGTGGGTTTTGGTCCTAAATCTTGAATACGGCCCTGGGCACAACCTTGGCGTAAATAGTCAGTTCTGATAGCAAACATTCTCAAACTGCTTAGGTAAGTGAAATACAAGTAGTTGGTTCCACAATCCTTTGTGACTAAAGCAATGTACAAAACGTCTTTGCGAGAACAGCCGTTTATAACTTGTTTAGGTAAAACTACTCTAAATCCTTTGTTAGCTTGGACGTCGTATACCAAAATAGCGCGTGTAGCAGCATCACTCACATATAAGAAGACACGGCCATCAGGAGAGTATTCGACACCGAAGTATTGGAGACGAGAGTTTTCTGATGTCAAGGGAGATAAATCGATGGTCTTCAAAGCTTTGCCAGTCTTGGTGTCGAATGCAACAACCTTGGGTGGACAGCGACGAATTGGATTTTCCAAAGTTTCAGTTACACCAGTATCCAAAGCCCACAAGATTTCCTGAAGACACCAAAGTAAGTTAGTAATGTAATTGAAATATTATAAAGAAAAGTAATTTTTGTGCTTCTTATCTTACTTGTCTGTCTAGGAAAACATCGACAACGCTTTGCAAGGCGTTGCAGTTGCCTTCTTCCTGCATGGACCAGCATGGGAATGGAGCAAATGTAGCTGCGCAACCCTTCTTCAAACTGGTTTTGCCTAAAGTGACTGGGACGCCTGGCTTGAATCTTGGCAGAGCGACGAAGATTTCATCCCTTAATATCTGGGCACGGGTGGCGATGACATTGCTCGGGATAAAGCGACCAGAGCTCTTGTAGATGGCTTTTGTAGATGGGCATGGCCAGGCAAAGGAGCCTCCGAGCCATTGTAAAAGTGGATGCAGAGGTTTGGCACATTCAACGGGTTTTTCAAAACAAGGTAATTTGGCGGCTTGTGTCGCACATAGTAAAGCAGCGATTATAATAAATTTCAGCATCTAGAAGTAATATAAATAATCGACTTAGTTAAAAATTACGAAAATGCAAATTTGAATCTTTGATTTCTAGATTGTATCATTCTATTCATAACTTTTTAATAAAATCTTACCTTGCAATGCTACGTCTTGTAATACGTGATCAAAATAACTATGTATAAACCTCTATAAAATTTTATTATATATACCTAATATAAAATAAAATAGGAAGATAAAAGTTCTCATAATATACACATTTTATTTAAAATAACAATACATTAGAATAAACATTTTTGCAGGCGAAATATTTGTTTACCAACATTTCTTCCCAACCGGAACAAACTTGACCTTGCCGCATATGTAGAATTGCGCCAGGAACATGATCAATACCATCCAACGTCTGCAGATTTTTCCATTAGATGGTTAGTAAATTGACAAATGAGGATAACCAGGTGCTAAAATAACCGATACACTGAGGGTAGCATTATCACACATGAGGTTAATGAAACAAACAAGGTAAATATTGATTTTAATGGTGTCTAAATTATGATTGTAGAGTATAAACATTTTTAGTAGACACCTAGCAAATATAAAGAAAATTTATTATATATGCTATAAATGAGCGGAAATTTTTATTGGTTTTATAATGAGCAGAAGTTATTTTAGTATTTTTAATACTTTAAATAAAAAATAAATTAGAGTGAAATAAAAAAAGCAAAGAGTACAAATATAAAGAATAATCATTAGTATAATCTATATAGATTATATAATAAAATATATTTGCGGTTATATATCTATATCTATAATTATATATCTATATATCTATATAAAGTTCGCCTCACGATGTTGGTTCGCGATGGACGTCTAAACTGCTGAACCGATTTTAAATTTGTTTTGTCCACCGTGTGCATTTATATCCGACTTGAGCTATGAGTAATAATAAAAATAACATTTTATATTCGAAATATTTAAATTTTATCAATTCAATATATTTAATTAATTTTTCAATTAATTTTGACAGTTTTGAATTAATATTATATGTAATCTATAATAATAACACCTGATAAAATTTATAATTGATATAAACAAAATATTTATTTTATTGGAGTGCGTAATATATTTTAAATCAGTACTTGCTGCATTACTCGAATTTGTAAATTTTTCTAAATAATTATCCTAATGACAAAAATTCGAACAAAATACAAAATATAAGTCTTAAAAAAAATTTCATAAATTTAAATATATTTTTTTATATATTTAGAAAATGATTTAAACAAAACTTTATATTATAACTATTCATGAAATATTTTATAAATTTGTAAATATTCTATCAAAATTGTAATTTTCTATATAATTATTTTAATTTTAAAATAAATAAATATTTATAATATTAAATTACAAATGTTCGAAGCTAATACATTCTTTCAAGTCTCAAAAAAATTTCATACGTTTTGGTGTAGCAGTTTTTATATGTTCAGAAAATTATTGAAAAAAATCTTACTTTACTAAAACTATTTTCAAAATATTTTATGAATAATTTAAATAACTCGAATTTGTAAATATTTTAAAATAATTAATAGAAAAATAAATTTATTATAAAATTAATTATTTAATAGAAAAATAAATTATTAAAATAATAATATAACATTAAATCAAATATTCGACCAAAATGCATTTTTTAAATCTGAAAAAAATTTTATACGTCTTACTATAGCAATTTTTAGATATTTACAAAAATATTAGGAAAAAAACTTATACTAAAACTAATTTCGAAATATTTTATGAATAATTTAAAGAACTCGAATTTGTAAATATTTTAAAATAATTAATAGAAAAATAAATTCATTATAAAATTAATTATTTAATAGAATAATAATATAATATTAAATAAAATATTCGACCAAAATACATTTCTTAGGTCTGAAAAATTTTTTTAGATATTTACAAAAATGTTCGGAAAAAAATTTATACCAAAACTAATTTCAAAACATATTATGAATAATTTAAATAACTCGAATTTGTAAGTATTTGCTAAATATTTATTTTAATTATGATACATAAAAATTTTTCTACTATTAAATCTTAAATATTCGCGCCAATTACATTAGTTCAAGCCTCAAAAAATTTTCATACGTTTTAATATAGCGATATATAGTTATTTGGAAAATTATTGAGCAAAATCCTATTTTTCTAAACCTATTTTCGAAATATTTTATGAATAATTTAAATAACTGGTATTTGTGAATATTTTTTTAACAATTGTTTTATTACAAAAATAAATTAATATTTATAATATTAAATCATAAATATTTGAACCAATTACATTATTTTAGGTCTCAAAAAATTGCATACGGTTATTATATAGATATTTGGAACTTTATTCAGAAAAAAATTATTATTTTACTGAAACTATTTTTGAAATATTTTATAAATACATTTTGTACGGTTTTTAAAGAACTTTCTTTGTGATAATTATTTAAATTATCTATAAAATTTACAAATTCTCACTGAATTTTATAAGTGTAAAAAATTGTGATAATTATTTAAATTATCTATAAAATTTACAAATTCTCACTGAATTTTATAAGTGTAAAAAATTGTAAAGAACAAATCAATTCTTATACAAATCCATGATTATAATTTAATTTATCTGATATTCCAAATACAGTATTAAAATATTATATTTTGCATTTTTTTAATTTGGTTGTATTTTTTATTGATACTGTAAAAAACTTTAAAACTACTGTAGAAAGCTTTTTTCTTCATTTAATTAAATAACAAATATATAAATAAATTATTCACTTTTTGTAGGGTAAGTTATGGTAATCGCAAGAAATCGAAAATGAAAATTATCAAAAAATTTCAAAATTCTCAAAAAAAAATTTTCAAAAATTTTCAAAATTGGTTTACGGTACGAGAAGTTCCAGCAATTTGCCATGAAACACTAAGCCTATTTATTCTTATTCAATAAATGCTTTCATATGAAAAAGTGTATATATATATAAATAATTAGTCAAAATTGAATTTAATTTGACTGTTAAAATTTTACTAATTTCTGAAGTTCGAAAACACTTTCAATACAATATATTTTAAATAACAAAATTATAATAAAGACAGAGTAGGTACTATTATTGTTCAAGTTTTGAGACTTAATTAATTTCTACATATAAAACTATACTACATATAACTATCTACATATAAAATAAAAAACAAAAATCAAGAAACAATCGCAATTAATATGGCATAAATTTTAAATATACATATATGAAATGCCTAATTCAAATTAAAAATTCTAGATCAATTTCTAAATTAATTCTTTTCTCTTTGAACATTGTAATAAAATTTGAATATTCTACTTTATACTAATGAAATGAATAGACTATTTCAAACACAGGTAAAAATTACAAGAAACTTGTGTACATTTGACCTAATAAAAATGCGAATTATTTAAATCGATTAAATGTGAACCAAATTCGTAAAGTAATGACAGCAAACTAAGCATAATTAAATTTTATTCAAATTGCTGATTGAACACATTGATGGATATATCTGTCTAACAGTTATAGTTAATTATTGCTATATATATATATATATATATATATATATATATATATACATATTAGTTAGTTAATTTAGATATTGAAATATATGTTTTCCAAGACAATATCAAACAAAAATGAAAGAATCTTTATTTGATTCATATACATGTATTAGATAGATTAGAAGGCTATATATTTACATATATAATTTTGTTTACATTTTTTATTTTACATATGATAAAAGTAATGAAATGGCTTTCTTTTTTACTTATTAAATAATTACTTGCATAAATATTTTTTTTACATTTTTCATTTTGCATATAATATTAGAAAAAAAATTCATTTTCACTTGATGTTTTTTCTTCCTAAATTTATTCCTGTTGAAAGAAGGCTGAAAAACACTGTTTTTGTAAATTACTACATGGAGTAGAACGGGGCTTGAAGGTCCGTAAGTAAAAAGGGCTACCACCGATATATCAAAAACAAGTAAATTAAAGAATTTTCTAATAATATTTGAAAGTAGGTGGTAAAAAATCCATAACCAGACATCGCCTTAATTCTTACGACCACACTATCATGAGATAAACGGCAGTGTTTAAATATTATTATTCAAAATATTTTCTTTCGTTGTTATTTGTTTTGGTTGTGAGCGCCGTTGTTTAGTTTACGAGACTTTAATATAATTTTTAAGTATACGTTATTTAATTGTTTTATCAGATGTATTGTTAATTTTAGGCTAGATTTATCAGTTTTTTTGAATAATCACTATAAAAGCTTACACGTGAGTGGGGTAAGAAGGACTAACTGAACCTTTACCCTCGCAAAAAAGTAAATAAAAATGAAAATTCAGTTAAAAAAGCTTTACAAGAAATAAATTAATATAATAGTTATTCTAAATCTGCTGATGAATATTTCTGACGAAATGCCAGATCAAGGTTACATACAGTGTTATGAAAACACTGTTATCTCTGTAAAAATGTTTCCATGAAATTTATATTTTGCAATGGTTGCGAAACGTAGCTATTATTTCGTAAAATCCCTTTAAAATTAAAAATAACACATTGGACGTGTTTGCTATTAGGCCGTCTCATTTTACCCCGCATATGGGGTAAAAAGATTTTAATGGCATTTTTTACTTTTTTATTGGATGTCCGAAACCGCTAGACCTGCCTTTCTTACGATAATTTATTGAAACGCAAAAATCAAAAATGATTTTTTTTATATCTTCACGTTTCAAAACATTGTGAACATTTTGGCATACCTTAGAAAAAATGGAAGTATATTTGTAAGTGTTTATGTGTGTGAGAGCATTGGCCGATTTGAATTATTCAAAAATCATTCGATTTGTATTGAGGGGGAGACGTGCTGATTAGTTTTTGGCCACTTCAGGTCCAATAGTTTCGAAGATACTTGGCAAAAAGCACCAGAAATGGCAATTTAGTTTTTAAGAGAACAGAATTGAATACATTTTTGAAAATGGCAGGTCCAGCGGTTTTGTGGATCTAAAATGCCATTTTGATATATTTGGATCAAAAATGATCAAATATGCACATTAAATTATCAGATATTTTATAGAGATTTTTTTAGAGATATTTTTTAAAGATGAAGAAGCTTACCCGCTTCTTTATATTGTCACTAAAACAGCTACGCAGCGCGATTGCTTCGAAAAAAAATTAAAATTATTAAAATATAGATAAAATCAAAAAATTACAAAAAAGTCATTTTTATTCAAAAATTCTCAAAATAATTTTTGATACGTGAAGTTCCAGCAAAATTTGCCTTAACACACGATGCCACGCACCACTAATTAGTTCTTAAAAATCTTGATTGAGTTCTTGAATGTCACTAATTAACTTCCCGTCGGGTAAGGTATAGTAATCGCAAAAAAATCGAAAATGAAATTGTTTATATATCTTTACGTTTCAGCATTTTGGCATACCTTAAAATTAGAAAAAAATGGATGTATGTGTGTGTGTGTGCGGATACAAATTTTTGTCGACGATTTTGGAAACACGGTTCAACCGATTTCAGTTATTCAAAAAACATTCGATTGCTGTTGATAAGAGACGTGCTGATTAGTTTTTGGCATAATCAGGTCTAGCCGTTTCGAAGATAAGGGGCAAAAAGTGCCACAAACGGTAGCTCAGGTTTTAAGAGAACGGAGCGTCTGAGTTTAATAATTCAAAAAATTTTACTTGTATGAACAAGGTCAAGAATTGATCAAATTTTCATAAAAGCAGGTCTAGCGGTTTCGGAGATCTAGTGAAAAAAGTAAAAAAAAAATGCCATTTGGCGGTCAAAAATGATCATTAGACACATGCACATCAAATTATCAGATATTTTTTAAAGATTTTAACAATAAGTATAAATTTTGTTTACATTCCTATGGGTTCCGTACCAATGTTTATCCGTTAGGCGGCGACTCGGCGCTTACGCGCTTCGATATTTTGTCTCTATGCAGTTAAAGCTTTGAAAAAAGTTAAGAATGGAAATATTTCAAAATAACGAAAACATTTTTTTTCAAAAGGTCATTTTTTTCTAAAAAAGTAAATTGTTGACAAAAATTTAAAGTTTCTCAAAAATCTAATTTTTTCAAAGTAAATTTTTTTCAAAAATATTTGGTACGGAAAGTTCCAGCTATTTGCCTTAAGGCACGATGCCATGCGCCCCACTAGTTAGTTCTTGAAATGGAAATTTAAATGAGTGGAAATTAAAAATTTAAATGAAAATTTTCGTTTTATTTTTATTTATACCAATGTATTAGCGAATCGGATTTTCTGGCATAAACTGAAAAGTTAAAAAGGATTTCAAATATTCCTTTCTATTCCTAAATAATATCCTCCAACTCTCGGCCTACGTACATCTATTATTTTACACGTTTAATTCATTTTCTTTTCTTGAATAAATTTCATTGCGAGTTATCGACCTCTTTTATTGTCCACAGAACATTTTTTCCAATACATAATGGGGAGATTAACTTCATTCTAAATTAAAATCGTCGAATTTGAATTTATGGTAATTCGCAATGTACGGTGTTTTATATATAAATGATTGTTGTCGATTATTTTAGATTTATTGAAGGTTTTGATCTACTATTTTATTGGATACATACAGTGCAGTTGGGTAAAATAATTCTGAAAATCGTTTTTGCGATTCTGTGAACACAGCAACGCTGAGGACGTTAAGTGGATTTCAAATTTGTAAGTTTTTGATAATTTTATTATATTATTTTGGAACTATTTATTTTATAATGGCTCGTTTTTATAAGTGTCGATATTATAGTACCGCTAAAAAATCTTTTGGAATATAAGTGAAATCAATTTTATTATTTTAAGTCTTGAATTAAACGAATAGGGTAGGTCGGGGCACAAAGGTCTAATTCAACTTTGAGAAATCAAATTGTGAAAACCAAACCAATTATACCATAAAAAATACACATCAAACAAACAACTGTCGGACTATGTTCAGTAAAACTACTCAGCTAATTCATCATTGTAGAGACGTATTTATATTTTAAATTTTTTTTCAAAAATTTATCACTTGGTCCTTTTTACCCCATGGGCGGGTTACAATGGGATAGCCGGGGAACGAGCAGATCCAATGTATTTAGTGAAGGATTTTGTGAAATAATAGCTACATTATTCAATCAATGCAAAATATAAATTTTATGGGTACATTTTTCG
>NW_020538040.1:11377727-11424463 GCF_003426905.1 Ctenocephalides felis
TTTTTGTCAATATTTAGTATGGAAAGTTCGTCATAACCTGACCTTGCCATAACATTTTCTTGTTATGCGGTGGAATCGGTCCCTTAATTTATAAATTTTAACAAAGCTTTATAAAAATATTTTTAAAATTCCCTTAAATTTTCATAATCGATTGAGAATTGCGGGCTAAAACGTGGACGAAAAATTTCACTTTTCTGCGATTTACAAAGAAACGGCTCGGCCGATCGTAACGCAAAACTGACAAACGATAGTCCTCATCGAGATACATCGAATGGCTTTTAAATTTTTGAAATCGGTCCAGCCGTTTTTGAGAGAACGTGGATTTACGGAAAAAAATCTGTTCACACACACGCACACATACTTTTTCCAAATTTTGTCTCATTCGATTCAGAATGGCTTGAAACGTCGAGAAAACAACATTAGCGAATCGGATTTTTTATGAAAACATAAACTTCTCCTTCGGGAAGTTAATAATAATAATAAAACTTACAATTTTTTATCTTAGTATAACATATGAAAACATTATTAATCCATGGTATGAGTATATGCTCATTGGAAAAATATATATTTTTTAACATCACAAATGGTAAAACACACGAATAAACATGAATAAGATAACAAGTTATCGAAACTATGTATTTACTATTCGGAGTCTAAGATAAAAATGTCACATTTTTCATGAAGCAATTCTTAACATGTGTTCAAATTTACGAGAAATTTAAAAAAGCGATGGGATCTTGTCACTTTTTAAGAAGATTTTGATAAGGAACCACGTGTTTGTTTCGTTCAAGGCCGTGTTGTCGAATCGTTTGTTTATGACCCTGTCGTTATGCAATTGCTGAAAACAACCCCTCAGCGAATCTTCTTTAATGGTTTAAATTATTAATATGTTCGGTTAACATGGTTTTGAATTGTTTGGGATTTTTTGAGTTATTTTTATGTTGATGAAGGCGCTTACTCAGGTTTTGGCTAGTTTCTCCGATATAAAAAAGTTCACAAGTAGATTATAGTAGTATATATATATATATATATATATATATATATATATCTATATATATATAATATATATTAAAAATAATTTAAATTTTAAAAATTCGTTTGTAAACATACTATTGATTAGTTAAACTTTGAAAAATTCATATCGATTGTTAACTTCTCATAGGGAAATTTTTCTGTATATCTTTATTTTAAATGAACATTTTGGAATCTCCTCAGAAAAAATGGATCTGTATATGTGCGGAGACAAATTTTTGTCAACGATTTTGGGAACACCGTTCAACCGATTTGAATAATTCGAAAAACATTCGATTCGTATTGATGGGGAGACGTGCTGATTTGTTTTTGGTAAAGGCAGGTCTAGCCGTTTCGAAGATAAGTAAAAAAGCCATCTGGCCGTCAAAAATGATCATTGGACATATGCACATCAAGTTCGGTACCAATGTTTATCTGATAGAAATTACAGCAATGTGCCTTAAAGCACGATGCCATGCATCACTAGTTTAAAAATCCTAGACCAGAATATTTTCTTTAATATGTAAAGATTGGTAACATATACCAAAAGAAAATTTGTGTCCAAGTTCTATCCATCCAAACTTTTCTGTGCATCACCTGTCTCCATGCATGATGTTAAGTTCAGTATGCGCAACACGATTTACCTTGTCACAATTTTACCATTGTTGTCGCTCGATATAGATAACTAGCCAGTCAACATGTCATAAGGTCAAGGTCGGTTTAGTCGCTCTCTTTATCACAGAGTAAAAAACTCATTTAAATACTTTTCGAGATAATAAAAAAAGTAGTTTGCCGTAATTTCTTTCTTGACTTACACAATGTGAGAAAGATCAAATTCTGAGGTGAGCGGATGGCTGATTATAAATTTAGTTGAAATCCATATGTTTTGGCTAACATCCTAGCCTTCATTCAGTCGAGAATAAAATTTGATATCCCTACATAGTCCAGTCATTTAAGCTTAAATTAGGTAAGAATCTCGGAATTCGAGATATCCAGCTGTAAGTCTGTAAATACTTGTATATTAACACTACTAAAACCTACATATGGTATTGACACCTTATCATATGTAGGTTTTGAGACAACTTTTAGGGTGTCAATATACAAGTATTAACAGATTTACAGCTGGATATCTCGAACTCCGAGGTCAACTTACTTTTATGACTGGACTATATATTAGTATTATTAGACCGATTAATACAAATTAATTTTCATAAATAAACCAATGTCTTAGGCCTATAATATTTTAAAATGTTGGTTATATCATCGCACAAAGTATCATCTAACTAAGTACAGATTTAAATGAATTAATTTCATTTTTTTAATTTAGTACGTATGTAATAAATTACGTCAACCAAAGCAAAAACATTTATTGATAAAATTATCAATTTCGTAAAATAAAACCATATTTTACATCCGATATTATACCAGCACTTATTTATTTCGAAAATTAAATTTTCGCTTTCACTAAAAAATAGTCAATACGGTTACCACCAATTAATATCTGTAAAATATACTTATAATATCTGTAATTGTAAATAAATTAAATTAATTTATTTAACATCTCATTCATTTCGTGTTTTAAACATGTATTTTATTCAAGTGTAAATGACAACTGTAATTAGTAGCGTTCATCTAATGTATCTAATGTAATGTATAATATAAGACTGTAATCAGTCTATCATCTAACTGATTTCGTTTTCTCAAAATATATTTTATTTAAATGTGTTATGTCTATCACATTACATCTAATTGATTCATTCAAAAAAAACGATTGTTATTGTATTCTTAAATGAAAATTGTTATTTTAAATCATATTAAAGTGACTTCACATAGTTATAGTACATATAATATAGCATGTATAATTTTAAACTTCATCTCTCTAAGACTTTGGATACATTTTGAAAAGGAAGTAAGATTAATAATTAATTGCATAACTGACATATTATGGCATGCAATACATGGCCATTTCTTCCAATGCTTCCTTATCGAAAAAAAGGAGCTCCGTTGGCGTCTCCGTCTGCATCGCCGCCAAATAGGGCTGATAGTACCAGATAGCATCCCTGCTCAAGCGCCATGAGCCAGCCCTCAATTCCAGTAACAATAACAGCAACAACCTGATTTTTGGGTTGTGATTCAATTCCAAGAACATCATCGTAAATATTCCGAATATGGAATCTAATTCCTGTCCATAATTCCACTCTATAGCCTCTCCCCGCATGATTAGATTCTTATTAGCATCATTATGTCATTTATTAATCTGGGTTCATCCCATTTCTTTAGCATGTGGGGCCACAACTCTCTCATCATCGTCACCATAAATGCGTCCGAATAAATTTCATCACCTGATCCACTCTTCTTCTGCAGACGAGGTGTCGTCATATTCGTGTGGTAGTTCATTTTTTACACACAATCCAATATTTATTTTATAATCAAATATAATTTTATATTTATTTTGTTTTAATTGAAAGAATGTCAATCGCAAACAAATGAATTTATGGATTCTGAAGTTCGTACAAACAGCCCTCTCGATTTACCAACATTATAATAAATAAAAAAATATTTTAAATTAATGTCAGGCAGTTAGTTCAAATATTGAATATGTTTGGTGCAAGTTTTCTTTCAGCATATAATTTATTTTTCATATGAAATACTAGTTGTACCTGTCTAAAAATAAAGTGACACTACGCGTTCATGTAAAATCCGGGACAGGACAAGGAATATTTATGCGGGGTGACTTAATGTGATTTAAAATAACAATTATTATTTATAGATACGATAAAAACCGTTTTCAAATGTAAAAACACTTGAGAATGTGCACTATGGTGCACTATGGTAAACAAAATTTTGACACATAATTACATATACATTCATTCAAATCTATAGATAATCACTATATAATAAAATCACAATATAATAAAAACCATAGAACATTCTAAACTAATTAATAAAGTTAGAAAGAAATTTGGGAAGCATTCTTGAACAATCTAGAAATTTATAATGAAAATCAAAGATCAATCTAAAATATTCAAAAACTAGTGGAGTGTATGGCATCGTGCTTTAAGGCAAATTGCTGGAACTTCCCGTACCGTAAAGAAATGTTCGAGGAATATTGAATGTTTTCAAATAGATTATTATAAATATTGTAACATTGTCTAATATTTATGAGAATTATATAAACTGAATTGAAAAGTTAAAATTATTTGTTTAAAGTATATTAAAACTTTAGTCAGAATTAAAAATAAAATCTGAAATATTTTCGATATACAAAAAATATATATTGAAAAAAAAAATTGAAAAAAAAAAATTTGAAACAATTTTTTTTTCCAAAATCAATTATTTTGTTAAAACAAGCAGAAAGTTCTTTGAAACATTTAAATCAAACGATTAGTTCTCTCAAAAACTGCCATTTTTTGCACATTTATCTGTATCTTCGAAATGGCTGAGCCTGCCTTTGCCAAAAACTAATAACCACTTCTCCCAATAATTACTAATTGAATGTTTTTTAGATCATTCAAATCGGATGCTCCGTTCACTCAAAAACTCGATTTCAATTTTCTGCACTCTTTGCTCTTTATCTCCATAACTGCTGAACCTACCTTTGCCAAAAACTAATCAGCACATCTCCCTATCAATAGGAATCGAATGTTTTTTGAACCATTCAAATCGGTTAAAAAATTGTATCCATGCATACATACACACACACACATCCATTTTTTCTGAGGTATGCCAAAATGTTCAGAAACCTTCAAAACGTCGAGAAATGTAAAAATTTTCAATTTCGATTTTCGGCCCATTACAATAACTTACCCTACGGGAAGTTAAAAAAGTGATCAAGTTCGTTAGGCACCGGCTTCATAATTGAGGGGGTCTTCTAAAGTTTTGAATTATTAAAATTTGAGTTATATTTATCATTATTTTACTAGAAATGAATCTAATTTACTCATATGTCGGTTTAAATATATTTTTAGCTTATGTTTTTTCGGCTGGGGAAACTAGATTCTGGTGAACCCTATTTTTACGATGGTCTATGTGTGATCAATTGCCGATAATATTGGCAAAGACTAATTCACTTCAAAGCACGCTTTTATAATAATAAATAATATTTTTCATAGTAATATATATATTTAAATTCTAACCTTATTTTTTCCTTGTTCCAGAGCACCCAGAGCACCATGTTGTCCAGCTGGAGTCACCGAAGACCTCCAGCAGCCGTATGAAACGAACCTCCAATTCGGAATGGACGAGTTTACGTATGATTTGACAAACCTGAAAGGAAAATAATGTAAATTAATATATTTTTGTAATGGAAATTGAAAAGGAAAGAATATTATAACGATATTTAGGTCGATAAGTGATTAGTTGTAATAAGGATTTTGGAGTAAACTAAAAATATTTGTTGTGAGTACAAAATTGTACAAGTGTTAGGGTAAGATCAAATTTATAATTCATAAATTAATAAATTGATACATTTATTTAATAGGTAGTTCTTAATATTAATATTTCCGAATTTCTTTGCTCCCAGAGGCTCAAATGCTCCCAAATTCTTAATATTAACTTTAAGATAGTCCGCACTCCAACCAAAGTTTCTTGGGTAAAACATGGGTAAAATTCCATTTGTTTTTTAGAATTTTATAACTTAGCGACAAGTGAATCAAAATTTCGAGAATAACATTGTATTTGCTTATTTTGATCACAAATAAAAAAATTACAACAAAATTTTGATATATTTTATAAAATAAGTATTTACTTAGGAAGTAGTACCAAGAAATTTTGGTTGGAGTGCAGACTATCTTAAAACTGATATTAAGAGCTAAAATTTTCAAAAAATTGTTTTTTATCAATTTGGAAGCATTTGAGCCCTTGGGAGCAAAGAAATTCGAAAACATCCATATTAAGGACCACCCAATATGTATATTATACATATAATGTTGAGGTTTGCTGGATAGCTACTAATAATTATAGTTTTTGAATTTCTTAAGTAAAAGCCTCCTTTTTCGCCAACAAATTGCATTTACTTATTTTCTTTCAATTATTTTATTCAACGTTTCGGGTATTTGGGATTTGCAGAATTAATTCTTATAATCACGATTCCAAATACAATAAATTTAACACGTTAATCGCCGTGTCAGTCATATGTGGCTGACGCTAAGAAATTCTATATGAGCCATGTCAACCATATGTATCTGACAAAAACATGGAGTTTGCAGAATCAATTTGTATAAATACAAAACCAAATAAAATAAATTTAATACGTTGATCGCCGTGTCAGTCATATGTGTCTGACGCTAAGGAGTTCTATATGAGACTTGTTGGACATATGTATCTGACGTACACGATTTCGTAGAAGAAAAAAGTTTTGAGAAGGGCAATGTCAGTCATATATGTGTGACATAAATAATAGCGTATTTGCAAGGATTCTGCCAAAAAAAATAATTTTTTATTCCATTGATACATTTTTAACTAGATTTTCTTAAAATGTTACCATGACCCACGAGGAACTTTTTCCGATATTATCGTGACGATTAACTATATAAATTATTGATTTAGAGGTCCCGGGTTCGATACGCACTTCGAGCAGCCTGTTGTCAGGCAGCAGTGACAACGATTTTCACTTGGAATTATAGATAGCAATATGTTTCCATGTGAAAATAGCTCGTCCGGCATTGCTGCACCAATAAAAAATGTCATATCTATTAGATAAATTCTAATAAAAAATCATCAAATATGGATGGATTAACCATTGGGTTACCATCTAAAAAATACGAAGTAAGGAAAAGTTTCTCCCCAACAGCTCATAGGACGTAAGGTTCTGATTGCTGCTAAGATATGAGAATAAAAAAAATATTGGCATAAGGATTGCTGGTTATAAACAAATACAAAGTAATATGATTACGGATGACAATATTATTTAAACTAATAATATTACAGATGATAATACATACCGACGAAAATCTTTTAAAAAAATGCATTGGAAAATTTCATGCAATTGGTCTTTTCTTGATGGTGCGTTTCTATATATGTAAAGTAAATTGTTTACTCATGTGTTTTGGGTATAATATTATTATTTTTCTGATAATCAAGTTTACGTAACACTATTCTGACCATACATTATTTACTCCATACGGCAGGTAGTCGAAATAGAATGATTGTATTAAAAATTCTCCGTTTTATACTGAGGTATAATACCCCCACTTTCACTCCTAAGTTGATATCTTCACCAGATTCGAACTGGAAGTAATTTTGTTGTCCAATTTCAGTAATAAAACAAGAATTATAACATTCATATTTTATCCTTTACTATGAAATAAAAATAATAAAAAATATTATATTTTTATTCAGATATTATTTTGGTAAATCTGCAAATAACAAAATCTACGCAAAAATGTTGCACTTTAACACGTTTCTTCCAATTGCTTGATATTGTCCTAACTTAACACGTTAATGACTATGTCAGTCGTATGTGTCTGACGCTTAGAAGTTGTGCATGAGACATGTTAGACATATATATCTGACATACGCAATTTGGTAGAATGAGAAAAAAGTTTTAAAATATGTGTGACATACAAAATAGTGTGTCAGTCATATATGTCTGTCATAAAAAACAGTGTTTCTGCAAAAATTTGGTTAAAAAAAAATTCTTTGATACTATAAGTTTTCTTGATACATTTTTAACTAAATTATCTAATGAAGTTACCATGGTCCTGTGAAAATTCTTGAAGTAAAATATTTTGGCGCGACTAGGGTGTAAATCCGTACAAATGCAACGGAAGTGCGTTACGGCAGATAAGATAAAATAAGAGTCGAGTGCTAATGGTTCGTTATTCGCTCTCGATGATATCATTTCCAAACGGGTCGATTGTGATTAGTCGTCGTGTATGCGAATAGAGATCTGCCGTTGCATGCGTACCGGCATCAACGTTGTATGCGTACCAGTGTCAAAGTTGTATGCGTACCGATATCAACAAGGAAATCTGCATAGATAAATAAAAATTTTAAAGTTACATCGTAGTACAAATCTTGATTTAATGAAAAGTGTCTGAATCAGAATAATATTTTAGCCTATTCCTTGAAATCTTTGAATAAATCTTTGAAGTTATAGAAGGTTCATTTCTAAATGCTAAATACAATGACAAACCGATCATGTCATATTTGAATTTGACTTTAATTACATTATTGTTTTTAAATATTATACAAATTTTTAATGCTATTTTAAAAATATAATTTATAATTTATCATTATATAAATGTATATAATGGTTGACACTAATAAATATGCGCATCGCGAGTGTTACCATATTACTAATAAACTTTATTCAAAATTGTTATATGATGTATTTATTTATACTTAAATGCCATCTTGTACAGTAGCAAATAAGTTTTACTTCAATCGCGTGTGAACCTTACCTTTTTTCTAAGATTATCGTGGCGATTAACGTGTTAATAATCAATTTCAATGGCATTTAGAATTAACAAAACAAATTCTATTTGTCCATATTTAGTCTCCTATCATGCCAAAGAATTCAGTACAAATAAAAATCTTAAAAATACACAAATTTTTAAATAACAATATAATAACTATTCAATTAGTAGACAAGTGCGAAAAACATCATATTGGCTGTTAAATGCCAATTAACATCACGAAAAATACAATTATTATTTACTAATGTCAATAGTTTGAGCAAGTGATGTACAATTAACAAAAAAAGTGAAAATTGGCCGCACAATAAAATAATATTTAGTTAATTATTAATATTATTAATATTGTAGATGTTGAACAAAAAATATTTCTCTATATTGTTCGTACTTCTTTGCATTTATTAGTTTATATTAGTTTAAGCTAGTCTTAAGATTTTGTCATTTTTCAACACCAAATTTTCGAAAAATGTACAGCCAAATAAAATATGTATATATTTCTACGTAGATAAGCAAATTAAATAATAAATATTAAATAGCAAAAGGTAATTGTTAAAATACTTTAATATGTATTTTTGTAAATTATAAACAAATGTACGTTGCATACATTTTCGAAATATGTGAAAACAAATTTAAATGCTTTGTTTGTTAAATGTTTTGCAATAATCTATATGTTGTATAATATGTTTTGAAAATTGTGATTGTAAATAGTAATAATAAAATGTTATCGATTAAATGGTATTGTCTTTGTAAATTTATAAAGACTACAGCATTATTAGAATCGTAAAGAAAAATACATGGTTATCAATTTTGGTCTGATAATTTTATTTTTCTATTTATTTTTATTACCAATCCCAAACGACGTGACTTTTTAGTAGCTGACAAACCAAACGGTTGTCCCAACTCTATGTGATAAATTTATTATTACATTTTCTGTAACCTGAATAATTTATTTCATTTTTGTAAGTATTGTAAGTAAGTATATCTGAATTTGTATAAATTAAATTAATTCGTTTAACATTTTATCCATTTCGTGTTCTAAAAATATATTTTATTCAAGTGTAAAAACAACTGTAATCAGTAGCTTTCATCTAATTCATCTCGTGTTCCAAGTCGACTGTAATCAGTAGCTTTCATCAAATTAATTTTGTGTTCTAAAAATGTATCTTTCTCAAGTGTGAACGACAACTGTAATCAGTAGCTGTCATCTAATTGACCTCGTTTGCTGAAGTGTGGATGTTAACTGTAATCAGTAGCTTTCATCTAAATTACTTTGTGTTCTAAAAATATATTTCATTCCAATGTAATCAGTATTGTATTTATTTCGTGCTCTAAAAATGTATTGTATTTGGGTGGTGGACGTCAACTGTAATCAGTAGCTGTCATCAAACTGATCTCGTTTTCTAAAAATATATTTTATTCAATTGTGGATGTTAACTGCAATCAATAGCTTTCATCTAAATTATCTTGTGTTTTAAAATGTATTTATGCGTAAGTGTGGATGTCAACTGTAATCAGTAGCTTTCATCTAATTGATCTCGTTTTCTGAAAATATATTTTATTTAAGTGTGGATATCAACTGCAATCAGTAGCTTTCAACTAATTGGTCTCGTGTTCTAAAATGTATTTTATTTAAGTGTGAACGTCAACTGTAATCAGTAGCTTTCATCTAATTGGTCTCGTGTTCTAAAAATGTATTTTATTTAAGTGTGGATGTCAACTGTAATCAGTAGCTTTCATCTAATTGATCTCGTTTTCTAAAAATATATTTTATTTAAGTGTGGATATCAACTGCAATCAGTAGCTTTCAACTAATTGTTTTCGTGTTCTAAAATGTATTTTATTTAATGTGAACGTCTACTGTAATCAGTAGTTATCATCTAATTGATCTCGTGTTCTAAAAATGTATTTCATTTAAGTGTGGATGTCAACTGTAATCAATAGCTGCCATCTAAATCATTTCGTGTTTTAAAATGTATTTTATTTAGTGTGAACGTCAACTGTAATCAGTCTATCATCTAACTGATCTCGTTTTCTCAAAATATATTTTATTTAAATGTGTTATGTCTATCACATTGCATCTAATTGATTCATTAAAAAAAAACGATTGTTATTGTATTCTTAAATGAAAATTATTATTTTAATCATATTTAAGTTACTTCACATAGATATAGTACATGTATAATATAGCATGTATAATTTTAAACTTCATTTCTAAGACTTTGGATACATTTTGAAAAGGAAGAGTAAGATTAATAATTAATTGCATAACTGACATATTATGGCATGCAATACATGGCCATTTCTTCCAATGCTTCCTTATCGAAAAAAAGGAGCTCCGTTGGCGTCTCCGTCTGCATCGCCGCCAAATAGGGCTGATAGTACCAGATAGCATCCCTGCTCAAGCGCCATGAGCCAGCCCTCAATTCCAGTAACAATAACAGCAACAACCTGATTTTTGGGTTGTGATTCAATTCCAAGAACATCATCGTAAATATTCCGAATATGGAATCTAATTCCTTCTCATATTTCCACTCTATAGCCTCTCCCCGCATGATTAGATTCTTAATTAGCATCATTATGTCATTTATTAATCTGGGTTCATCCCATTTCTTTAGCATGTGGGGCCACAACTCTCTCATCATGGTCACCATAAAAGCGTCCGAATAAATTTCATCACCTGATCCACTCTTCTTCTGCAGACGAGGTGTCGTCATATTCGTGTGGTAGTTCATTTTTTACACACAATCCAATATTTATTTTATAATCAAATATAATTTTATATTTATTTTGTTTTAATTGAAAGAATGTCAATCGCAAACAAATGAATTTATGGGTTCTGAAGTTCGTACAAACAGCCCTCTCGATTTACCAACATAATTATAAATAAAAAAAAAATTAAATTAATATCAGACAGTAAGTTCAAATATTAAATATGTTTGGTGCGAGTTTCCTTTCAACATATAATTTATTTTTCATATAAAATACTAGTTGCACCTGTCTAAAAATAAAGTAATACTACTCGTTCATATAAAATCCGGGACAGGGCAGAAAATATTTATGTTAAATGACTTAATATGATTTAAAATAACAATTATTATTTAAAGATACAATAAAAACGGTTTTCACTTGAATCAAGATAGATCTTATCTGTTCTGTGTAGTTGAGGTCCACACTTAAATAAAATAAATTTTCATAACACGAAATAAATAAAATGAAACTATTGATTACTGTTTACGTCCACACTTAAATAAAATACATTTGTAAATTTTTAAATAAAATGTTTATGTAATTCAGCAGTAACTTGCAAACATATTGCCCCTTGGTAATCTTCAAACATACTTGCAATTGAATATTTAAATATATTTTTAGAAATTACTGCTATAATCTACAAAAAAACTTAATACATCATAAATTAAACTAGTGGTGCATGGCATCGTGCCTTAAGGCAAATTGCTGGAAATTATAAGAGCTTAATTATCATGCAAAAAAATTATTAGAGCGGTGATTTTGTCGTTTTTTAAATATTTTTTTTTCAGTTTTTTGCCATTTGATACCCAATTTAGACCTTATTGTTAGATTCGTTTTCATTAGAATTTTTTTTGTGGTCATGTGCTTTTTTTCAGTAAAAACGAAAATACTATTATTGAAATAAGCAATTAAACATTTTATCTAAATGGCTAAATCTCAATTCAAGTTGATAATGTACGTATCGGAAAGATCATGCAACTTGCCATAAGACAAAATGCCACTAACACCTAGTCAGTATAGACTTAGTCCATTTATATTTGCTTTAAACGTAAAACTATTATAGTTATTTGAATCGTTAAAACCGTTCTGATATCTACTGTTCAACTTTCCATCCATAGATAAAAGAAGAGTATGTTTCCATCTTTGCTTAGCTGAGAAAGACACCAAGTAAATTCTAAAATAACGTTAATTTTTAAAATTGCACAAACTTATTAAAACTAATTCACTATAAGATTATTTTTTTTAATTTTAGGCTCTGCATCTTTTAAATGGCTGGACCTGCCTTTGCCAAAAACTAATCAGCATATCTCCCTATCGGAATCGGAATCGAATGTTTTTTGAACCATTCAAATCGGTTGATCCGTGCGCCCGAAAACGTTAACGAAAAAATGCGGACACACAAAACACACACACATCTATTTTTTCTGAAGTATCCAAAAATGTAGAGAAACCTCTGAAATATGAAGATATGCAAAAATTTTCATTTTCTATTTTCGGCCCATCACTATAATTTACTCTACAAAAAATTAATAATAAATAATCATTATAAATAACTGTGCAATACAGAAAAAAATATGTTGTATACGGTAGAACAATGTGCCATTTTCTCTTCAAGCGCTTTAGTTTTTCGACTGACTGGACTATTTGCATTTCAGGATTGACGTGTGCATCCAATTTATCTTGAGAAATTAAAATTAGGCTTCTGTTCTTAATGACTTCCTCTACTGTAGGAATTTTTAGGTCCTTGTGGATCATGTAATTGGTCATGAACCACGAAGGGCAGCAGATCATACTCAGTATTTTGCTTCGGGCTCTCTGAATTTTAAAAATTTTGCTCTTGCTGGCACAGCCCCATAGCTCTATCCCATATGTCCATATTGAAATTAGCTTCGCTTCGTATAATAAAAGCTTATTTTCTAGAGAGAGTTTTAACAACCTTCCTATTAGCCAGTTCAGTTCCTTCTATTTTAAAACTATTTGTTTCTTTTGCATTATTATGTGCATTTTCCAGTTTAGTTTACTATCTATATGCATTCCTAGGTATTTTACGGATTTGTGATTGGGAATAACTATATTATTCAAGTAAAAGGCAAGCCTTGTGTGGCTTCTTAATGAAATGATAAGATGTTGTGGTTTGTTAACAATTGTTTTGAAGTTTTATTTTTCTAGCCATAATTGTATTTCAGATAGAAAATATTGAAGTAAAAAAGTATAGCTGCTATCACAACCTTATGATTTGAATAATGTCAATGTCATCAGCTAATTGTTAAGGCCAAACCAAGTAGCATATCATTCGTGAATAGCAGATATAATATTGGACTCAGAACACTGCAAGACAAATTTTAAATTTTTTGTTAGCAAGTCGTTAACTTAGAAAACCTTTTGCTTACTTACTACATATTCTTTCTTCAAATAGATGTGACATCAGACAAATTAAACAAAAAAACTAAATGCATTAATAATTAACTAATTAATTAGTTCTACTTAGCAAAACAAAAATTGAACAAAAAGTTTCTGAATTTTCAATTAAAATGCATGTAAGTAAATGCATAATATATTAATACATTGCATTTACTTACGTGCATTTTAATTGAAAGTTCAAAAACTTTTTGTTCAATTTTCGTTTCGCTAAGTAGAACTTCAAGAATGATTCTAAACCAATAGTTCAAGTTTATCTAAAATCTCATATAATTTAATATTATTGCAGATAAAATTTTGCAACTAGCGTACTTTCAAATATTTTCCAATGCATCGGTTAGTTCCTATCTGGCTTCAATCAATATCCATTTTACAATATCTATAGTAAAAAATAAACTATAGTTTAGAATAGACAAAAATGCTGCTTATTAATCTTCATATTTGAAAAAAATACCAACCAACAACGTATGATTATACCCTCCCTGTAACATACCACAAACCAAAATGTATTAAAGTCGTTATCATCGAGTGGTACCCTATGGGTAACATTGAGTGGTGGTGCCCCATTGGTAACACTAAGTGGTTCCCCGGAGAAAGAGCAAAAAGCAGATTCTAAGTAGTTCACCATCAGTCAGGCAGTCTCCATTCCTTCTCAATCAGATTCAATTCATTATTTAATATCTGTTCTGTCCTAATTTTATAATTATAGTCCAAATAAACGTTAAATTTGTAAAGTGTGTTTATATTGATTATATCACTGATGCAACTGGCAAATCTGTAGAATCCATTAGACTTCTGTTCAAAGACAAGTATTATCTGTAAAAATAAATCGAAAAGCTTGAGTGATGTAACAATAAATAAGTAAATATCCACATAAATTTACCTGTTGAGAAAAAATGTCAATTTCCGAAACAACTGAATTTATCACTATCCTGCTAATGTGTTAATAAAATATAAATTGAATCACTTTTCCCAACCACATAATAATAATACATAAATGTAATAATATTTTAGATAGTAAAAGATAATTATAAACAAAATAGTTTTTGTATTATGCATCTATTCAGTTATTAAAGAAAAATTAATAAAAATAATAATGTAAGTCTTTCATCCTCTTTGTCAGTGGATTAAACACACAACTTATTTAAAAATATATAAAATCCACAAAAAATGAACAAAAGACTTGGTTAATGGTCTAAGAAGATATTAAAAAATTAAACAAAAGTTAAATAAAACTTATTCATGAGTATGGAAAGTAATGTGAAAGTTGTTAAAAAGCCTATTACATTTGTTTAAATATTACATTTTTAGTTTTTCCTTTTTAATAATTGGATAGATGCCTGTTAAAAAATCTTTTCTGTTCATTAATAGAAGAAATATACACAGATATAAGAAAGGTATTTTATTTAAAGTCAGTAATAAGTTACTTATATAAATATTAGTTACATATAGTGGAATAAATATTATAATAAAATACACACAACAATAAATGAATAAAAAAGGTGAAATAAATAAGTTAGTAGTGAAAGCCAATTAATTGAGAAAGAAATAAAGTCAATGCATAAATACAAAAAAACTTATTTCGAGTAATGTTAAAACATTTAGAACCAATAATTATAAAAGATATTAGTAAATAAATGATTTCTCATATTAGAAGGTTTGAGAAAGTTTAAGTGACTAAATCTATGCATGCCAGATATAAGAAGATAGTAAAAAAGTGTCTGCAATCAAAATTTTTGTAAATAACTGAATTAAGCTCTTTTGATAAAATATAATAAAACATTATCATTTGATTGCAAACAATAAAAATAATTAAATGAACACATTTGAGTTAAATTACTTTTTTAATTATAAATTAAAAAGCTTTTATATAAATCAGTATTAATTTGGAGTAAATCGTTTATGGTAATATAGTACTGTAGCTGCGGTAATATAGTTGAAAGAATGGCAGCAGGTTAACAGCATAGAGAGAACCCAGAAGTGTTTTAAAACAAAGTCACAATGTGTTAAGAAATAGATATGCAGAAGTTACTCGAGAATTCAGTCCCAAATAGTAATTACTACTAACATTGGCCTTCTTCGGCAAATCTTACTGGATACTAACTCCAACTCTCTTCTGTCCTTCTATCTCACTTTGCATAACTCCCTTCATTGTATCCTTATCAACTCCAACATTTTCCTTAAAACTTTCTTTGGAATCTGCGCCAAATCCTAAAATATCATTCACAATATCGGCACAATTGGGATTATCCAACATTGTTCTGTGATTGCCTTCGACTACTTTAATTTCCATTTCTTGAATCAGAAATTCGTCCATATCATAATTCTCTGCGGCATCTCGCATAGAAAGAACAGTTGGCTTAACTAAAGTTACACGAGATTTGATTTTTTGTTCTCGCAAACGTGATGTGTCGTTGTATTTGGCTGATCGGCATCTCACCTGGTAAAAGAAAAAATAAATAAATTCTAGTATGTATTTATTGACCTCAGCATTTTAAACTGTTATTAGTAATTGATCATCAATACTATTACTTATTAAACTTACCAACATGGCTTCACACAGCTGCCTAACATAAGTCTTAGAATATTTGCTTCTCTGCTCATCGTTCGCTTCAATGGAATCTGTCATTGCAACTACCCGCTCTTCCCAAGTTTTAGTTTTAATCAACGTTTCCTGAATGACATCCATGTTACCAGGTGAAAGAATTCTACGAATTGTAAGCAACACCTAAAAATAATTTTATTAAACATTTGTTAAGTCCAATAGATATATTATTTTGTTACCTGAATCTGCAAATATGTATCATCATCAGCTGTACCACCAACAACATGCACATCTACCAATCCTTTCATTACTGCAGGAGCACCGTCCAAAAGAACTAAGTTGACATTTATGCCACGAGCTTCTAATTCTAGCATGGCTTCTAAAATTGGAAGTGTGCCGAAGGAATAGGCTACTATGTTGAGCGGTTGGTTAAGATCCTGCAAACAAATGATATGATAACGCCAATTTTAACTGTTAGAGTTCATAATGTAACTAGCTGTAAGTGGAATTCTGTCTTGAGGCAATTATGGCATCGTGCCTTAAGGCAAATTGCTGGAACTTCCCGTACCGTAACGAAATGTTCTAGGAATACTGAATGTTTTCAAATAGATTATTAAAAATATTGTCATTGTCTAATATTTATAAGAATTATATAAACTGAATTGCAGAGTTGAAATTATTTGTAAAGTATATTAGAACTATAGTCAGAATTAAAAATAAAATCTGAAATATTTTCGATATACAAAAAACTAAAAAAAAAAAAAAAAGTTGGAACACAATTTATTTTTCAAAAATCAATTATTTTGTTAAGACAAGCAGAAAGTTCTTTGAATCATTTAAATCGGACGCTTAGTTCTCTCAAAAACTGCAATTTTTTACATATTTAGCTCCGTATCTTCGTAATGGCTGGGCCTGCCTTGGCCAAAAACTAATAAACACTTCTCCCAATCATTACTAATTGAATGTTTTTAGATGATTCAAATCGGATACTCCGTTCTCTCAAAAATTCGATTTCTATTTTCGGCACTCTTTGCTCCGTATCTCCGAAACGGCTGGACCTGCCTTTGCCAAAAACTAATCAGCTCTTTTCCCTATCAATAGGAATCGAATGTTTTATAAACCATTCAAATCGGTTGATCCGTGCGCCCTAAAACGTGACTGGAAATTTGTATCCATACATACATACACACACACATACACACACACACACACATCCATTTTTTCTGAGGTATGCCCCTTAAAATGTTCAGAAACCTTCAAAACGTCGAGAAATGTAAAAATTTTCAATTCCGATTTTCGGCCCGGGAAGTTAAAAAATAAGATTTTCACTTGCCTTATGTAAGTCCAACATATAAGGCAACAGCGCTTGTCCCATCTCTCTGATATTGTTTCCTTTCTGAGGAACTGTTAATTGTAAACATTCTACTCTTGCCTTCAATCTACTAGCAAGAGCTCTGAAGACAGATGCAGCTCCTTCAATCCCTGGCACTATGAACACGAGAGGCTTCTCGGATTCACACTGACTTGTCAGATGAACCACGGGCATACTGGCTACTTCTTCAGAAGTCACACCTTCCATGAGAAGGAGCAATCCGCGCATAGGATCCACCTCGGCGGGATTTGCAGCTTGAGTTTCTATCATATAATTTATGTCCAAGTCAATAAAAATGGTTTATATACTAATTGCATTAGCTATTGACACACTGTATTTACCTCCTTCAGCAGCTTGTTCTGAAGATATATCTCTAGCAGTAGCTAATTCTTGCAACCGGGCAAAAGTTAGAGATCTAATATCTTGTGGTGTTAGGAAAACTTCAAATTCTCGTTCTAAGGCTTGTTTGATTTCTACGGCCATCAAAGAATCCATACCCAATTCAGCCAATGAGGAATGAGGACTTACGGTTTTTAAATCTCTTAAACCTAAAAAATAGCATGAAGTGTGAATGTAAGATTTAAATAGTGCATAAGCTTATAGTAACTTATTTATTTCTTATATTAATCTGACTTAAATTACGTCTTTAGCATCTTGCTCAAATTCTTACCAAGGATATTAAGAACGGTTGGCACAATGCCACCAGCACCACCTGCTCCAGTAGCTCGTTTTTCAGCTACAACCATAGAGGCTACGACAGGATAAGACTGAGCTAATAGAATATCCATCGCTTCTAAACAGCTCCCAATCCTTTGTTGCAATGTTCCTCCAATCTCCAATTCTTTATGGTCATCCTAAACATTAGGAATTAAATGTGATAATTAGATAAAAAATAATCGGTTGGATCAAAAGCCATAACGATTGTTATAGTTAATCAATAAAGTAGCAAACATTTTATTGTCACATCCTGTAGACAAAGTTCATATAAAAATTCACCTAGTTCTGTCTTTTCAAGTTAAAACACCATTTGATTTTAGTCCAGTCATTTGGTGCAAAAAAAGGCTGTTGCCGGTACAGTACTCCGGGAATTGTGAAAATTGGTAATCTCATAGATTTCGAGGTGCTCTTTACGAAAATCAACTTTGCCACCTCAAATTTGAACGGCAAGTTGCCGCCATATTGGAAAAATGGCATCAAACAACAGCTTTTTTTAAATATCTCTTTTCAGGCTGATTTTGCGATAAAAGTATCTATGTGCGAATTAGACTAGATAAAATTTCCTATAATTCCTTAGAAAACCGTTTTTTTGTAAAATTGATAGTTTGAGAGTACGGACGCCTCAAAGTCTTTGCTGCTCTCGCCGTAGTATCAAATCTCTCCATATATGACAGCACTTCGAACTTAACCACATTCTCTCTAATAATTAATATTTTCAATGTTAAACTGAGCGAATAAGATCTAGAAATAAAATAATTCAAATATTTTTCGGTTTTTTTGCTAATTTTTTAACACTTCAATGGCAAAGTAGCTATAACAATACTTATAGCTTAAGTAGCACCTTATAGCTTCAAGTAGCTTGAGGCGTTAAAAATCACCAAAAAACAGAAAAATATTTGAATTGATTTATTTCTAGATCTTATTCGCTTAATTTAACATTGAAAATATTTATTTATTAGAAGGAATGTGGTCAAGTTCAAAGTGCTGTCATGTATGGACAGATTTGATACTACGGCGAGAGCAGCAAAGACTTTGAGGCTATCTCAAACTATCAATTTTACAAAAAAACAGTTTTCTAAGGAATTATAGGAAATTTTATCTAGTTTAATTCGCACATAGATACTTTTATCGCAAAATCAGCCTGAAAAGAGATATTTAAAAAAAGCTGTTGTTTGACGCCATTTTTCCAATATGGCGGCAACTTGCCGTTCAAATTTGAGGTGGCAAAGTTGATTTTCGTAAAGAGCACCTCGAAATCTATGAGATTACCAATTTTCACAATTCCCGGAGTACTGTACCGGCAACAGCCTTTTTTTGCACCAAATGACTGGACTAATGTGGCATACCCTATTAAATATTGTGATATTTTACCTGCATGTCAGCAACCAATCCAACTTCACCGACAGCTCCCCATTGTATAGCTAAAGCTGGAAATCCTGCCTTGTGACGATTTTCGCAAATTCGTTCCATCACTGAATTAGACATACCGTAGTTGCACTGACCAGCATTACCTCTACCACAAGAAACCTGTAATAAAATTGAACCTAATTAATCAACTTCATTTAAACTTTCGATCAATCAATCAATTTAAAATACACACGCGACTTTACGTAGTCTGTAATAAAAAATTTAATATGATTTACAATGAAAATTTTAAACTATATTCCCGATAAAAATAAATTTAGAAAAAAGCCGAAAATTATTTTAGAATTTGGAACGTAGCAAAACAGATTTGGAAACAAAACTTGTGGAAAATCACACACCTACTTGATATTTATATATCAAGCTGATTTTATTGAGCAAACCATGCTTTTCAACTAATGTGATCTAAAAATCTGAATTTGTAAAACTGAGCATCGTTTATATTTTTCATATAAAAATGTACCTACACTAATTAACAAATTTAATATTAGTGCTTATTTAAGATTTGCAGATTTTTTACAAAATAATTTAATAAAATAAAAAATAAACATAATAATTATTATTTTTAAAAATAAAAAATGTTATTGTTAATTTATTACTTAAGGGGGTATTCTACTGTAGAATTTTGAAAAAATCCAAAAATTTTTTTTTTCATATTTTCAAAGTTTAGTTATTCAAAAATATGTCATTAAAAGGATTTTCCAAAATTACTATTATTTCCTGAGTTATAGCCGTTTTCGTGACGTGGCCTCGGTTCGGGTCCGACTTGTCTCAAAACTTTGAACGCGTTTTTCTCGGAACTACTTTTTTCGAGGTAAGGATATCTCGAATTCTAATGAACCGATTTACTTCAAATTTGGAGAAAATTTTCCCTATACATCGCTTTATCGTATGGACCTTGCCAAAGCTATAACTTTTCATTTAGTATTTTTAAAAAACTCGGAATTGTTAAAAAACACGAAAAAAAAAATTTTTTTTTCAAACTGCCGTCATTCAAACAAAATTTTTTTTTTAAACTTATCCAAGGTTCATACGATAGCGGCATCTATTATAATTAAAAATCCATCTATTTTTTATGTTTCAAATCACCAGGAGGGTTGGAATCATGTACGCCAGGGCACCCTCTTTTTTTGGAAACCCCCACTTTGACTGCTCATAACTTTGTGAATTTTATTTTTTTTCTTTTAATATTTATTTTATGTAATAATAAAATATCAATAAACAAATGATAAAAAAATCGATAGTAAAAATATTATTTGTTTCCTTTATACAGCGCTTCAAAAACCGGGCGAAATTCATGACTCTACAGTAGAATACCTCCTTAAAAACTTCATATGGTTCATTTTTAAACTCACTGATGAAAAGACGACGAAATATTTCAATAACGGACACAATTCCCTTGTAAGTTCATCCAAATGTTTTGTAGCTACAGCTTTCGGCGCAAATGATGCTGTAAATTTCTCAACATTTTGATTTTCCAAAATAGCATCTTCAAGAACTACTGCTAAATTGAAAATGCCTGTAAACAATATAAAGATTTAATATGAATAACAGGCAGTTCTCCCTATATGAAGATATATTAGTATTAAGATAGCAAATCAAATATTTGTCTTATTGTTAATATGGTAAAAGTAGTATTTTAAGATAAAATTTACCTGCAACTGGTGCAATGGACGAGGCCATATGCAAAAGTTCATAACAGCCTTTTCGTGTAGTGATATCAGCTGTGCATATATCAACAGAAATACCATAACTGCGCCATACTCTAACCCTAGAAGCCTATAATCAACAGTACATTTTTAGAACCTCAATTGCACATTGGAATTATAAATTGTAGGTTACTCTACCTGGTATCCTGATTTAAGTCCTTTCCGAGAACTCAAAACCAGATGTCTGGCACCTCTAAGAGCAAGCCAATCAGCCAATTCTAAACCAAAACCTCCAAGACCTCCAGCAATCACATAACTCTTGTCAGGTTCACAATAAACTCTTGGACTTGCCAGCCATTGTTTATTTTCAGGCACAAAATCTTCTTCTGGTTCTTCCTCACGCATTTTCAACAGAACCTAAATAATTTTAGTTTATATAGTATAAGTCACTGATTGTGCTTGAAAACTTAAAAAATTAAAACCGAGATATCATGCTGCAATAAAAAATTGGTACTGCTTGTGGAATTAGAGATAGAATTTCAAAGGTAATCTCTTAAAAAATGCACTATGCTTACGAGCAATGTGCTTTGCGTTATTGATGATAGTTAATAAAGTACTGAATTTACAGTATACTATACAAAGAATTTTAAAAAGTGGGTTAAAAAGCATGTATAACAAAAATTGGATCTATAACTCTCTTGAAAAGAAAACAGCATTAATGTGCATAATTCTGAGAGGAAAAGAAATTGGATTGGACTCAATACAAAACTACAAAATTCTATATGATTGCGTAATAGTAATCACACTTAACCATATCAGTAGTCATCACTTTTTATTTATTATTTTAAAAAATTGTGCAGGTTTTTGCATTATGAAGAACATTTTATGCAAAGCCTGACCAATATTTAATAATGTATAAGTCCAATGACTATAATTGTACAATTTGCTTTATACTCAAATAAAAATTTAACCTTTCCAATATGTTTTCCTGCTGCCATATAACGGAAAGCTTGCTCAACATCATCTCTATCAAATACTGTTCTTGACAAAGGTCGCACAGCTCCTGTTGCAATACCATCATTCACCATTTTTCCTGCAAAAAAAAATTATAATAATTTTTTAATATTAATTTTAGCATCAAAATACATCAAATTTTTACTGTATTACCTATTCTGTGTTTCTCCCAAGCCTCAGCAGTAAACAAATGCTCCAAGGTAACTCCATGGAAAGAACTGCAATTCATAAATGTTCCTAGACCCAATGGGTTATCGCTTGCCAAATCAAATTTACCGATTTCCAAAAATCTTCCATGGGGAGCTAAGCATCTCAAAGAAGCCAGAAGTTTATCTTCAGCCAAGGAGTTCAAAACAATGTCAACTCCGCGACCGCCAGTTCTTCTCATGACAAGTTGTTCAAAACTGGTGTCACGGGAATTGCCAATGTCTTGATCTGAAAGGAATTATTATTTAAAAGATATCTTAATACAAAATACATCAGAAGAAAGAAACAAGTAAAAACGTATTACATAGACATTATAAAAAAAAACTACAATTCTTGAAAATGGCAAAATAAAGCATAAAGCTATAATATTACAGTGCATATAATTTCCTATTGCCAAAATATACATTACCATCTAATTCAGGGAACCTATCCAACAAGAACTGTCTCTTTTCCTCAGTTCCAACAGTAGTGATAATTTTACATCCAGCATGGAGACCAATGTTGATAGCAGCTTGACCTACACCACCACTTCCTGCATGAATTAACAAGGTTTGACCAGCAGTCATGTTTCCAGCTAATACTAAAGCATAGTAAGCTGTTGCATATACTACTGGGACAGTAGCTGCATCCTAGAAATGAATAATCCTTACGGTAATTGTGGTTGCATTTATTTGGCTGTATTAATTAACATTGTTTTCGTAATTTTGGAGAAATTAATACTGATAATGTTTTTAATTTACCTGTAAAGTCCAATGAGATGGAATGCCCCAGCATAGAATTGGATCAACATCCAGAATTGTGGCCAAAGCACCGCTTCCAACCAAACCCATAACTCTGCGGCCTTCGAAATAAAATGATTGTGAAGAAATTATTACGCAACTTTTTACTGTGTTACAAAAATATTAAACTTACCATCGACTTCTCTTCCTGCGTATTCTAAACCTTGTACACACATCTGGTTAAGTCTTCCATGAGAAACTACTTCTGCAGCCAATTTACCAGTTGCTGTCATGATATCTCTGAAGTTCAGGGCTGAATAATAAACATGAACTAAGTTACCGGCGTTGGATTCCGTATCTTCAGTGCCATATCTAAAATAAATAAATATAACATTATTTCAAAATAAGAATATAATTAAAGAAACCAAATTGGCTTACTTCAAAGGTCCTTCAATCCATCTCATACTTGATAAATCTCCTCTAGTCATAACATTGGCATAACTGTGGCCTTTATCAACCAAGGAATCCTTGACTTGCAAATGCCGATAAGATCCCCAGCATCCATCTTTGAAAACATTTGATACTAAATCCAAATCTAATTGTTTACTGTATAGATCTAATTCAAGATCAAATGCTGGTGCTTTTGGATCAATGATTACTAGAGATCGAACTAAATCACCACCTTAAGAAGTAAAGACAAATTAGTAGGTTGCACAAAAAAATAAGCTAGTAAAATATGTACTACAGAAAAAGATTTTATTTTTACCTGGCTCTTTTCTGACACAATTCACCAGTCCCATGATACCATTAGTATTCTGTTTCTCATTTAGCAATAAAATTCTACTATCTGCTATTTTAATTTGAGACTTTAATTCTTCTAACCAGCTAAACTTATCATCACTTTCATCAACTTTAATAACATGCCATGGTTTAGTCTTGTGAATTTTTCTTTGTAACAATAATAATATTTCGTGCGGCAATTTGTAAGATGCTACTAGATTTAATCCTGGACAAATGGCCGAAATCGCAGATGCGTCTAAGGAAAATGATAAATCTTCTCGTGATATAACATAACCATTTGCACGCAGAGTTGGTAATGCCTTTTCAAGGTCCTATAATAATTTATTTATTTAAAACTGGAGTACTCAAATTTAAAAACGATAACTTTTAAAGTTAATTTACCTCTTTCTTATTTAATAGTGCTGTACCAATCAACAATGTACTTTTACCATCTCCTGGTAACTTCTTATCTTCTGACAAGTGAACACCAGCGCCTAAATCTGCGTTTTGTTGTTCTGATGGATTAGCAGTTTCTGTCCAAATTGTCATATCACTTTGCACTAGTGGCAAATCTTCTAAAGCAGACCTTAAGATTGGAGATAAAGGTATTTCCATAGAATTAACTTGCAAGTAATCAATTTCTGGTTGATCGCTGGAATCGCCTTCTTCCTTTTTGGGTACTTTGGGAAGTTTATCGACTAATTCAAATGCTTTGACTTTCAATATTGGAATATTTTCGAGAATCTGTTGCACAATGCATCTAAAAATAATAAATTAAGTGCTCTTATTATATTACATTATTTTTTTTATCTTCACAAGAGTATCTACCTCACTGCATCATCAACACAATCAGTTTGCAAGTGGTTTGGTACAAAAACGTGCTTTTCTAATACTGGTTCACCTGCTGGCTTCTTTCTTGCAATTGCACTAGCTTTTAAACCACAAATTTCAACACCGCCAGCTCTTATAACACCTTGCAAAATAAATCACAATTAATGTGAAAATAATAACTTTGTGAACAAAAAAAGAAAATAATATTTCAATTATGAAAGAATCTTTATTTTTTGCTTACCTATATCTGGATGCAGCTCAACTTTGAAGGTTCTATCCTCTCCAAGAGCATGAATAGCATGGATATGGGCACGTGTATCAATTTTCAATTTTCTGATTGAAGTAGGTACAAACAATCCTCTTGTATCTTCACAAAGAATTTGAAGCTGCATCATGCAGTCCATGAATGTGACCCAATTATGGGCCCATAATATGCGACCATCACAAGTTTGCTGATCGTAAGATACTACACCTTTGAAAGCACCGCTAGAAAGAAATAATTAAATTTATCTAAGTATTTACTACAAAGACAGAAATTCCAAATGAATTGGATTGGATTGAATTTGCCAACACCAAATGATTATATAACTCTTTATACCTGTAATTATATCCCCTCAATCTCAATTCTTTATAAACATCTTTAGCAGCTAATGGAATAGAATCTGGGAAAGTGTCTCTAATAACTCTTTCTGGCAAATCAGGCAACTTGGTTTGCCTAACACCAGGGTGGTAAATTGTACCAGTTACAATGGTAGTTCCACCTTCAAGAACCTAGATAAATGTAAATCAACTATCAATAAAAGTAAAGATGATCAAATTTTATGTAACTTATGGTAAAACTTAAGGTTTTCACGAGAACTATCAAAATCAAATAATGTATCAAAAATCCTTATATTTTAGGTTTGATTTATAACTCACAATTTAACTTATGAATTTGATAAAATATATAGATACAATAATATCGACTTAATATTATTTATTACCTCGAATTTTCCGGTGCCTTTTTGAATCATAATATCAAAATCAATCTTGCCATCTTTAGGAACATTGGTAGCGCGCAAAAATCGAATGTCCTCAAAAATGCAAGGAACTTCTGTTAAGATTTCACCACGCATCATAGCAAATGTTTCCCATACTAAAGTTAAATAACCAGTAGCAGGGAATAAGTTACGTCCATCTATAACGTGACCGGTCAAGTATTCATTTTCTTGATCAAAAGCGGAAATGCAGATTGATCTTTCGCCTGTTTCTAATTTTTCCAAAGTCTTGTAGGAAGTAACATACCTAGCAAAAGTAAAGATAAATAGAAGATTAATTATAATTTTACAGATTTGCTACAGATATCATGAATCTTACCAATCTCGTCCGTGATCCCATCCAATCAAATGGGACAACATGGGTGTGCCTCTACCCACGGGCCACTCATGCCTATACAACTGGTTAATATCTACTTTTTCGCCTAAACAATGCAATTTTCCCATAGTTTCCAAAAATTGTCCAGCTACATCACATTCTTCACCTCTTCTGACATATAAACTTGCATAAGTCAAGCATTCAATCGTTTCTTCTAAAACTCCTTTAAATTGTGGCATGAATGAGTTGATTTCAAAGACGTACGAATTTCCAGGAACTTTGGATAAAGCTTGCTGGAGTAAATTTGGATTGACTAAACTATTCACATGATACAATGCGTTATGAGTTGAGTATTCGTTTTCTGTAGAAGTAGATACCCATCTCTCAGATCTTGCCAACGTTTCAAACATTGTACTCTGGTATGCCCTCAGCAAATCATCAGAAAGTTCTTTCATGAACTCTGAATTATGGAATGGAACAACGGTTTCTTGAGATATGTTGTCGTGTTCGATTCCTTTAGAATCCAAAAATTTGAGGAAGGCTGCTACATCCTTTTTGTGACCACTGACTAATGTTGATTCAGGAGTTAAATGACATGTGACACTGACACCTTCGGTTAAAAGGGATGATACTATAAGACTGGACCGGTGGACAACAGCAGTGTAGAGGGCTGGTAGGCGATATTCAGCTATAATGCGAGATCTAAATATTTAGAAAATATTATATATAATACAAATAAAATGGAATATAGTGTTTAGTCAATCAAAATCAAATCTGTATTTCTAAATAACTATTAACAAATAACTAATCTCAAAAATATTGAAAAAAGTATGTTTATTATAAAAGTCAATTTTATGATATAATTGATTATGAGATAAAATTTCTATAAAACCTAATTTTTTATTCGATGTTATATTTCTAATTCTAAATTAATTATATTTAAGAAGTGCTACCCGAATTGTAAACCATTTACTCTTTGTCCTTTTGAATTAGAATTTTGTTTTCATATTATAAAGAGGATTGTATATATTAAACTTTTAATATATGCAAAATAAACAATGGCTTTACCAGAAAGAGTGTTATTTTGAAAGAAGATCAAGAAATAAAGTATAACTGAATTTATTGAATAAATCAATAGTATTGTATGCAAATTTCTCCACACTTTCAAAGTCAAGTGCAATGCACTTTAAAATTTAAATTTATTTATGTGTGCGTATATATATATATATATATATATACATATATATATATATATATATATTTATATATGTATATATATATTTATTTATATATGTATATATATAAATATAAACTTATCCATGCATAAAAACATGCACACACACATACAAGCAGATACACACACATATATATATGCCTTGAGTTAGGATTACCTTAAAGTATTCGATTTGATGAAATTTTAGTGATATAATAATCAAAGATAAAATATTATAAATTTAGATTCATTATTACCTCAAATAGGCAGCCGTCAAAGTCTGTTCCAGAGTCAAACATTTATCCGTAAAAGCACACAGAATTTCACCAGCTCCTTGTCCAATTATAACAGTAGGCTCAACTTTTAAACTTTTCAAAAGTTGTACAATGCCAATCTGGACAACTGTCGAAGCCACGTGCTTCTCTACAAAATTTCGGGACGCTCCAAAATCTACATCCTCAACCATCTTTAGCAATTGAATACTGAACTTAGCCAAAAATTTATTACTACGTTCTATCACTTCTTGGAATACAGGGAAAACAAGCAAACCTCTAGCCAAAGTAGGGTTATAATCATACCCAGAGAATAGAAAAACAGTTTCTTTTTTGGACACGTTGTCAATCATAGCATCACTTCGCGATATTTCGTAACCACGTTTATCCAAAACTACAAAACCACGATAATCATGCCCTTCAACGCCGTTCTTAAAAGCTGCTTGAACGAGTTGGACAACGTCCAAATTTATTTCATCACCGGTATTGGCAGGTTTTGGGTAAATAATTGAAGATTCCTGATGAATTCCATCAAGGAGCATATCAACTGCAGATTTTGTACGTCCAGAAACACAAATCAGGTAAGGAATTTTAAGCTCTGATACATTATTCTCAACGCGTTTTCTAGCCAGAAGATCTTCAGGTGATTTTAATAAAACGTGCACGTTTGCACCTCCAAAACCAAAGCTGTTAATACCAACATACCCTGTAAGTGAAAAAAATCAAGACTCTGATGTAGCAGTTTAGTTTTGGGGGTTTTTAGTTTAGGGTATTTGAGAACTTACCTCCATCAAAATCTTGTGGTTCAGTCACGACTTGCATTCTGCCTTCAACAATAGCAGTCAATTCCTTTTTAGGTGTTTCGAAATGAAGATTTGGTGGAATTTTTCCTGTTTCCATAGCTATGCACACTTTGACAACAGAAGATATACCTGATGCCGGTTCTCCATGTCCAATGTTAGATTTCACAGATCCAATGGGAAGAGGTTTGTCACGACCAGTGCAGAATATCTAGTAAAAATTGAAGTATTAATTCTTACAGTCGTATGCTTCAAGCTTCCAGGTAATATTTTCAATTCTAAATATTAATCTTTCGTTATTTGATCTCTTACCTCATCTAAAGCTCTAATCTCCTCTGGATCTCCAACTCTTGTACCAGTTCCATGAGCTTCCATAAATGTGACTTTTCTAGGATCTACCTCACATTCTTGATAGGCTTCTCGTAGAAGTCTAGCTTGCATTGTTCCTGATGGAAAAGTGATGCCTTGTTCTTTGTAACCATCACAATTTGATTTGGCGTGGACAAGTTGTGCGTAGATTCTTTTTGCATCTTTTGCCTGTTGGAGGAGGATGAAGGAAACGCCTTCACTGCGGGCGTAACCGCGGGCACGTTCGTCAAAACACCTTGAGGAAGAAAAAGGCTATGACTATTGAAAAATGTATTTGGAAGGAGTGGTACTCCTTCACTAAATATTACTGAGTAAAATATAACATAACAGATCTGTAATAAAAAATATAAATTGGCAATGGCAAACAAATCATTGCTTTGGCAAACCAATTATATATTATTCTAAATAAAAACCAATTAAGATCACTTAAAACTTAATAATTACGTTTTACTTCAAAGGTTGTTAGGATGTATATCTACCTGCATTTTCCGTCCGGATTTAGTACTCCCAATCTTGAGAATTGTAAGGACACAAATGGATGTAAACATAAATTGGCACCTCCAATTAGAGCCTGGTCGCAATAACCATTCCTGATAGCTCTGTATCCATGCTCCAGAGCCATCAAACTGCTGCTGCATGCACTGTCCACAGAATAAGAAGGGCCTAGATACAAATATTATATAAATTATAATAGTATTTTTATAAAAATAGCACACAGGATCCTGCAAATGAATTTCTGAAATATTACTTTTAACAATACTTTTATTGTGCTACGTGAAATTGAGAGTGCAATTATTGCATAACAATTAAACAAAATAAAATAATTATAAGAATATTAAAAGTTAACTAAGAGTATTTTGCAGAATATAGAATTGGAAGTGTGATTCCAAGCTGAACAAAAAGCTTAAAAAAATATATACAACTTTTTTACTATACGACCCTATTTAAAGAATCAATGAAAATCCACATATTCTTTCAATTTATGTGTAATTTAATTACAAAACTAATTATTTACACTAGATATATTATTTAACAATTGCAACAGAAATTTTAACTATAGTATTGAAAAAAACACTAGTAAACAAAAAATAGAATCAGGTATCAGTTATTATCTTTGTCCAAAAGCAACTGTTCATTATTTAAGGGGCACAACTAGTGTGAAATTTTCAAAAAATCGAATTTTCAATTTTTCTATATTTCGATAGGTTTAAAAATAACATAACAAAATAACAATTAAATCGATATCTCAAATAGTTTTTGAGTCACTGCCATTTAAAGAGTATACTCGTATATATATATAGTATATAGTATAACGATCATTTAATCTTTAAACGCGTTTTTTTCGAAACAGCATTTTCCGAATTTGCTGCAGCGATTACTCAGAAACAAATGATCCAATCACTATCAAATTTTTTTTACATGTTTTATCAAATCTATATAGTTCTCTGTAAAATCAACTATCGGTTTTTTGATCGGATCAAAAATCGAATTTTGGTAGTCCAAAAACGACCAAAATTTTGGGTAAAATTCAACTTTTTTTTGAAAAACGCCGTCATTTTGTCATTTTTTTATTTTTTTTCTTTATCGAGTTCATTTTACAGACAATATTATCTAATTTAACGAGATTTTTTTTTTTAATTTCATCCGCGTTCATCCACAGAAGGCCGGAATCACTGCAGCAGTGAAGGGCCTTTTTTGTCGCGCCGTTGGAGATCGGCGATAACTTAAAAAATATTTATTTTTTTTCTTCAAAAATGTTATTAAGTATTCTTAAAATATGTATAAATATATTCCTAAAATTGTGAAATGATTGATAAAGTAGTTTTTTTAATATAAATTCCCAAAAATCACATTTTTTTAGGCGGTTACACTAGTTGTGCCCCTTAATGTTTTCATAGATTTTTTCAAAGATTAATCTGTATAAATATAATAAATTTAATTTAAGAACCCAATCTTTACTATTAAAAAATGGTAAAAATTTGTTAGTAAAAAAAATTATACTGTAAATAAAAATTTACATCCGTATTTTAAAAAATAGAAAATAAATTAAATTTCTACATTTAATCCGTAGAAATATCACAAATTGACTGATCATATGTTAAAATTAATCATATTTTCATCATTACAAAAATTATGTTAAAAAAAGGTCAGTGACATATGCATGTAATATAATCGCTGATTTTAGTTTATTAGGTCTGTGGTGTTCTATGTCACCATACGATGACACATTTTTCATATACTTGCAAGTTGCAATTGTAACAGAAATTTCACGCCAGAAAATTTTAACGAATGTAACGCCAATATTAGTTTAAAAGCTTACTGTAAAACTAATTAATTGAGAAGATTACATTATTATAGATTTGTAAAATACCTAGCAAGTTTGTCCAAACAGTTTTTAATAAAGTTTTCCTGACAACATGTTTAATTTGTTTTGGAGGTAAATTAAATGTTAACCCCCTCGACTCGAATGCCGCCGCTCCGGCGGCAAATTTATATAAATCTTGCAGTTCGCGAGTGAAAAGGGTTAACACTGAACAAATGTACAAGATATGTCTATCAGTTTACTTCAAATACTTTAATAAATATTATCTTCATTACCTGATAACTCGAGCCAATTCGAGACACGATTAGCCAGCATGGACCTGCTGCAGCCCAAAATACCAGAACCGTGCTGCAGGTCGTAAATCCAAGTTTTTTCGGATTCACTGAAGCAGGCGCCAATAATTACACCAGTTCTAGAACCTTTTATTTCTTCTGGCTGTATACCAGCATCAATCAAAGTCTCCACGGCAACTTCCAGGAGAATACGAGCCAGAGGATCCATACTGTCGGCCTGAGAAAGGAAATTTGGATAAATTTGATAAATGATTGAAGAGAATTTTCTTAAAAGAATATGTCTAGCAACTCAAAATATTTTTACATTTTATAAAATTTTATTACATCGTGATGTAAATTTTATAACTAGTAATTATTACATAGTAAGTAGAAAATGAACTGAATCCCATGATTATAATAATGCCAAAACTAATTTAACCCTTTCGACTCGGATGCCGCCGTAGCGGCAGCAAAATACGTATAAAATACGAAATTCGCGAGTGGAAAGGGTTAATAATTTTCCATTAGATTTAGTACGTTTGATTAATGAATAATATGATATTTTTATATTTAAAATAAATTATGTATGCATAAAATAAAAGTGTTCCATTGCGTAACGGTTAATCGCACTGCCTTCCGTGGGCCTGATATCATGCAGTAGCGATGTCTATTTTTACTTGAAAATATAGATAAAAAAGATGTTTCCAATTGAAAATAATCCAATTAAAAATCGGGCACTGCGATGTGAAATGGCAATGGAAATTCTCTCACACCATTATTCACTGAATCGAGTTGGAGTTTAACTCAACTCATGGACCTGCCCTAAGGCATTACTATCCATTATTAATTATTATGTATAGAGTTGGAGTTTAACTCAACTCATGGACCTGCCCTAGGGCAATACTACTCATTATTATTTATTATGTATAGAATAATTGTTGTGATATTTTATGTAATTTATTACATATGTTTGTTCTATTTATTACTTTTTCATTACACTATTTTTACAATTATTATGTTATATTTATTATATTTTCCGTATGTTAACAATTAGGCTTGTGTGTGATATATTTACCTGTTGATCTTCTATTTTAAAGTAATCTGCATCGAACTTAGTGATTTCTAATAGTTTTCCTGTTCTTTGAGGAATTTCAGGATGATCCAAAAACCAACGTCTATCATCTCCTGAAACCATGTCGACCTAAATAATTGAAACAAATTAATAAAATTTATTAAAATTGTATGATAATTGTTGCTGAATCTTTCGGTTTTATTAATTATTAGACAGTTTTACAATGTAGAAATTTTAAATATTAAATTTTACAAAATTGTTGAAGAAAATTGTATATTTTCTGGTGTGATAATCATCAATACAAAGCGACATCAATTATTTTTACTCATCATCACAATATAATAATAAATTATTACTTAGTACAGATACATAGTATAGAAATCCAAGAATGTTAAATGTAAAAAACTTAAGAATATATTTATAATAACACTAATAATATAAACCAAATTTCAAATCAAACCAAACTTCATTAAAATTCGAATAAGATTTTCTAAAAATATATAAAAAATTAAGTTCTGAACAGTTGAATTCTTTGTTCGGATAAATGTTTATAAGAATTTTGCACAGTCTCATTTATTGGTAAAATCTCAAAAACTTAGAAAAATATTTTAAACGTGATATTAAAATATCACTAAAAAATTCTTCAATTTACATAGATCAAATATTAACAATCGACCTCATATAGTTCCTTTAGCACTTTATACAACTCTAAAACAACCGGACCTGCCTTCAACAAAAACAGTTGGGCTCTAGGCATAATCAGAACAAATCAAATCCTTATTTTTGTTGAATCCTTTCATACAAACATACATCCCAAGACACTTTAATTAATTACATTTCTAGTTCTGAATCACGACTATCAAGACCTGATAGTCCTGATTCAGGATCAGGACTGATATTTTCCAATATCAGTCATTTTCATTGTGCTAGCGAAAATTCACAATAAATTTATTATATTTATACAATGTTTACCTTGTTCAACAAATTTTCCTTAAAGTGCAAGACACTGGAGCTGTCTGGAAAACGTCCAGACATTCCAGAGATGACTACTTCTTCGCCTGGTGCTTGCGGCTGGACAATCACGGTGCTCGTTGGTTCTTCCGGCATTTTGGGCAATGTCTGGTTGTCGGCTGAGACTTTGAAAATAGAAAATAAATGATACTAAAGATTTAATTGGAAATTATGACGTATGTTAGCTACTAGTACTATTTATAGTACAGCATAATAAATTTTTAGTATTTAATGTGTGAATTCTTTATAAATTTGTTATTAAATTTCTATCAGAATAAATCATTTTTTTATTCCAGTGAATAAGTGGTCAAGTCAAAGCAATAATTTTCTAGGTTTAATTTAGATTAAAATAAATCATACAGGCCAGTAATGTATTACGTTGTGCTGTAAATTGAGAAAGTACTAATGCTTCTGTTAATTTGGATGAATCAAAAGTCTTTATTGATAATACGGAAATTTAAGTTAGAGAAACAAATACTATGCAACCACACATCAAAAATCGGAAATAAACGGCATTGATTTATACAACTTTCGAATTTCCGAATTTTTGAAGCTTCGATTTGCAAAAAAATGTAAAGTTCGTTCAGCAAAAATTCCAAATTTACGTGAAAGTTTTAATTCAATCTAATTCTATTCTAACATATCACTCATTAATTGCCAAAATTTTCATTATCACACATTAAGTTGAAAATTTTAATTTTTAATTTTCAGACACAAAACTTTAAGAATGAAAAAAACACAATAATTTAATATGTATGCAAACTTAAATTAGATTTATTTATTAAAAATATTTGAAAGTAGAGGGTTAACAATGTGTAACCAGCCCTTGATTCCTGTGACGTCGCCACCAGAAAATAAACGACATTGTTTGAAAATCCATAACATATAAAGTGTTTTCTTTCGTTGTTAGTTTTTTGGTTGTGAGCACTGTTGTTTAGTTTACGAGACCATAATTAAATTTTTAAGTATACGTTATTTAATTGTTTCATAATATATATTGTTAATTTTAAAATAGATTCAACAGTTTATTTTAAAATTCAACAGTTTATTTTAAAACCTCTGTAAAAGCTTACACCTGGGTGGGGTAAAAAAAAACAACTGAAACTTTACTCTGGCAAAGGTGTATACTATGAGAAAGTAGTAAATAAAAAAATAAATTAAGTTAAATAAGCAATACAAAAGATAAATTAAATAAATAGCTATTTCAACTATGCTGATGAATGTTTCTGACAAAATACCAGATCAAGGTTATATACAGTGTTATCTTTGCGAAAAATGTACCCATAAAATTTATATTTTGCATTGATTGAATAATGTAGCTATTATTTCACAAAATCCCTTCAACTAAAATACATTGGATCTGCTCGTTCCCCGGCTATCCCATTGTAACCCGCCCATGGGGTAAAAAGGACCAAGTGATAAATTTTTGAAAAAAAATTTAAAATATAAATACGTCTCTACAATGATGAATTAGCTGAGTAGTTTTACTGAACATAGTCCGACAGTTGTTTGTTTGATGTGTATTTTTTATGGTATAATTGGTTTGGTTTTCACAATTTGATTTCTCAAAGTTGAATTAGACCTTTGTGCCCCGACCTACCCTATTCGTTTAATTCAAGACTTAAAATAATAAAATTGATTTCACTTATATTCCAAAAGATTTTTTAGCGGTACTATAATATCGACACTTATAAAAACGAGCCATTATAAAATAAATAGTTCCAAAATAATATAATAAAATTATCAAAAACTTACAAAATTTGAAATCCACTTAACGTCCTCAGCGTTGCTGTGTTCACAGAATCGCAAAAACGATTTTCAGAATTATTTTACCCAACTGCACTGTATGTATCCAATAAAATAGTAGATCAAAACCTTCAATAAATCTAAAATAATCGACAACAATCATTTATATATAAAACACCGTACATTGCGAATTACCATAAATTCAAATTCGACGATTTTAATTTAGAATGAAGTTAATCTCCCCATTATGTATTGGAAAAAATGTTCTGTGGACAATAAAAGAGGTCGATAACTCGCAATGAAATTTATTCAAGAAAAGAAAATGAATTAAACGTGTAAAATAATAGATGTACGTAGGCCGAGAGTTGGAGGATATTATTTAGGAATAGAAAGGAATATTTGAAATCCTTTTTAACTTTTCAGTTTATGCCAGAAAATCCGATTCGCTAATACATTGGTATAAATAAAAATAAAACGAAAATTTTCATTTAAATTTTTAATTTCCACTCATTTAAATTTCCATTTCAAGAACTAACTAGTGGGGCGCATGGCATCGTGCCTTAAGGCAAATAGCTGGAACTTTCCGTACCAAATATTTTTGAAAAAAATTTACTTTGAAAAAATTAGATTTTTGAGAAACTTTAAATTTTTGTCAACAATTTACTTTTTTAGAAAAAAATGACCTTTTGAAAAAAAATGTTTTCGTTATTTTGAAATATTTCCATTCTTAACTTTTTTCAAAGCTTTAACTGCATAGAGACAAAATATCGAAGCGCGTAAGCGCCGAGTCGCCGCCTAACGGATAAACATTGGTACGGAACCCATAGGAATGTAAACAAAATTTATACTTATTGTTAAAATCTTTAAAAAATATCTGATAATTTGATGTGCATGTGTCTAATGATCATTTTTGACCGCCAAATGGCATTTTTTTTTACTTTTTTCACTAGATCTCCGAAACCGCTAGACCTGCTTTTATGAAAATTTGATCAATTCTTGACCTTGTTCATACAAGTAAAATGTTTTTTGAATTATTAAACTCAGACGCTCCGTTCTCTTAAAACCTGAGCTACCGTTTGTGGCACTTTTTGCCCCTTATCTTCGAAACGGCTAGACCTGATTATGCCAAAAACTAATCAGCACGTCTCTTATCAACAGCAATCGAATGTTTTTTGAATAACTGAAATCGGTTGAACCGTGTTTCCAAAATCGTCGACAAAAATTTGTATCCGCACACACACACACATACATCCATTTTTTTCTAATTTTAAGGTATGCCAAAATGCTGAAACGTAAAGATATATAAACAATTTCATTTTCGATTTTTTTGCGATTACTATACCTTACCCGACGGGAAGTTAATTAGTGACATTCAAGAACTCAATCAAGATTTTTAAGAACTAATTAGTGGTGCGTGGCATCGTGTGTTAAGGCAAATTTTGCTGGAACTTCACGTATCAAAAATTATTTTGAGAATTTTTGAATAAAAATGACTTTTTTGTAATTTTTTGATTTTATCTATATTTTAATAATTTTAATTTTTTTTTCGAAGCAATCGCGCTGCGTAGCTGTTTTAGTGACAATATAAAGAAGCGGGTAAGCTTCTTCATCTTTAAAAAATATCTCTAAAAAAATCTCTATAAAATATCTGATAATTTAATGTGCATATTTGATCATTTTTGATCCAAATATATCAAAATGGCATTTTAGATCCACAAAACCGCTGGACCTGCCATTTTCAAAAATGTATTCAATTCTGTTCTCTTAAAAACTAAATTGCCATTTCTGGTGCTTTTTGCCAAGTATCTTCGAAACTATTGGACCTGAAGTGGCCAAAAACTAATCAGCACGTCTCCCCCTCAATACAAATCGAATGATTTTTGAATAATTCAAATCGGCCAATGCTCTCACACACATAAACACTTACAAATATACTTCCATTTTTTCTAAGGTATGCCAAAATGTTCACAATGTTTTGAAACGTGAAGATATAAAAAAAAATCATTTTTGATTTTTGCGTTTCAATAAATTATCGTAAGAAAGGCAGGTCTAGCGGTTTCGGACATCCAATAAAAAAGTAAAAAATGCCATTAAAATCTTTTTACCCCATATGCGGGGTAAAATGAGACGGCCTAATAGCAAACACGTCCAATGTGTTATTTTTAATTTTAAAGGGATTTTACGAAATAATAGCTACGTTTCGCAACCATTGCAAAATATAAATTTCATGGAAACATTTTTACAGAGATAACAGTGTTTTCATAACACTGTATGTAACCTTGATCTGGCATTTCGTCAGAAATATTCATCAGCAGATTTAGAATAACTATTATATTAATTTATTTCTTGTAAAGCTTTTTTAACTGAATTTTCATTTTTATTTACTTTTTTGCGAGGGTAAAGGTTCAGTTAGTCCTTCTTACCCCACTCACGTGTAAGCTTTTATAGTGATTATTCAAAAAAACTGATAAATCTAGCCTAAAATTAACAATACATCTGATAAAACAATTAAATAACGTATACTTAAAAATTATATTAAAGTCTCGTAAACTAAACAACGGCGCTCACAACCAAAACAAATAACAACGAAAGAAAATATTTTGAATAATAATATTTAAACACTGCCGTTTATCTCATGATAGTGTGGTCGTAAGAATTAAGGCGATGTCTGGTTATGGATTTTTTACCACCTACTTTCAAATATTATTAGAAAATTCTTTAATTTACTTGTTTTTGATATATCGGTGGTAGCCCTTTTTACTTACGGACCTTCAAGCCCCGTTCTACTCCATGTAGTAATTTACAAAAACAGTGTTTTTCAGCCTTCTTTCAACAGGAATAAATTTAGGAAGAAAAAACATCAAGTGAAAATGAATTTTTTTTCTAATATTATATGCAAAATGAAAAATGTAAAAAAAATATTTATGCAAGTAATTATTTAATAAGTAAAAAAGAAAGCCATTTCATTACTTTTATCATATGTAAAATAAAAAATGTAAACAAAATTATATATGTAAATATATAGCCTTCTAATCTATCTAATACATGTATATGAATCAAATAAAGATTCTTTCATTTTTGTTTGATATTGTCTTGGAAAACATATATTTCAATATCTAAATTAACTAACTAATATGTATATATATATATATATATATATATATATATATATATAGCAATAATTAACTATAACTGTTAGACAGATATATCCATCAATGTGTTCAATCAGCAATTTGAATAAAATTTAATTATGCTTAGTTTGCTGTCATTACTTTACGAATTTGGTTCACATTTAATCGATTTAAATAATTCGCATTTTTATTAGGTCAAATGTACACAAGTTTCTTGTAATTTTTACCTGTGTTTGAAATAGTCTATTCATTTCATTAGTATAAAGTAGAATATTCAAATTTTATTACAATGTTCAAAGAGAAAAGAATTAATTTAGAAATTGATCTAGAATTTTTAATTTGAATTAGGCATTTCATATATGTATATTTAAAATTTATGCCATATTAATTGCGATTGTTTCTTGATTTTTGTTTTTTATTTTATATGTAGATAGTTATATGTAGTATAGTTTTATATGTAGAAATTAATTAAGTCTCAAAACTTGAACAATAATAGTACCTACTCTGTCTTTATTATAATTTTGTTATTTAAAATATATTGTATTGAAAGTGTTTTCGAACTTCAGAAATTAGTAAAATTTTAACAGTCAAATTAAATTCAATTTTGACTAATTATTTATATATATATACACTTTTTCATATGAAAGCATTTATTGAATAAGAATAAATAGGCTTAGTGTTTCATGGCAAATTGCTGGAACTTCTCGTACCGTAAACCAATTTTGAAAATTTTTGAAAATTTTTTTTTGAGAATTTTGAAATTTTTTGATAATTTTCATTTTCGATTTCTTGCGATTACCATAACTTACCCTACAAAAAGTGAATAATTTATTTATATATTTGTTATTTAATTAAATGAAGAAAAAAGCTTTCTACAGTAGTTTTAAAGTTTTTTACAGTATCAATAAAAAATACAACCAAATTAAAAAAATGCAAAATATAATATTTTAATACTGTATTTGGAATATCAGATAAATTAAATTATAATCATGGATTTGTATAAGAATTGATTTGTTCTTTACAATTTTTTACACTTATAAAATTCAGTGAGAATTTGTAAATTTTATAGATAATTTAAATAATTATCACAATTTTTTACACTTATAAAATTCAGTGAGAATTTGTAAATTTTATAGATAATTTAAATAATTATCACAAAGAAAGTTCTTTAAAAACCGTACAAAATGTATTTATAAAATATTTCAAAAATAGTTTCAGTAAAATAATAATTTTTTTCTGAATAAAGTTCCAAATATCTATATAATAACCGTATGCAATTTTTTGAGACCTAAAATAATGTAATTGGTTCAAATATTTATGATTTAATATTATAAATATTAATTTATTTTTGTAATAAAACAATTGTTAAAAAAAATATTCACAAATACCAGTTATTTAAATTATTCATAAAATATTTCGAAAATAGGTTTAGAAAAATAGGATTTTGCTCAATAATTTTCCAAATAACTATATATCGCTATATTAAAACGTATGAAAATTTTTGAGGCTTGAACTAATGTAATTGGCGCGAATATTTAAGATTTAATAGTAGAAAAATTTTTATGTATCATAATTAAAATAAATATTTAGCAAATACTTACAAATTCGAGTTATTTAAATTATTCATAATATGTTTTGAAATTAGTTTTGGTATAAATTTTTTTCCGAACATTTTTGTAAATATCTAAAAAAATTTTTCAGACCTAAGAAATGTATTTTGGTCGAATATTTTATTTAATATTATATTATTATTCTATTAAATAATTAATTTTATAATGAATTTATTTTTCTATTAATTATTTTAAAATATTTACAAATTCGAGTTCTTTAAATTATTCATAAAATATTTCGAAATTAGTTTTAGTATAAGTTTTTTTCCTAATATTTTTGTAAATATCTAAAAATTGCTATAGTAAGACGTATAAAATTTTTTTCAGATTAAAAAAATGCATTTTGGTCGAATATTTGATTTAATGTTATATTATTATTTTAATAATTTATTTTTCTATTAAATAATTAATTTTATAATAAATTTATTTTTCTATTAATTATTTTAAAATATTTACAAATTCGAGTTATTTAAATTATTCATAAAATATTTTGAAAATAGTTTTAGTAAAGTAAGATTTTTTTCAATAATTTTCTGAACATATAAAAACTGCTACACCAAAACGTATGAAATTTTTTTGAGACTTGAAAGAATGTATTAGCTTCGAACATTTGTAATTTAATATTATAAATATTTATTTATTTTAAAATTAAAATAATTATATAGAAAATTACAATTTTGATAGAATATTTACAAATTTATAAAATATTTCATGAATAGTTATAATATAAAGTTTTGTTTAAATCATTTTCTAAATATATAAAAAAATATATTTAAATTTATGAAATTTTTTTTAAGACTTATATTTTGTATTTTGTTCGAATTTTTGTCATTAGGATATTATTTAGAAAAAATTTACAAATTCGAGTAATGCAGCAAGTACTGATTTAAATATATTACGCACTCCAATAAAATAAATATTTTGTTTATATCAATTATAAATTTTATCAGGTGTTATTATTATAGATTACATATAATATTAATTCAAAACTGTCAAAATTAATTGAAAAATTAATTAAATATATTGAATTGATAAAATTTAAATATTTCGAATATAAAATGTTATTTTTATTATTACTCATAGCTCAAGTCGGATATAAATGCACACGGTGGACAAAACAAATTTAAAATCGGTTCAGCAGTTTAGACGTCCATCGCGAACCAACATCGTGAGGCAAACTTTATATAGATATATAGATATATAATTATAGATATAGATATATAACCGCAAATATATTTTATTATATAATCTATTTAGATTATACTAATGATTATTCTTTATATTTGTACTCTTTGCTTTTTTTATTTCACTCTAATTTATTTTTTATTTAAAGTATTAAAAATACTAAAATAACTTCTGCTCATTATAAAACCAATAAAAATTTCCGCTCATTTATAGCATATATAATAAATTTTCTTTATATTTGCTAGGTGTCTACTAAAAATGTTTATACTCTACAATCATAATTTAGACACCATTAAAATCAATATTTACCTTGTTTGTTTCATTAACCTCATGTGTGATAATGCTACCCTCAGTGTATCGGTTATTTTAGCACATGGTTATCCTCATTTGTCAATTTACTGATCGTCTAATGGAAAAATCTGCAGACGTTGGATGGTATTGATCATGTTCCTGGCGCAATTCTACATATGCGGCAAGGTCAAGTTTGTTCCGGTTGGGAAGAAATGTTGGTAAACAAATATTTCGCCTGCAAAAATGTTTATTCTAATGTATTGTTATTTTAAATAAAATGTGTATATTATGAGAACTTTTATCTTCCTATTTTATTTTATATTAGGTATATATAATAAAATTTTATAGAGGTTTATACATAGTTATTTTGATCACGTATTACAAGACGTAGCATTGCAAGGTAAGATTTTATTAAAAAGTTATGAATAGAATGATACAATCTAGAAATCAAAGATTCAAATTTGCATTTTTCGTAATTTTTAACTAAGTCGATTATTTATATTACTTGTAGATGCTGAAATTTATTATAATCGCTGCTTTACTATGTGCGACACAAGCCGCCAAATTACCTTGTTTTGAAAAACCCGTTGAATGTGCCAAACCTCTGCATCCACTTTTACAATGGCTCGGAGGCTCCTTTGCCTGGCCATGTCCATCTACAAAAGCCATCTACAAGAGCTCTGGTCGCTTTATCCCGAGCAATGTCATCGCCACCCGTGCCCAGATATTAAGGGATGAAATCTTCGTCGCTCTGCCAAGATTCAAGCCAGGCGTCCCAGTCACTTTAGGCAAAACCAGTTTGAAGAAGGGTTGCGCAGCTACATTTGCTCCATTCCCATGCTGGTCCATGCAGGAAGAAGGCAACTGCAACGCCTTGCAAAGCGTTGTCGATGTTTTCCTAGACAGACAAGTAAGATAAAAAGCACAAAAATTACTTTTCTGTATAATATTTCAATTACATTTCTAACTTACTTTGGTGTCTTCAGGAAATCTTGTGGGCTTTGGATACTGGTGTAACTGAAACTTTGGAAAATCCAATTCGTCGCTGTCCACCCAAGGTTGTTGCATTCGACACCAAGACTGGCAAAGCTTTGAAGACCATCGATTTATCTCCCTTGACATCAGAAAACTCTCGTCTCCAATACTTCGGTGTCGAATACTCTCCTGATGGCCGTGTCTTCTTATATGTGAGTGATGCTGCTACACGCGCTATTTTGGTATACGACGTCCAAGCTAACAAAGGATTTAGAGTAGTTTTACCTAAACAAGTTATAAACGGCTGTTCTCGCAAAGACGTTTTGTACATTGCTTTAGTCACAAAGGATTGTGGAACCAACTACTTGTATTTCACTTACCTAAGCAGTTTGAGAATGTTTGCTATCAGAACTGACTATTTACGCCAAGGTTGTGCCCAGGGCCGTATTCAAGATTTAGGACCAAAACCCACTAAAATTGTTATCCTCGGTACTGATGGTGGTTCTGCTATTTTCTTCAGACACGAAGGCCACAGCAACGTTTATAGATGGGATACCAATACAGAATTCTTACCAAAGAATTTCAAAATTGTATACCGTGGTGACAATTGTCATTTGGCTACGCATGCTATGCCAGATCTCAAACACCAAAAAATGCGTGTTCTAGAAAGTAATTTCCCTGATTTTATTCAAGGAACGGTTGGATGCGGCGCCTCTCAACAATTATCGGCTTTGCAAGGCTGTTGGTGAAGGAATAAATTTTACTGTGAAAAAAGAAAAGACAAATAATAAAGTAGTATAGTGTAGTGCAATCGCGTTGTTTACTGTGATGGTTCTGTACCAAATTTTGATAGAACAAATGCACGATGATAATTATGACCGTGGAGAATTTAACTCCGTAAACCTCATATTAATAAAGTATGAAGAAAATATTTACAAATTATTGTATATTATATTATTTTAAGCAAAACTTAATAAAATGAAAAGTATTTAACAAATTTTGATTTGTTATTTTATATTACATTTTTCAGGTGTTTGGGAGCTAGAAATTTTTAATTTTTACAATAATGAATGTGCAAAGATAGAAAGAAAATTAAAGCGTTGGAAATACTATCTATATAAAGGATATATAATACACATATATATATATATATACTAACAAAAGCTTGAAATTGATTATTTTACCTATTTACCTTTGTTCAGTAGATAAATACTAATAATGATTTGAACTAAATATGAATAATAATGTTCTAAAAATTAAAAAAATAAAATGATATACAAAAATAGTATATTATAAAAATAATACTATAAAATATTTTAAACAATAATATTAAAAATAATATTGTATATAGTATATATAATAATTTCATTTCATATATTTTCTTCTGCGACGGCCCTAAAATAAAATAAGTATAATTAATAATATTAGATAACCACGCTTCACTTCTTATCTAACAAACAATTCTATTCATAGACTTTCAAAATCTCTGACAAGGATTGTTGTGTATCGGCCAAAATGTAGCCAAAATTTAATAGATCTTAAGTAAATATACACACAAATATATATATATATATATATATATATATAATATATATTATAATATATATAGATATATATATGTGTGTGTGTGTGTGTTTAATTTGAGTTTAAATTCGGGTGTAACATCAATAAAAATAGTATGAGAGTTTTTTTAAAAGTTTATTTATCTAAAATCCATACGTTTCGGCTAGCATCTTAGCCATCATTCAGTGGTAATCAAATTAACTATAAAAATTGAAACTAAATAAGTTATATGTAAGAAATTTCATAAAAAAACAATAATAATAATAATAATAATAATAATAATAATAATAAAAACACTTACAATTTGTATCCTAATATAGCATATGAAACCATTATTAATCCATATTAATCTAAGATGCTAGCCGAAACGTATGGATTTTAAATAAATAAACTTTGAAAAAAATTGTCATACTATTTTTATTGATGTTACGCCCGAATTTTAAACTCAAATTAAACATATATCAACATCAAATTCAAGACTATTCAATATATATATAATATATATATATATATATATATATATATATATACACATATGCGACTTGTATGCGTAAAAAAGTCGCATAGGCCACATATGATTTTCTGATACCATATACCATATCTCTAAAATGAATTCTGATGTCCCGTGTATAGACCCAAAGATTGGGTCAAATTTAAAAAAAATCCTGTTTTGGCTCATTTGGAGCGCCCCAATAGTGTCGAAATATATAACCGACCCCCAATAACTTTGGAAAGCCGAAATCGATATACCCATGTTTATGGTACACCCCCTGTGAGCTTCCTTAGAGGTCCCGCATACAAAAATTGCATCATTTGTCAACATGACAAAAATCAGCGATTTATTTTTATTATAAAATCTATTTAATCATAACATATGTAAATAAAACTATGTAAAACTTATAAATTATTGCTTAAAGCGCCTTTTTTTATTTCAAGTCTGGAAAATTTCGCACGGCTGTCTATTGTCGGCGCCACAAAAGAAAAATTGAAACAAAAAATTTTAATTTTTTTTTGTGAAAATTTTTTGTGTGTCTAAATTAATATCAGAAAAAATGTTTTAAAAAACATTTTTTGCTAAAAATACCAAAAACAATGATTTTTTGCAATTTTTGCATGGAAGACCTCTAAGGGAGGTCTCAGGGGTTGAACGAACGGGCATGTGTGGATCGGCCTTTTGAAGTTGATGGGGGTCGGTTATACATTTGGACGCAATTGGGCACGCTAAATGTTGCCAAAACGGAATTTTCAAAAATTTAACCCTTATCTTTGGGTCAATGCACGGGACATCATAATTCATTTAAAGATATGGTTTCTTCAGCAAAGTATCTTATTTTGTTCCTAGTATCCAAAACCCATATATGCCTAAGCGACATTTAAATCGAATAGATATTTATATATATATATATATATATATATATATATATATATTTATATATTAGGGTATATAATCAACAAAGAACATTTTAAGTAAAATTTATACTAAGTATTTCTACCTCTATGGGCCTTCAGTTCGCGGGCGTTTGCCAAACCTCGCTCCTCTGTGTCCCCGGTGCCTCCTCGGTCCCCTATAATTAGGGTTAAAAATATTTGGGCCCCAAAACCGAGGTGGTGGGTGGGGATGCATGGGACCCAAAAACGGGTGTGGCGGTACTGGATACATTCCGGGTAGAATTGGACCGAAAAGAAGTGGTGGAGGAAGAATGGTGGTATCTACTATTGTAGGCTGTGGATTAATTTCCGAAGCAGACGTAACAGGTACGAGTTCCTGTAAATATTTTTTTTAAAATAATATCGATATTTAATCATTATTATTATTATGCTTTTTTGCTTTTATTAGAACTGTTTATTGTGTTCCATAAGCTGCAGTGTACTATCCTTAATATAAAAAAAGCTCTTAGCCCAGTCATCTTAGGTTAAATTAGGCAAGAATCTCGTAAGGTGAGATACCCAGCTGTAACTTTGTAAATAGTTGTATATTGACACCCTTAATGTTGTCTCAAAACCTACATATGGTAGGGTGTGCGCAACTATAAAATTTCGGGGTCAAAGGTCACAAAAAATCGCGGTTTTTCGCTTTTTTTGTAAATATCTCATTTCCTATGGGTTTTTGCTATTTATGTTTATTATCAATATTGTAGAATACAAAATTCTCTACAAATTTTGTTTGAAATTTTTTTTTATACGGTGAACCGTTTTCGAGATAGAGGGCGGAGAGCGCGGTCATAGCATCCTTCAGGTCAACCGATGCCTTCGGTCAAAAACGCGCCATATATAGTTGATGAATTGAACTCGCTAGTAATGATTATAAACATTTGTCAATTTTTATTAACTATTTTATTATATTTTGTCATTTTTTTCGTGCCTTAAATCTATATTTATTCAATAATACTGATCACCTAAATTCAGATCACTAAAATTAAAAAATAATAAGGAAAAAACTTAAATCATAATATGATTATGTTTCACAAACACTCTTAAATTTTAAATAGAAAATAATTAAGTGCATTTCTTTAAATGTAATGTAAATTTCAAAATCCTTCCTCTTCCAATCCAGCAGAGAAGATACTTTTCTATTATAATTGATAAATACATAAATTATTTACAAAGGCATTACAGGTCCAAAATAATTGTTGTATTTGACGGATATTCAGACTACAGTAAGAACGTAAAAGCTATGGGAGCAGCTGAGAAGAACTGCACTT
>NW_020538040.1:11425463-11489974 GCF_003426905.1 Ctenocephalides felis
GTCTGTCTAGACCACCCATACATTTTGTATGAAAATATACGCTTTTTATACCAGTATTTTGTCTTTTTCATGGTATTTTCTATTGAAACTGCGTTGTATATTCCTTGCTATGTGTTGTACATAAATGTTAGTATTTTCATGACGAGAGTTTCTTGAAAACCTACCAAACTTATTGGTAATCGCAAACACTGAAATCGGATGAGTAATGCAAACAATTATCAATTTTTTTACCCGTACTGCGTTCGAAATTTTTTTTGGCAAACCTGTATTGAAATTATATTTTCATTTTGAGTTTTACTGCTCATTTCAAAGGCGACGCACCTCATTTCGTTTCATTTGAATTTCACATTCATCGAAAAGAATAAATATTGTTTTCATTGATATAAAACAGAAAATTAACAAAAAAAGCAACGATTGTTTTATATCTTGATTTTTTTATATAATATAATATGTAATATTTTTATATAAGCAAGCTCAACACATGCAAAAAGACGGTAAGAAAAAGAAACAATCAAAACTATAAATATTAACACTATGCGTCCGGCGACACCACAGTGGTGTCGAGCGCGAACTAGCGCTTAACAGCCGGCGACACCACAGTGGTGTCATGAGCACAGTATCTTCCTTTGGCCAGTGGCAGAAATCTTTCCATCCTGTTGGTGTTTAATTAGATAACAAAAAAATTACACCCCTCAACATTAGTAAGAACTAAAAATTTGTAATTTTTCGATAATATTCAGAATGGTCGGGGACAAGCAAAGTGATAACGAATTAGCACTACCGGCGCCAAGCGAATAAATTTTTACAAAACGTGCGGACGGCAAAGTGTTAACTACTAATAATCGTTAATATATAAGACACCAAAAACTCATTTATCCCATAAAAATGCATGTAAAATGAATGGTGGTCCAGCCAGACCTTTCTGACCGTTCGAAGGTGAAAAAATATCCGACCGACGGAGGGTTAATAAATACAATTACAAATATTAAAGATTATTTGCATGTGGAATATTATTAAAATGAAGAAAACAACTTTGTAATAATCATATACTTATAATTAATGCTTTCATATTAATCGTTTAAATTATCCATGTTTTTTATCTAGTTTACTTTCAATAAGCTCATTCCATTATGTTTATGTATCTATGGCTTATTCGTGATTGGTCCTGATTCAATGCTGCCGAAATGCAAGTAGTGTTCTGTGTTCTGTGTCTGCCTTCGTTAGGTTTAATCCTTTGAGTCGATAAGTCGTATAGAGTGAAATAATAAATATCCCGTGTTTTTATTTGTGTTACTTTTATATATTGTGAGTACATGTTATATGAATGATTTACTTTAATTATTTATTTTTATTTCGTTAGTAATTGTGCAATTTTTGTGTTTAGTGGTTCAGAGACAATTACGGCGCCTTTCCGTGTGTTCTAAACCGCCATCAGACATACGTTCAGAAAATGTAAGTAAGAAATATATATAGAGTAGTAGTAGCTAGATTCTTAATATTATCCGAGTAATGTTTGGAATTAATTTACCACTGTATTATTTCATTTGACGTTGATGATTTTGCTGAGTAATTTTGTATTTTTTCTTAACTAATTGTCGAAAGATCAGCTCTCAGAATATTTGTCCTTCTCATTTATTCCTATAGGTACAATCAGTATACTGATTACCATTGATATCCAAACTGGGATATGTATGTGTTAATACTTACTTCAATAAAATACTTGAATAGAACAAAAACTAAGTTTTCCCGCCATATTTGATAAACTTCATTTGTGTTCTCATCCTTTGTTTTTATTTCTGTAACTTATATATTGTGATGATCTACTTCGAATATTATTAAAATCAAGTAAACAACTTTATAATGAACATATACTTATTATAATTGATGTTAATATATTAATCGTTGAAATTATCGATATTTTTTATCCATGTTACTTTTATTAAGCTCATTCGTGATTGGTCGAGATTTTATGCTGCCGAATTGCTATTGGCGTTGTGTATCTTCCTCGGTCTTCGTTCTGAGTTCTTTGAGTCGATAGGTCGTATAGAGTAAAGTAATAAATATACCGTGTTTTTATTTGTGTTACTTTTATATTTTGTGAGTACAAGTAATATTAACGATTTACTTTAATTATTTATTATTTTTTTGTTAGTGATTGTGCAACTTGTGTTTAGTGGTCCAGAGACGATTACGGCGCCTTTCCGTGTGTTCTAAACCGCCATCAGACATACGTTCAGAAAATGTAAGTAAGAAATATATATAGAGTAGTTGATAGATTCAGCAACAGCTAGATTCTTAATATTATCCGAGTAATGTTTGGAATTAATTTATCACTGTATTATTTTATTTGACGTTGATGATTTTGCTGAGTAATTTTGTATTTTTTCTTAACAATTTGTCGAAAGATCAGCTCTTAGAATATTTATCTTTCTCATTTGTACCTATAGGTATAATCAGTATACTGATTACCATTGATATCTACACTGGGATAAATGTATAATACTTACTTCAATAAAATACTTAAATAGAACAAGAACTAGGTTTTCCCGCCAAATTTAATCTTCATTTGTGTTCTCAACCAGATTTATTGTGCGGTGTCCTTAAGTTCTTTATATTGACACATCATTTGAGACATAAATGCAATAAATATCGTTTCTTTTTATTTCTGTAACTTATATATTGTAATGATCTACTTCGAATATTAATAAAATAAAGTAAACTTTATAATAAACATATACTTATTATAGTTAATGTTTTTGTATTAATCTTCGTTATAAGTTCTTTGAGTCGATAGGTCGTATAGAGTAAAGTAATAAATATACCGTGTTTTTATTTGTGTTACTTTTATATATTGTGAGTACAAGTTATATTAATGATTTACTTTAATTATTTATTTTTATTTCGTTACTTATTGTGCAAATTTTGTGTTTAGAGGTCCAGAGACGATTACGACGCCATTTCGTGTGTTCTTAGCCGCCATCAGATATACGTTCAAATAATGTAAGTAAGAAATATACATAGAGTCGTTGATAGATTTAACAAAAGTTAGATTCTTAATATTATTCGAGTAATGTTTAGAATTATGATTCTAAATTAATAATAAAATTATAATTTACCACTGTATTATTTTATTTGACTTTGATGATTTTGCTGATTGATTTTGCATTTCTTCTTAACCGATTGTCGAAAGATCAGCTCTTAGAATATTTATCTTTCTCATTTGTACCTATAGGTACAATCAGTAAACGATCTAAACTTGGATAAATGTATATTACTTACTTGTATATTTAATAACTAATTGGATATAGACTAGCTTTTGCCGCCATATTTGATCAACTTCATTCATGTTCTCGATCTGATTCATTATTGCTATGTGCTGTGTCTTTAAGTTCTTCCTATTGATGAATTATTTGAGAAATAATAGCAATAAATACCGCTTCTTTTTATTACTGTATTTTATACATGGTGAGTACAAGTTATATTGATGATCTTCTTAATTATTTATTTTTAATTATTGTGTTTAGAGGTGCAGGAACGAGTTGGCTGCCATCACTTCTGCTAGGTTAAACTGAACGTTTATAAGGTGAATATAGAAAACAAGTAGGTTATTAACAAAAGCATGATTTTCAATATTAATCGAATGATTTTTACAATGGATCTACAACTGTATTGCCTTGTTGTCATTTCGAGTTTTCCCAAAGCTGCTACATTTATTACAAAAATTTAAAAGCCTTTGGATGCAACCTGTTGTAGACCAGCGTTGATTAGTTTTGCCAGACAGACGATCGGCTAAGTCGTTTCTTTAGAATCACAGCAAAAAAACGTTACCGCTAAAAAGAGATCATTTGGAATCGTGCTGATTAAATTAATATTAATAATTATTATTATTAATTCATTATTAATTAATTATAATTAATTTATTATGAATTTTTTTGGACAATGTTGATGAAATTTAGTATAACGATATATTTCATGGTCTAAACTAACATAGTAAAATATTATAGGCCTACAATAAGTGGTAAGTGGCTATTTTGGGTTAACGTTTTTTTACTGATTACCGTTGACATGTTAATTGAAATAATTTATTTTATACAGTCGATAAATGAATCGTAGATTTTATGGTTTTAATCTTAGCTAACATACTAAAATATTTTAGGGTTATGATCAGTGTTGGAAATATAATAATTCAACAAAGTTTAAAATAAAAGACTATTTTAGAATAATTTTTTATACTGATTATCATTGATATTTGAATAAAATGCACATTAATTAAAGTTAACAATAAGCAGATTGACAATGTGTGAAGTGAAGTTTTTTTTGCGTTTGGAATATTAAAAAATATCGCATTGTTTATAGTAAAAACAAAAATTTTATCTAAATATCTAAATCTTTTTTTTATTGATTAATACTTTACTTATCAGTTTTTTATGTATTATTATAGATCATGTCTAGAACAGAAATTGCAATAATAAATATTTAGTTGAGATTAATAACTAAGATAAAAACCATTTTATCTTTTAAATTGGACCATATTAACATGGGTTACACAATTTTATTGAAATCCAATCACTATAATGATAAACCATAGATAAATAAGCATAAATAATAAACTATAAGTGATAAATTATAGTTTTGGGTTTTATCGCATACATGCATAATGACAGATTTTTTTTATATTTAAGTATATAGATTCTAAACATTTACGATTTATCAAATTTTATTGCACTTTTGTCTATTACTACAAATACAATAAAATCAATAAAACTGACAGAGGTTCAATAAAAACTATCTAATTCAAGCAATAATACTAAATTCGATTCTGAATTAAACTTATAAAATTAGTTATTATTATCACCATTTTATATTTTTTCAACAGACAGACCTTAATAATTAATTAACAATTAATTAATGTTACAATTATTTAGAATCTATGCTATTGCGTTTTATTTTATTATATATAATTGTTAATATTTACTAATATTTTTAGAATTTGAACATTAAATTTGAGAAGAGCAAGACGTTTTTCAATTTTAGTCAGTTCTACAAGGTGTAGTTTATAAACACATTATAGATTTTATATATCAATATTTTGTAACACATAACATTCTCTTTTACATATTCAAATAAGTTTTATCGAAAGAAGCAAAATGAGTGGCACTAAAAAGGATGATCATACTAATAGACCAGTAAGTTCTGACGGATCCAACGATGATGATCACGCAAGAGAACCAAAACGTTCTCTTCCAAATTCATCTGATTCAAAGTCATCACAGTCAGAAGATGAGAAAATTAAAGCTTCAGATCACGAGGAAATGAATCAATCTGTAAATGAAAAGTTAAAAGGGTCCGCTAAGGAGAAAATGGAGCAAACAATAGCCGAGAAAGTTGCAGTAGCCCGTCGAATATGGGACTATATGAGTGACGAGCGAAACAAGGACTTCGCGAATAAGATCAATGTTTTTTTCGAAAATTTCCAAACTAAATCAGAGGCTGATCAGAAGCAGGAAAATAAAACAACTTCTAAATGTTTAACTTCAAGCAAAGAGCCAAACACTTCTTCAAAAAAAGAGAAATTTGTAGTAAGACATGATCGCAAGAAGTATAGGGTGGGAAGAAGCAAAGTTATCGTAGACGTTACAATTGCAGGAAATGTTAAACCGAACCAAGCACCAGAAACTGAGAACTTTGAATCAGATTCAAACAACGATGAATCTGACTCTACTTCGAGCGACTCTGACTCACATCCAAGAGCTAGAACAGATACTAGAAAATCAGAACGAACTAAAAAACGTAAAAGATCTGTATCCTACAACGAGAACAACTTCGAAATTCCTGATGAAGAAGAGCGCGAGACAGTTTCTAAAAATTCAAGCTCCCATAAAAGAAAAAAATCTATCATCAAAAACACTTGCAGATTATCTAGCAGTGTTAGTGTTGAGACAACAGTCATCGAATACGAATATGACACACCAAAAACTGGTAATCAGGCACCAGAGGCGTTAGAACATGTAAGTAACATCAAAACTGTTCTAAAACTGCTATTACCAAAACCAAATATTTAAACTACTTAGCTAAAACTCACCCCTTTTCAATTTTTTTTCTTATTTAATTATTTTTCTAATTCAATATTTTGGGGATAAGAGTTGCTTCCCTTTTTAGGAACCATCAATAACAAGCAAAAAAAATTTTTACATTTATATACTTTTATTATTATTGGCTTTGTAAACTGGTGGAGTAGATCGAGGCTTAAAGGTCGGTAGATAAAAAGATCCACTATCATGCATGTTTCATTGTAAATTCCTTGTTACATTTTTTTCCAAGTATATAATTTTCAAACGACACGAATTTAAAGTACAAGGCCAAAGATAACCAGCCTTCTCTTTAATTCTGTCGCTATTAGGAAATAAACAGAAAGGTATTTATTTTCACAACAAAAGTATTTTTTTCGTTGGTAGTTGTTTATGGCTTTGAGATCTTTTATTTAGATTACCATACCTGAATATAATTTTTAAGTATACGGTTTTAAATGCTTTTATTCTAGAACTTAGATCATAAAAACAAGTAAAGTAAATAATTTTTTAACAATATTTGAAAGTAGAAGGAAAAAGTTGTATAACCAGCCATCATATTGATTTTTACGATGTTGCTATCGGGATATAAACGATAATGTTTGAAAATCCATAGCAAAAGTATTTTCTTCAGTTGTTTAGTTAACGCGACTTTAATATAATTTTTAAGTATACGTTTTTTCATTGTTTTATAAGATGTATTGGTAATTTTAAGTTAGATTCAACATTTTTTCAAGGATCAACTGAACTTTTACCCTGGCAATGGTATGAAGTAAACAATAAGAAGTAGTAAATTAGGATAAAAAAGCAATTTTACAAGAGATAAAATAAATAAATATCTATTTCAACTTTGCTGATGATATTTTGTGTTATCTCTAAAAAATGAACCGATGAAATGTATATTATGCGTTAGTTGAATAATGTAGCTATTATTTCGTGAAAAAATTATAAATTGGACTTGGTGCCTTCTGACCGTTTTATTTTAACCAGCCTATAGAATAAAAAAGACAGAAGCAATTTTTTGAAAAACAGCAAAAAAAGCTGCGGTTACAATTATGAATTGGCTGGAAGTTTTACTGAACATAGTCAGATCGTTGTTTGTTTGATATGTGTTATTTGTTGTGATATAATTGTTTTGGTTTTTACAATATAATTGCTCAAAGTCAAATTGGACTTTTGTGCCTCGCCCTACCCATTTATTTTTATCTATAACTACTCATTTATTTTTAGTCTTCTGCCAAAAGTCTTAACAACAAATGGTGTGCATTCGCGCCAGAAAATAAAAACGTAAACGTTATTTTTACTAAAATTATTTTCTGTAAATAGATAAATCATATAAATATAATTACTCATTAAGTTATTATATTTTTTAGAGTGTTTCCAGTGCAGTCGAAAGTAATAAAAAATGCGATCGTGATATTGCCCCACGTCGGACAACTGATTTCTCTTATGCTGACTTTGTGACTAATGCTCGTAGTAAGCAATTGAGTTCAAATAATAAACCTGGAAATTGCATGAAATCAAAGAATGAATTGTTAGCAGCTTCTTCAAAACTAAGAACGAAATTTTTGTTAGCAACGTAAGTAAATAAGTGAAATAATTCTTAGTTATTTTTTTGCAAATATAAATTTTCAAATTATTACTCAGGACTACAAATAATAGTTGTATTCCTGACTCTTTTCACATTAAATAACTTTTGAATATTCCCTTCAAGGCCGTATCATTCAATGTCCTATTGATTTTTTTTGTAGAATACAGCAGTAATTTGCAAACATATTTACTCCCCATTGCCCCTGCCTAATCTGCAAACATGTTTGCATTTGAATATGTTTGCAAATTAATGCTTTATACTGCAAAAAAACTCAGAAGATTTAATTATAACTCATTTAAGGTAAAAAGAGACAGAAACTAGTGGGGCAAATCGCTGGAACTTCCCGTACCAAAATTTTTTTTTTAAAAGATTAACATTTTTGGAAAAAAAATTACTCTGAAAAATTAGATTTTTGGGAAACTATAAATTTTTAACAAAAATTTACTTTTTTTGAAAAAAAAAAGACTTTTTGAAGAAAAGTGTATTTTGAAATATTTTGGAAATTCTGAACTTTTTTTCCAAGCAATCGTACTGCTTTAATTATATAGAGACAAAATATCGAAGCGCGTAAGCGCCGCGCCGCCGTCTAACGGATAAGCATTGGGACGGAACCCATAGGAATGTAAACAAAATTTACCCTTATTATTAAAATCTCTATAAAATATCTGATAATTTGATGTGCATATGTCTAATGATCATTTTTGACTGCCAGATGGCATTTATTTTTACTTTTTTTACTAGATCTCCGAAACCTGCGTTCATGTAAATTTAATCAGTTCTTCATCTTGTTAATACAAGTAAAATGTGTTTTGAATTATTCAAATCGGACGCTCCTTTCTCTTAAAAACTGAGTTACCGTTTTTGGCTCTTTTTGCCCCGAATCTTTGGAACGGCTAGACCTGCCTTCGCCAAAAACTAATCAGCACGAATTGAATGTTTTTTGAATAATTCAAATCGCTTTATCTGTGTTCCCGAAATCGTCGACGAAAATTTGTATCCGAACACACACACACACACACACATACATCCATTTTTTCTAAGGTATGCCAAAATATTCAGAAACCTCTGAAACGTAAAAATATATAAAAATTTTCATTTTCGATTTTTTTAGTCTAACAACGCATAAAGAAATATTGTTTTCACAATCTCTCTCATCATGTAATTGTGTTTGAAGAAATTTATGTAATTAAAATTAACATTCATTCATTGAATGCATGTATTTTTTTTTACTTTTTCGCTGGCGATACAGTCTCATTTTTAGAGCAACTGTAATATCTGTCTTGCCTATAAAAATATTTTCTATTTTAATGACTTCAAAGATTTATAGAAACTATGAATAATATAGAAATTATTTTACTAAACTTACGTTTCTTACACAAATGTATTATTATTTTTATTTTAATTATCTTCAGGGACAGGTTCAAATATTATTCCAATTCAGGCATTTTTTATTAAATCAAGATTTTTACTACGATGTAATCTTAAAATCTAATGACATTCCGATATAATGCTACTCGGTGGCGCATACAATGTACGCCGGTACACATACGACGAAAGATCTCTATTCACTCGACACGACGACTAATCACAATCGACCCGTATAGAAATGATCTAATCGAGAGCGAATGACGAACAGTTCGCGTGTAACGCTATTTTCTTTGAATTTTTACAGGTTTACCCCCTGTCGCGCCTGAAGAAGTGTCACTTCAAAAATACACATTTTTAAGTCTGTTTGAAACATGTCACTTCAAAATCGCCTTGATTAGATTTTTGTGAAAGTAAAAAGTTTATTTTTGAAATAAACAGTTGGAAATATCTAAACAGGTCAATCTCATTATAAGTCGATTATTTACAGTTTACACCTATCGGGAAGTTCATGCAACTAAGGGAAAATGCCACTTACTCTTAGTTTCGTAAGCGGCTATGAATATATCACAATTTTTTCTCAAATTTTTGACTATTTTATTGATCGCTTTGGAAATTTTTCATCATATAGGATAATTGGCGCAATAGTTTGAGAATTGCAAATTTAATAAATCAAATTTAATTAATTTTATTAATACTATTAAAATTTTTGCAATACTTGATATTTAAGTTTTAAATTTACCGTCGCACTATTTGTTTATATATAAATATTGTTTATATTAAATCAAGGTTATGTTTTTATTTTAAATTTAAGTATACACACACATATATATATATATATATATATATATATATATATATATATATATACATGTATACACATGCATAATCTGTAAGAAAATAAAAATATGACTCAATTCATTGAAGGCATAAAATGAAGTCTGAAGATGAAATGATGGGAAATTTTTAAAAGCATTTTTAACTTCCCGTGGGGCAAGTTATAGTAATCGCAAAAAAATCGAAAATGAAATTTTTTATATATCTTTACGTTTCAAAGGTTTCTGAACATTTTGGCATACCTTAGAAAAAATAGATGTATGTGCGGATACAAATTTTCGTCGACGATTTCGGGTACACCGATCAACCGATTTAAATAATTCAAGAAACATTCGATTCATATTGATAAGGAAACATGCTGATTAGTTTTTGGCGAAGGCAGGTCTAGCCGTTCCGAAGATACGGGGCAAAAATGCCAAAAACGTCAACTCAGTTTTTAAGAGAACGGAGCGTCCGATTTTGATATTTCAAAAGCATTTTACTTGTATTGACAAGATGGAGAATTGATCTAATTTTCATAAAGGCAGGTCTAGCGGTTTCGGAGATCTAATGAAAAAAGTAAAAAAAAAAAATGACATTTGGCGGTTAAAAATGATCATTAGACATATGCACATAAAATTTTCAGATATTTTATAGAGATTCTAACAATAAGTATAAATTTTGTTTACATTGCTATGGGTTCCGTACCAATGTTTATTCATTAGATGGCGACGCGGCGCTTATGCGCTTTGACATTTTGTCTCTATGCAGTTAAAGCAGTACGATTGCTTTGAAAAAAAGTTCAGAGTTTCCAAAAAAATTTAAAATAAAGAAAAAAAGTAATTTTTTGTAAAATTCATAGTTTCTCAAACCGGTATACCGATATTGCTTTCTCTAATACACATTATCAAAGTCTCCATAAAATATCTAGTAATTTGATGTGCATATGTCTAATAATCATCTTTGACCGCCAAATGGCGTTTTTTTTGTACTTTTTTACTAGATCCCAAACATTTAATCAGTTTTTCATTTTGTCAATACAAGTATAAAGGTTTTTTGAATTGTTTGAACTGTTTTTGGCACTTTTTGCCCCGTATCTTTTGAACGGTTCTTGGGAACTGTTCTTTAGAACGGGATCTTGGGAACTTAGATCTGTCTTTGCCAAAAACTAATTAGCACGTCTCCTTATCAATATGAATCGAATGATTATTTTTAATTATTCAAATCAGTTGATCGGTTTTCCCGAAATCGTCGACGAAAATTTGTATCTGCACATTCACACACACATACATCCATTTTTTCTAAGGCATGCGAGAATGTTCAGAAACCTCTGAAACGTAAAGATATATAAAAAACTTTATTTACGATTTTTTTTGCGATTACTATATCTTACCCTACGGGAAGTTCACATGGCCACATAATATCGTTCAAGTGAAGTATTTCCTTATCTATGACGTTAGCTTTTTCTAGTAATAATATTGCAAGTTTTTGATTTTAGATTCACAATCATTTAATAATTTTGCATTTGTCTCATATTACTGATAGTTATAATTTTTTTTAGTGATGGCATCGACCACTCAACGCCTCGGGGTAGATCTGAAGATAAGGATAATGAAGAAAGAATAGAAAATGACCAAATGTCAGATGTTCTGGATCTAGACATTAGCGGATTCCCTTCAGACACTTCACACCAATCGACCCCAAAGTCAACACAAAATGACCAGCAAACTACAATGTTGGCATTGCAGGAACCACTTGAATCCATGCAGGAACCACTTGAATCCATGCAGGAACCACTTCAATCCATGCAGGTGAACAAAATTTAAGTAGAAAATTATATATATATATATATATATATATATATATATATTAGGGTGGTCCTTAATATGGACGTTTTCGAAATTTCTTGCTCCCAGGGGCCCAAATGCTTCCAAATTGATAAAAAATATCTTTTATAAGTTTTAGCTCTTAATATTGACTTTTAGATAGTGCGCAATTCAATCAAAGTTATGTATGGAAATAGCATGGAAGAATTTTCAAAAATGTTTTTCAGATATAACATAGCGAACAAATAAATGAGTTTTATTTAAAATTCGACGCTCTACAAAACAAATTCTAAAAAACCTGTTTTGTAGAGCGTCGAATTTTCAATAAAAGATGACACGAATTGTCACTTTTAATTCATTCGTCGATTAAGTTATACCTAAAAAACATTTTAAAAATTTTCGAAATTTGTTCCATGCTATTTCCATACGAAGCTTTTATTGAATTGCGCACATCTAAAAGTTAATATAAAGGCTAAAACTTTTAGAGATTTTTTTTATCAATTTGGAAGCATTTAAGCTCCCGGGAGCAATAAAACTTGAAAATGTTCATATTAAGGACTACCCTGATATATATATATATATATATATATATATATATATAGGGCGGGTCGATTTGTATGGGTAAAAAGTCACATGGGCACATATGATTTTCGTATACTAGGGATCAAAATAAGATATCAAAATAAAATGAATTCTGATCCCCCTGTGCATTGACCCAAAGATTTGGTCAAATTTTAATAAATCTTGTTTTGGATCATTTAGAGCGCCTCAATAATGTTCAAATGTATGACCGACCCCCAGTAACTTTGAAAGGCCGATTTACCCATGCACATAGATCACCCCATGGAACCTTCCCTTAGAGGGTCCCTCATAGAAAAGTTGCATCATTTTGGGTACTTCAATATGACAAAAATCTGCTATTTATTTTTATTTTGAAATTTATTTAATCATAAGATATGTAAATAAAACTATGTAAAACTCATAAACAATTGTTTGAAGTCTTTTTTAGTTTCAAGCCTAGAAAATTTTGGACGGCTCTCTAATATTGGAAAGATTGAAACAAAGAAGAATATCAATATTTTTTTTTGTAAAAAAGTTTTTTGTGTGTGTATGAATTAATATCTGAAAAAAAAGTTCAAAAAAACATTTTTTGCTGAGTAAAATACCAAAAACGATGATTTTTTCCAATATTTGTATGGGCGACTTCTAAGGGGAGGTCCCAGGGGGTGAACCATAGGCATGGGTGGATTGGCCTTTCAAAGCTAGTTGGGGTTTGTTATACATTTGGGCGCGATTGGAGCACTCTAAATAGATTAAAACGGAATTTTTCGAAATTCAATCTTTATCTTTGGGTCAATGCACGGGATATCAGAATTCATATTAGAGGTATGGTTTATTCCCTAGTTTTGACCCCCTGGTATGCGAAAATGATATGTACCTAAGCGACTTTTAAATCGACCCGCCCTAATATATATATATATATATATATATATATATATATATATATTAGGGTGGTCCTTAAAATGGTCATTTTCGAATTTCCTTGCTCCCAGGGGCTCAGGATGCATGGAAAGAGCATCTAAAAAATTTTGAATATTTAAAAAAATGTTTTAGGTATAACTTAGTGATAAATGAATGAGTTTTATTCATTCATTTGTTCGCTAAATTACATCTAAAAAACATTTTTAAAATTTTTGAAAATTTTTCCATGCTATTTTCATACAAAACTTTGATTGAATTGCGCTCTATTTAAACGCTAATATGAAGAGCTAAAATTTCCAGAGAATTGTTTTTTATCTATTTGGAACCATTTGAGCTCCTGGGAGCAAGGAAATTCGAAAATGACCATTTTAAGGACCACCCTATATACACCCTAATATACATATATATTATATATGTATATTAGGGTGGTCCTTAATATGAATATTTTTAAAATTTTTGCTCCTAGGGGCGCTAGGATTGATAAAAACTTCTCTTAAAGTGTTAAATGAATTAAAAGTAACAATTATTGTCATGTTTTATTTAAAATTTGACTCCTTTTTTCTAAAATATGCAAATACTTTCATAATAAGTGTGATTTGTCGTTGAGTTATAAAATTATTTGCCAGATCATGAATTTTGGAGATGGAATTTGTTCGCTTATTGAAAACTAACAATTGAAAAAAAGTTTTCTCTGTATTTTATTTTTTGATTTGATTATCCTTAAATTAAATTTATATTAAGGAGAGAGTACGATTTCAAAAATTTTATTTTTTTGTCGATCTAAATTGTTTGACAACAAAATTGCAAATAGTGTGTGTATGTACTTGTGAGTTTGTCAGCGGAAATTTGACCTTTTATTAACGTTATATCAAAAACGGCTATATTTAAAATCTGCTCTCTCCATCTATTTAGGAAACCATTTGATAAAACTAGACAAGGTAGATAGTCCAGTCATTTTAGCATTTCACCTCGTAATGTGAGATACCCAGCTGTAACTTTGTAAATAGTTGTATATTGACACCCTTAATGTTGTCTCAAAACCTACATATGGTAGGGTGTGCGCAACTATAAAATTTCGGGGTCAAAGGTCACAAAAATCGCGGTTTTTCGCTTTTTTTGTAAATATCTCATTTCCTATGGGTTTTTTGCTATTTATGTTTATTATCAATATTGTAGAATACAAAATTCTCTACAAATTTTGTTTGAAAATTTTTTTTATACGGTGAACCGTTTTCGAGATAGAGGGCGGAGAGCGCGCGGTCATAGCATCCCTTCAGGTCAACCGATGCCTTCGGTCAAAAACGCGCCATATATAGTTGATGAACTATCGCTAGATTAATGATTATAAACATTTGTCAATTTTTATTAACTATTTTATTATATTTTGTCATTTTTTTCTAAACTATCCACTTTTTATTCAGTATTAATTTATTTAACAACACTTACCTGCCCATTAAATTGCAGAATTGTTAATATAAGAATTATATTTAAATTTAAACCTAATTAATATTAATAAATTCTTACATGATAAAAAAACAAATAAATTAGGAATTTATCTTTTTATTAAAAAATATTATTTTATACATTTATTTTTTTCAAAGTAATAAAATGAAATAAAGGGTACAAAACTACAATTAATAATTTTAATCATCTTCTTCCTCTTCATCGTCGTCTTCCGGCTGCTGGTGAATTTCAGACTGGTCTTCATTGTCGTCTTCAACGTCATTTGTTTCAATTTCTTCCATAATTTCGGTATCCAAAGTTTCATCTTCGTTAATGTCGCTCTGGTATGGTAAAGAATTGAAACAAGCTTGTCCATTACATTGGCCACAATCTAAAGAGCATTGCAAGCCCGCTTTCCTGCATCCGCATCGCGAACCACAACCACTCTTGCAGTTGCAGAAAATTGTATTTAGCAAATATTCTGGAGCAGGTGGTAAAATTGTCATGATAGGCTCCAGAAAATCGTTTCGCATTGCCCAACCCCATACCTTTGGTTCCAAATCATGCCCTAACCAAGTTTGAACTTGATAATATACACGTTCAAAATGTTGATGAGCAGCTGCACTTTTTGGTGGAATATTTGCAAGCTGAACAGGTTTATTAAGTTTTGTAGACTTAACGTAATGAATATAACGAAGATGATCGAGACTTTTCACAGATTTCGGAGCATTATAGACTGCCAGTAAGATTTGAGTTCCACTCTCTAATAATCTCTGGGTCGAACAATTTTCTTCCTCAAATGCTTTAGCTAGTTCATCCAAATTTGTCAGTTTCTCAAAAACTTTTAAAAATGTTTTTTTTCCCCTTTTAAAAGGCCCAGAAGTTGTGTCACATCCACTTAATGCGTGCAGAAATAAAATATGTGTTTTGGAATGAGGATAATTATCAAAACTTTTAGTCGAGTATATCTCCGTTTTTACACTTCCTGTCCCAACTTTTTTAAAGAAAATTTCTTTTCCGTGGGACAGGGTACGCCCAATTAAAATGACGAGTAAATCAATATCTTGTCCTATTATAATTGCAGATTTTCCAGACATTGATTCTTGAATTGCACTCTCAACAATAAGGACATCCGCATCATCTCTGGCTTGTTTTGTAGTTATATTTGCAGCCTTTAAATTTTCTATTAACATGTTAATTAGCCTAATTTTATTATTTTAATTTGATAAAAAAATTCTTGAGAAACTGGTACAACTATTGTTTTATCGAAACATACTTATATGATTAACATATGATTTTGAAAGTGCAGTTCTTCTCAGCTGCTCCATAGCTTTTACGTTCTTACTGTAGTCTGAATATCCGTCAAATACAACAATTATTTTGGACCTGTAATGCCTTTGTAAATAATTTATGTATTTATCAATTATAATAGAAAAAGTATCTTCTCTGCTGGATTGGAAGGAATGGAAGGATTTTGAAATTTACATTACATTTAAAGAAAATGCACTTAATTATTTTCTATTTAAAATTTAAGAGTGTTTGTGAAACAATAATCATATTATGATTTAAGTTTTTTCCTTAATTATTTTTTAATTTTAGTGATCTGAATTTAGGTGATCAGTATTATTGAATAAATATAGATTTAAGGCACGAAAAAAATGACAAAATATAATAAAATAGTTAATAAAAATTGACAAATGTTTATAATCATTAATCTAGCGATAGTTCATCAACTATATATGGCGCGTTTTTGACCGAAGGCATCGGTTGACCTGAAGGGATGCTATGACCGCGCGCTCTCCGCCCTCTATCTCGAAAACGGTTCACCGTATAAAAAAAAATTTCAAACAAAATTTGTAGAGAATTTTGTATTCTACAATATTGATAATAAACATAAATAGCAAAAAACCCATAGGAAATGAGATATTTACAAAAAAAGCGAAAAACCGCGATTTTTGTGACCTTTGACCCCGAAATTTTATAGTTGCGCACACCCTACCATATGTAGGTTTTGAGACAACATTAAGGGTGTCAATATACAACTATTTACAAAGTTACAGCTGGGTATCTCACATTACGAGATTCTTGCCTAATTTAACCTAAGATGACTGGGCTAAGAGCTTTTTTTATATTAAGGATAGTACACTGCAGCTTATGGAACACAATAAACAGTTCTAATAAAAGCAAAAAAGCAATAATAATAATAATGATTAAATATCGATATTATTTTAAAAAAAATATTTACAGGAACTCGTACCTGTTACGTCTGCTTCGGAAATTAATCCACAGCCTACAATAGTAGATACCACCATTCTTCCTCCACCACTTCTTTTCGGTCCAATTCTACCCGGAATGTATCCAGTACCGCCACACCCGTTTTTGGGTCCCATGCATCCCCACCCACCACCTCGGTTTTGGGGCCCAAATATTTTTAACCCTAATTATAGGGGACCGAGGAGGCACCGGGGACACAGAGGAGCGAGGTTTGGCAAACGCCCGCGAACTGAAGGCCCATAGAGGTAGAAATACTTAGTATAAATTTTACTTAAAATGTTCTTTGTTGATTATATACCCTAATATATAAATATATATATATATATATATATATATATATATATAAATATCTATTCGATTTAAATGTCGCTTAGGCATATATGGGTTTTGGATACTAGGAACAAAATAAGATACTTTGCTGAAGAAACCATATCTTTAAAATGAATTATGATGTCCCGTGCATTGACCCAAAGATAAGGGTTAAATTTTTGAAAATTCCGTTTTGGCACATTTAGCGTGCCCCAATTGCGTCCAAATGTATAACCGACCCCCATCAACTTCAAAAGGCCGATCCACACATGCCCGTTCGTTCAACCCCTGAGACCTCCCCTTAGAGGTCTTCCATGCAAAAATTGCAAAAAATCATTGTTTTTGGTATTTTTAGCAAAAAATGTTTTTTTAAAACCATTTTTTCTGATATTAATTTAGACACACAAAAAATTTTTCACAAAAAAAATATTAAAATTTTTTGTTTCAATTTTTCTTTTGTGGCGCCGACAATAGACAGCCGTGCGAAATTTTCCAGACTTGAAATAAAAAAAGGCGCTTTAAGCAATAATTTATAAGTTTTACATAGTTTTATTTACATATGTTATGATTAAATAGATTTTATAATAAAAATAAATCGCTGATTTTTGTCATGTTGACAAATGATGCAATTTTTGTATGCGGGACCTCTAAGGGAAGCTCACAGGGGGTGTACCATAAACATGGGTATATCGATTTCGGCTTTCCAAAGTTATTGGGGGTCGGTTATATATTTCGACACTATTGGGGCGCTCCAAATGAGCCAAAACAGGATTTTTTTTAAATTTGACCCAATCTTTGGGTCTATACACGGGACATCAGAATTCATTTTAGAGATATGGTATATGGTATCAGAAAATCATATGTGGCCTATGCGACTTTTTTACGCATACAAGTCGCATATGTGTATATATATATATATATATATATATATATATATATATATATATTGAATAGTCTTGAATTTGATGTTGATATATGTTTAATTTGAGTTTAAAATTCGGGCGTAACATCAATAAAAATAGTATGACAATTTTTTTCAAAGTTTATTTATTTAAAATCCATACGTTTCGGCTAGCATCTTAGATTAATATGGATTAATAATGGTTTCATATGCTATATTAGGATACAAAATTGTAAGTGTTTTATTATTATTATTATTATTATTATTATTATTATTGTTTTTTTATGAAATTTCTTACATATAACTTATTTAGTTTCAATTTTTATAGTTAATTTGATTACCACTGAATGATGGCTAAGATGCTAGCCGAAACGTATGGATTTTAGATAAATAAACTTTTAAAAAAACTCTCATACTATTTTTATTGATGTTACACCCGAATTTTAAACTCAAATTAAACACACACACACACACATATATATATCTATATATATTATAATATATATATATATATATATATATATATATATATATATTTGTGTGTATATTTACTTAAGATCTATTAAATTTTGGCTACATTTTGGCCGATACACAACAATCCTTGTCAGAGATTTTGAAAGTCTATGAATAGAATTGTTTGTTAGATAAGAAGTGAAGCGTGGTTATCTAATATTATTAATTATACTTATTTTATTTTAGGGCCGTCGCAGAAGAAAATATATGAAATGAAATTATTATATATACTATATACAATATTATTTTTAATATTATTGTTTAAAATATTTTATAGTATTATTTTTATAATATACTATTTTTGTATATCATTTTATTTTTTAATTTTTAGAACATTATTATTCATATTTAGTTCAAATCATTATTAGTATTTATCTACTGAACAAAGGTAAATAGGTAAAATAATCAATTTCAAGCTTTTGTTAGTATATATATATATATATATATATATGTGTATTATATATCCTTTATATAGATAGTATTTCCAACGCTTTAATTTTCTTTCTATCTTTGCACATTCATTATTGTAAAAATTAAAAATTTCTAGCTCCCAAACACCTGAAAAATGTAATATAAAATAACAAATCAAAATTTGTTAAATACTTTTCATTTTATTAAGTTTTGCTTAAAATAATATAATATACAATAATTTGTAAATATTTTCTTCATACTTTATTAATATGAGGTTTACGGAGTTAAATTCTCCACGGTCATAATTATCATCGTGCATTTGTTCTATCAAAATTTGGTACAGAACCATCACAGTAAACAACGCGATTGCACTACACTATACTACTTTATTATTTGTCTTTTCTTTTTTCACAGTAAAATTTATTCCTTCACCAACAGCCTTGCAAAGCCGATAATTGTTGAGAGGCGCCGCATCCAACCGTTCCTTGAATAAAATCAGGGAAATTACTTTCTAGAACACGCATTTTTGGTGTTTGAGATCTGGCATAGCATGCGTAGCCAAATGACAATTGTCACCACGGTATACAATTTTGAAATTCTTTGGTAAGAATTCTGTATTGGTATCCCATCTATAAACGTTGCTGTGGCCTTCGTGTCTGAAGAAAATAGCAGAACCACCATCAGTACCGAGGATAACAATTTTAGTGGGTTTTGGTCCTAAATCTTGAATACGGCCCTGGGCACAACCTTGGCGTAAATAGTCAGTTCTGATAGCAAACATTCTCAAACTGCTTAGGTAAGTGAAATACAAGTAGTTGGTTCCACAATCCTTTGTGACTAAAGCAATGTACAAAACGTCTTTGCGAGAACAGCCGTTTATAACTTGTTTAGGTAAAACTACTCTAAATCCTTTGTTAGCTTGGACGTCGTATACCAAAATAGCGCGTGTAGCAGCATCACTCACATATAAGAAGACACGGCCATCAGGAGAGTATTCGACACCGAAGTATTGGAGACGAGAGTTTTCTGATGTCAAGGGAGATAAATCGATGGTCTTCAAAGCTTTGCCAGTCTTGGTGTCGAATGCAACAACCTTGGGTGGACAGCGACGAATTGGATTTTCCAAAGTTTCAGTTACACCAGTATCCAAAGCCCACAAGATTTCCTGAAGACATCAAAGTAAGTTAGTAATGTAATTGAAATATTATAAAGAAAAGTAATTTTTGTGCTTCTTATCTTACTTGTCTGTCTAGGAAAACATCGACAACGCTTTGCAAAGCGTTGCAGTTGCCTTCTTCCTGCATGGACCAGCATGGGAATGGAGCAAATGTAGCTGCGCAACCCTTCTTCAAACTGGTTTTGCCTAAAGTGACTGGAACACCTGGCTTGAATCTTGGCAGAGCGACGAAGATTTCATCCCTTAATATTTGGGCACGGGTGGCGATGACATTGCTCGGGATAAAGCGACCAGAGCTCTTGTAGATGGCTTTTGTAGATGGGCATGGCCAGGCAAAGGAGCCTCCGAGCCATTGTAAAAGTGGATGCAGAGGTTTGGCACATTCAACGGGTTTTTCAAAACAAGGTAATTTAGCGGCTTGTGTCGCACATAGTAAAGCCGCGATTATAATAAATTTCAGCATCTAGAAGTAATATAAATAATCGACTTAGTTAAAATTTACGAAGAATGCAAATTTGAATCTTTGATTTCTAGATTGTATCATTATATTCATAACTTTTTAATAAAATCTTACCTTGCAATGCTACGTCTTGTAATACGTGATCAAAATAACTATGTATAAACCTCTATACAATTTTATTATATATACCTAGTATAAAATAAAATAGGAAGATAAAAGTTCTCATAATATACACATTTTATTTAAAATAACAATACACTAGAATAAACATTTTTGCAGGCGAAATATTTGTTTACCAACATTTCTTCCCAACCGGAACAAACTTGACCTTGCCGCATATGTAGAATTGCGCCAGGAACATGATCAATACCATCCAACGTCTGCAGATTTTTCCATTAGATGGTTAGTAAATTGACAAATGAGGATAACCAGGTGCTAAAATAACCGATACACTGAGGGTAGCATTATCACACATGAGGTTAATGAAACAAACAAGGTAAATATTGATTTTAATGGTGTCTAAATTATGATTGTAGAGTATAAACATTTTTAGTAGACACCTAGCAAATATGATGAAGAAAATTTCTTATATTTGCTATAAATGAGCAGAAGAATTTTTTTATTGGTTTTATAATGAGCAGAAGTTGTTTTAGTAGTGTTAATACTCTAAATAAAAAATATATTAGAGTAAAATAAAAAAAAGCAAAGAGTACAAATACAAAGAATAATCATTAGTATAATCTATATAGATTATATAATAAAATATATTTGCGGTTATATATCTATATCTATTATATGTAGAGTTCGTTTCACGATGTTGGTTCGCGATGGACGTCTAAACTGCTGAACCGATTTTAAATTTGTTTTGTTCACCGTGTGCATTTATATCCGACTTGGGCTATGGGTAATAATAAAAATAACATTTTATATTCGAAATATTTAAATTTTATATTTTTCAATTAATTTTGATAGTTTTGAATTAATATCATATGTAATCTATAAAAATAACATGTGATAAAATTTATAATTAATATAAACAAAATATTTATTTTATTGGAGTGCGTAATATATTTTAAATCAGTACTTGCTGCATTACTCGAATTTGTAAATATTTTCTAAATAATTATCCTAATGACAAAAATTCGAACAAAATACAAAATATAAGTCTTAAAAAAATTTCATTAATTTAAATATATTTTTTTATATAGTTAGAAAATGATTTAAACAAAACTTTATATTATAACTATTCATGAAATATTTTATAAATTTCTAAATATTCTATCAAAATTGTAATTTTTTTTATATAATTATCTTAATTTTAAAATAAATAAATACTTATAATATTAAATTACAAATGTTCGAAACAAATATATTCTTTCAACTCTCAAAAAAATTTCATACGTTTTGGTGTAGCAGTTTTCAGATGTTCAGAAAATTATTGAAAAAAATCTTACTTTACTAAAACTATTTTCAAATTATTTTATAAATAATTTAAATAACTCGAATTTGTAAATATTTTAAAATAATTAAAAGAAAAATAAATTTATTATAAAATTATTTAATATAAAAATAAAATAATAGGATTATAATATAATATTAAATCAAATATTTGACCAAAATACATTGTTTAAGTCTGAAAAAAATTTCATACGTCTTACTATAGCAATTTTTAGATATTTACAGAAATATTAGGAAAAAACTTATATTAAAACTAATTTCGAAATATTAAATCATAAATATTTAAAACAATTACATTATTTTAGGTCTCAAAAATTGCATGCGGTTATTATATAGTTATTAGGAAAATTATTCAGAAAAAAAATATTATTTTACTAAAAACTATTTTTGAAATATTTTATGAATAATTTATAAATACATTTCATATGATTTTTAAAGAACTTTAAATTTTTAGATAATTATTTAAATTAATTATAAAATTTACAAATTCTCACTGAATTTTATCAGTGTAAAAAATTGTAATGAACAAATCAATTCTTATACAAATCCATGATTATAATTCAATTCATCTGATATTCCAAATACAGTTTTAAAATATTATATTTTGTATTTTTTAATTTTAAAACTCAAAAACTTTCAAGTGAAGTTTTTTTTCTCATTTAATTATAACAAATATATAAATAAATTATTCACTTTTGTAGGGTAAGTTATTGTAATCGCAAAAAATCGAAAATGAAAATTTAAAAAAAAATTCAATATTCTCAGAAAAAAAATTCAAAAATTTTCAAAATTTTGGTTTTACGGTACGGGAAGTTCCAGCAATTTGCCATGAAGCACTGAGCCTTGCACAACTATTTATTTATTCTTATTCAATAAATGCTTTCATATGAAAAAATGTATATATAAATAATTAGTCAAAATTGAATTTAATTTGACTGTTAAAATTTTACTAATTTCTAAAGTTCGAAAACACTTTCAATACAATATATTTTTAATAACAAAATTATAATAAAGACAGAGTAGTAACTATTATTGTTTAAGTTTTAAGCGTTAATTAATCTGTAACTATCTACATATAAAATAAAAAACAAAAATCAAAAAACAATCACAATTAATATGGCATAAATTTTAAATATACATATGAAATACCTAATTCAAATTAAAAATTCTAGATCAATTTCTAAATTAATTCTTTTCTCTTTGAACATTGTAATAAAATTTGAATATTCTACTTTATACTAATGAAATGAATAGACTATTTCAAACACAGGTAAAAATTACAAGAAACTTGTGTACATTTGACCTAATAAAAATGCGAATTATTTAAATCGATTAAATGTGAACCAAATTCGTAAAGTAATGACAGCAAACTAAGCATAATTAAATTTTATTCAAATTGCTGATTGAACACATTGATGGATATATCTGTTTAATAGTTATAATTATCATATGTATATATATATATATATATATAATATAATATATTATAATATGTATAAATGTTAGTTGATTTAGACATTGAAATATGTCTTACAAGACAATATCAAACAAAAATGAAAGAATCTTTATTTGATTCATATACATATATTAGATGAGAGAAGGCTATTACATATTTACATATATAATTTTGTTTACATTTTTTATTTTACATATGATAAATGTAATGAAGTGGCTTTCTTTTTTACTTATTAAATACTTACTTACATAAATATTTTTTTTACATTTTTCATTTTGCATATAATATAAGAAAAAAGTTTCAATTTTACTTGATGTTATTTTTTCCAAAATATTTTCCTATATATTTGTTGATAGTAGGCTGAAAAACACTATTTTTGTCTATTACTACATAGAGTAGAACGGGGCTTAAAGGTCCGCAAGTAAAAAGGACTAGCACCGATATAACAAAAACAAGTAAATTAAAGAATTTTCTAATAATATTTGAAAGTAGATGGTAAAAAATCCGTAACCAGTCATCACCTTGATTCTTACGATCGCACTATCGGGAGATAAACGGCAGTTTAAAAATTCTTATTAAAAGTATTTTGTTTCGTTGTTATTTGTTTTGGTTGTGAGCACCGTTGTTTAGTTTACGAGACTTTAATATAATTTTTAAGTATACGTTACTTAATTGTTATAAGATGTAAATTCAAAAAGGGGTAAAAAGGACCAACTGAATTTTACCCAAACGTGCGTATACAATAAAAAATAGCAAAAAAATGTAAATTTAGTTAAAAAAAGCAATTTTACAAGAGATAAATTAATATAATAGTTATTCCAACTCTGCTGGTTAATATTTCTGACGGAATACCAGATCGAGGTTATAGACAGTGTTATCTCTGTAAAAAATGTACCAATGAAATTTTATTATGCATTGGTTGCTTAATGTAGTTGTCATTTCGTAAAATCTCTTTAAAATTAAAAATAAGACATTGGACATATTTGACACCTGGCCGTCTCATTTTACCCCACCTATGGGGTAAAAAAGTCCGAATGGCATTTTTTAATTTTTCTGTAGAGAAAATAGAAAATTCTGTAAAGAAAATAGAAAATCGAAAATAAAATTTTTTGCATATCTTCACGTTTTGAAGGTTTCTGAACATTTTGGCATACCTCAGAAGAAATGAATGTGTGTGTGTGCGGATACAAATTATCGTCGACGATTTCGCGAACACGGATGAACCAATTTGAATAATACGAAAAATATTCGATACCTACTGACAAGGAGACGTGCTGATTAGCTTTGGCAAAGCCAAGTCTAGCCATTTTGGAGATACGGGGCAAAAAATGCCACAAACGGTAGCTCAGTTTTTAAGAGAACAGAGCGTCCAATTTGAATAATTCAAAAAACATTTTACTTGTATTAACAAGGTGAAGAATTGATCAAATTCTCATGAAGGCAGGTCTAGCGGTTTCGGAGATCTAATGAAAAAAGTAAAAAAAAAATGCCATTCGGCGGTTAAAAATGATCATTAGACATATGCACATCAAATTATCAGATATTTTATAGAGATTTTACCAATAAGTATAAATTTTGTTTACATTCCTATGGGTTCCGTACCAATGTTTATCCGTTAGACGGCGACGCGGCGCTTACGCGCTTTGATATTTCGTCACTAAAACAGCTACGCAGCGCGGTTACTTTAAAAAAAAGTTCAGAATAATTAAAAAATTCAAAATATAAAAAAAATCAAGAAGTCTTTTTTTTCAAAAAATTCTTTATTCTAATATTTTTACAGTTTTCAAAAAATTTAATTTAATTTTTTAAAAAAATAATTTTCTGTACGTTTTATCAATTTGCCCTAAAATACGATGCTCTGCACCACTAGTTGTTAGTTCTTATTTGTTTTCAAATGAAAATTTTCATTATATTTTTAGTTATGCCAATGTATTAGCGAATCGGATTTTCTGGCATAAACTGAAAAGTTAAAAAGGATTTCAATTATTCCTTTCTATTCCTAAATAATATCCTCCAACTCTCGGCCTACGTACATCTATTATTTTACACGTTTAATTCATTTTCTTTTCTTGAATAAATTTCATTGCGAGTTATCGACCTCTTTTATTGTCCACAGAACATTTTTTCCAATACATAATGGGGAGATTAACTTCATTCTAAATTAAAATCGTCGAATTTGAATTTATGGTAATTCGCAATGTACGGTGTTTTATATATAAATGATTGTTGTCGATTATTTTAGATTTATTGAAGGTTTTGATCTACTATTTTATTGGATACATACAGTGCAGTTGGGTAAAATAATTCTGAAAATCGTTTTTTGCGATTCTGTGAACACAGCAACGCTGAGGACGTTAAGTGGATTTCAAATTTTGTAAGTTTTTGATAATTTTATTATATTATTTTGGAACTATTTATTTTATAATGGCTCGTTTTTATAAGTGTCGATATTATAGTACCGCTAAAAAATCTTTTGGAATATAAGTGAAATCAATTTTATTATTTTAAGTCTTGAATTAAACGAATAGGGTAGGTCGGGGCACAAAGGTCTAATTCAACTTTGAGAAATCAAATTGTGAAAACCAAACCAATTATACCATAAAAAATACACATCAAACAAACAACTGTCGGACTATGTTCAGTAAAACTACTCAGCTAATTCATCATTGTAGAGACGTATTTATATTTTAAATTTTTTTTTCAAAAATTTATCACTTGGTCCTTTTTACCCCATGGGCGGGTTACAATGGGATAGCCGGGGAACGAGCAGATCCAATGTATTTTAGTTGAAGGGATTTTGTGAAATAATAGCTACATTATTCAATCAATGCAAAATATAAATTTTATGGGTACATTTTTCGCAAAGATAACACTGTATATAACCTTGATCTGGTATTTTGTCAGAAACATTCATCAGCATAGTTGAAATAGCTATTTATTTAATTTATCTTTTGTATTGCTTATTTAACTTAATTTATTTTTTTATTTACTACTTTCTCATAGTATACACCTTTGCCAGAGTAAAGTTTCAGTTGTTTTTTTTTACCCCACCCAGGTGTAAGCTTTTACAGAGGTTTTAAAATAAACTGTTGAATTTTAAAATAAACTGTTGAATCTATTTTAAAATTAACAATATATATTATGAAACAATTAAATAACGTATACTTAAAAATTTAATTATGGTCTCGTAAACTAAACAACAGTGCTCACAACCAAAAAACTAACAACGAAAGAAAACACTTTATATGTTATGGATTTTCAAACAATGTCGTTTATTTTCTGGTGGCGACGTCACAGGAATCAAGGGCTGGTTACACATTGTTAACCCTCTACTTTCAAATATTTTTAATAAATAAATCTAATTTAAGTTTGCATACATTCTTAAAGTTTTGTGTCTGAAAATTAAAAATTAAAATTTTCAACTTAATGTGTGATAATGAAAATTTTGGCAATTAATGAGTGATATGTTAGAATAGAATTAGATTGAATTAAAACTTTCACGTAAATTTGGAATTTTTGCTGAACGAACTTTACATTTTTTTGCAAATCGAAGCTTCAAAAATTCGGAAATTCGAAAGTTGTATAAATCAATGCCGTTTATTTCCGATTTTTGATGTGTGGTTGCATAGTATTTGTTTCTCTAACTTAAATTTATTATCAATAAAGACTTTTGATTCATCCAAATTAACAGAAGCTTTAGTACTTTCTCAATTTACAGCACAACGTAATACATTACTGGCCTGTATGTTTTATTTTAAACAAAATTAACCATCGAAATTTATTGCTTTGACTTGACCACTTATTCACTGGAATAAAAAAATGATTTATTCTGATAGAAATTTAATAACAAATTTATAAAAATTCACACATTAAATACTAAAAATTTATTATGCTGTACTATAAATAGTACTAGTAGCTAACATACGTCATAATTTCCAATTAAATCTTTAGTATCATTTATTTTCTATTTTCAAAGTCTCAGCCGACAACCAGACATTGCCCAAAATGCCGGAAGAACCAACGAGCACCGTGATTGTCCAGCCGCAAGCACCAGGCGAAGAAGTAGTCATCTCTGGAATGTCTGGACGTTTTCCAGACAGCTCCAGTGTCTTGCACTTTAAGGAAAATTTGTTGAACAAGGTAAACATTGTATAAATATAATAAATTTATTGTGAATTTTCGCTAGCACAATGAAAATGACTGATATTGGAAATATCAGTCCTGATCCTGAATCAGGACTATCAGGTCTTGATAGTCGTGATTCAGAACTAGAAATGTAATTAATTAAAGTGTTTGGGATGTATGTTTGTATGAAAGGATTCAACAAAAATAAGGATTTGATTTGTTCTGATTATGCCTAGAGCCCAACTGTTTTTGTTGAAGGCAGGTCCGGTTGTTTTAGAGTTGTATAAAGTGCTAAAGGAACTATATGAGGTCGATTGTTAATATTTGATCTATGTAAATTGAAGAATTTTTTAGTGATATTTTAATATCACGTTTAAATATTTTTCTAAGTTTTGAGATTTTACCAATAAATGAGACTGTGCAAAATTCTTATAAACATTTATCCGAACAAAGAATTCAACTGTTCAGAACTTAATTTTTTATATATTTTTAGAAAATCTTATTCGAATTTTAATGAAGTTGGTTTGATTTGAAATTTGGTTTATATTATTAGTGTTATTATAAATATATTCTTAGATTTTTTACATTTAACATTCTTGGATTTCTATACTATGTATCTGTACTAAGTACTATGTGTACAAAATATTTAAAAAAATAATTTATTATTATATTGTGATGATGAGTAAAAATAATTGATGTCGCTTTGTATTGATGATTATCACACCAGAAAATATACAATTTTCTTCAACAATTTTGTAAAATTTAATATTTAAAATTTCTACATTGTAAAACTGTCTAATAATTAATAAAACCGAAAGATTCAGCAACAATTATCTTAAGATACAATTTTAATAAATTTTATTAATTTGTTTCAATTATTTAGGTCGACATGGTGTCAGGAGATGATAGACGTTGGTTTTTGGATCATCCTGAAATTCCTCAAAGAACAGGAAAACTATTAGAAATCACTAAGTTCGATGCAGATTACTTTAAAATAGAAGATCAACAGGTAAATATATCATAGATAAAGCATAATTATTAACATAAAGTAAATATAATAAATAAAACATAATAAATGTAAAAATAGTGTTATGTAAAAAGTAATAAATAGAACAAACATATGTATTAAATTATATAAAATATCAGAAAAATTATTCTATACATGAGCTGAGTTAAACCCCAACTCTATACATAATAAATAATAATGGATAGTATTGCTCTAGAGCAGGTCCATGAGCTCAGTTAAACTCCAACTCGATTCAGTGAAAAGATGGTGTGAGAGAATTCGCATTGCCATTCCACATCGCAGTGCCCGAAATGAGCTATTTTCAACTGGAAACATAATTTGATCTATATTTTCAAGTGAAAATAGACATCGCTTCTGCATGATATCAGATCCACGCAACGCGATACGTTTAAGTTTTACTCCATGGAGCACCTAAATTTTATACATACATAGTTTATTCTAAATATAAAAAATATCATATTATTTAATAATCAAACGTACTAAATCTAATGGAAAATTATTAACCCTTTCCACTCGCGAATTGCGTATTTTATACGTATTTTGCTGCCGCTACGGCGGCATCCGTGTCGAAAGGGTTAAATTAGTTATGGCATTATTATAATCATGGAATAATGTTCATTTTCTTTATAATAATTACTAGTTATAAAATTTACATCACGATGTAATAAAATTTTATAAAATGTAAAAATATTTTGAGTTGCTAGACATATTCTTTTAAGAAAATTCTCTTCAATCATTTATCAAATTTATCCAAATTTCCTTTCTCAGGCCGACAGTATGGATCCTCTGGCTCGTATTCTCCTGGAAGTTGCCGTGGAGACTTTGATTGATGCTGGTATACAGCCAGAAGAAATAAAAGGTTCTAGAACTGGTGTAATTATTGGCGCCTGCTTCAGTGAATCCGAAAAAACTTGGATTTACGACCTGCAGCACGGTTCTGGTATTTTGGGCTGCAGCAGGTCCATGCTGGCTAATCGTGTCTCGAATTGGCTCGAGTTATCAGGTAATGAAGATAATATTTATTTTTATAAGGTTTATTAAGGAAGTAAACTGATATACATATCTTGTACATTTGTTCAGTGTTAACCCTTTTCACTCGCGAACTGCAAGATTTATATAAATTTGCCGCCGGAGCGGCGGCATTCGAGTCGAAGGGGTTAACATTTAATTTACCTTCAAAACAAATTAAACATGTTTTCAGGAAAACTTTATTAAAAACTGTTTGGACAAATTTGCTAGATATTTTACAAATCTATAATAATGTAATCTTCTCAATTAATTAGTTTTACAGTAAGCTTTTAAACTAATATTGGCGTTACATTCGTTAAAATTTTCCGGCGTGAAATTTCTGTTACAATTGCAACTTGCAAGTATATGAAAAATGTGTCATCGTATGGTGACATAGAACACCACAAACCTAATAAACTAAAATCAGCGATAATATTACATACATATGTCACTGACCTCTTTTTAACATGATTTTTGTAATGGTGAAAATATGATTAATCTTAACATATGGTCAGTAAATTTGTGATATTTCTACGGATAAAATTTAACTTATATCTTTATTTGCAGTATATAAATTTTTTTATTAATAAATATTTACCATTTTTTCAATAATTTAATGAGATTAAATTCAAATAAGATTTTTAAATTCAATAAGATTTTTTTTAAATTATTGCACAATTTAAATAAACTATAATTAAATTTATTACATTTATACAGATTAATCTCTAAAAAAATCTATGAAAACATTAAATAATGAACAGTTGCTTTTGGACAAAGAAAATAACTCATACCTGATTCCATTTTTTGTTTACTCATGTTTTTTTTTCAATACTAAAGTTTGAATTTATGTTACAACTGTTAAATTATATCTAGTGCCAATAGTTGGATGTGTAGTTAAAATACATATAAATTGGAAAAACATGTGGATTTCTATTGAGGGTCTTTAGGTAAAAAATTTTAAGATGTATATATTTTTTGAGGCTTTTTGTTCAACTCGGAATCACACATTTTGCAAATACTTTCAGTTAACTTATTAATTTTTAAAAAAATATTCTTATGTTTTTTATTTTGTTTAATTGTTTTGCAATATATTGCAATCTCAATTTCACATAGCACATTTAAAGTATTGTTAAAAGTAATATTTCAGAAATTCATTTGCAGGATCCTGTGTGCTATTTTTATGAAATCACTATTATAATTTAAATAATATTTGTATCTAGGTCCTTCTTATTCTGTGGACAGTGCATGCAGCAGTAGTTTGATGGCTCTGGAGCATGGATACAGAGCTATCAGGAATGGTTATTGCGACCAGGCTCTAATTGGAGGTGCCAATTTATGTTTACATCCATTTGTTTCCTTACAATTCTCAAGATTGGGAGTACTGAATCCGGACGGAAAATGCAGGTAGATACAGATCTTTTCGATCTTTAAAGTAAAACGAAATTATTAAGTTAAGTAATTTTAATTTGTTTTTATTGGTAAAATACTATAATTGGTTTGTCAGAGTAATGATTTGTTTTCCAATTATGTTTTTTATTACAGAATTGTTATGTTATATTTTACTCAGTAATATTTAGTGAAGGAGTACCACTCTTTCCAAATACATTTTTCAATAGTCATAGCCTTTTTCTTCCTTAAGGTGTTTTGACGAACGTGCCCGCGGTTACGCCCGCAGTGAAGGCGTTTCCTTCATCCTCCTCCAACAGGCAAAAGATGCAAAAAGGATCTACGCACAACTTGTCCACGCAAAATCAAATTGTGATGGTTACAAAGAACAAGGCATTACCTTTCCTTCAGGAACAATGCAAGCTAAACTTCTACGAGAAGCCTATCAAGAATGTGAGGTAGATCCTAGAAAAGTCACATTTATGGAAGCTCATGGAACTGGTACAAGAGTTGGAGATCCAGAGGAGATTAGAGCTTTAGATGAGGTAAGAGATCAAATAACGAAAGATTAATATTTAGAATTGAAAATATTACCTGGAAGCTTGAAGCATACAATTTATTCGACTGTAAGAATTAATACTTCAATTTTACTAGATATTCTGCACTGGTCGTGACAAACCTCTTCCCATTGGATCTGTGAAATCTAACATTGGACATGGAGAACCGGCATCAGGTATATCTTCTGTTGTCAAAGTGTGCATAGCTATGGAAACAGGAAAAATTCCACCAAATCTTCATTTCGAAACACTAAAAAGGAATTGACTGCTATTGTTGAAGGCAGAATGCAAGTCGTGACTGAACCACAAGATTTGATGGGAGGTAAGTTCTCAAATACCCTAAACTAAAAACCCCAAAACTAAACTGCTACATCAGAGTTGATTTTTTTCACTTACAGGGTATGTTGGTATTAACAGCTTTGGTTTTGGAGGTGCAAACGTGCACGTTTTATTAAAATCACCTGAAGATCTTCTGGCTAGAAAACGCGTTGAGAATAATGTATCAGAGCTTAAAATTCCTTACCTGATTTGTGTTTCTGGACGTACAAAATCTGCAGTTGATATGCTCCTTGATGGAATTCATCAGGAATCTCAATTATTTACCCAAAACCTGCCAATACCGGTGATGAAATAAATTTGGACGTGTCCAACTCGTTCAAGCAGCTTTTAAGAACGGCGTTGAAGGGCATGATTATCGTGGTTTTGGGTTTTGGATAAACGTGGTTACGAAATATCGCGAAGTGATGCTATGATTGACAACGTGTCCAAAAAGAAACTGTTTTTTCTATTCTCTGGGTATGATTATAACCCTACTTTGGCTAGAGGTTTGCTTGTTTTCCCTGTATTCCAAGAAGTGATAGAACGTAGTAATAAATTTTTGGCTAAGTTCAGTATTCAATTGCTAAAGATGGTTGAGGATGTAGATTTTGGAGCGTCCCGAAATTTTGAGTAGGAAGCACGTGGCTTCGACAGTTGTCCAGATTGGCATTGTACAACTTTTGAAAAGTTTAAAAGTTGAGCCTACTGTTATAATTGGACAAGGAGCTGGTGAAATTCTGTGTGCTTTTACGGATAAATGTTTGACTCTGGAACAGACTTTGACGGCTGCCTATTTGAGGTAATATGAATCTAAATTTATAATATTTTATCTTTGATTATTATATCACTAAAATTTCATCAAATCGAATACTTTAAGGGTAATCCTAACTCAAGGCATATATATATGTGTGGTATCTGCTTGTATGTGTGTGTGCATGTTTTTATGCATGGATAAGTTTATATTTATATATATACATATATAAATAAATATATATATACATTATATAAATATATTATATATATATATATGTGTAATATATATATTAACGCACACATAAATAAATTTAAATTTTAAAGGCATTGCACTTGACTTTGAAAGTGTGGAGAAATTTGCATACAATACTATTGATTTATTCAATAAATTCAGTTATACTTTATTTCTTGATTTCTTTCAAAATAACACTCTTATGGTAAAGCCATGTTTTTTTGCATATATTAAAAGTTTAATATATACAATCCTCTTTATATATGACAAAACAAAATTCTAATTCAAAAGGACAAGAGTAAATTGGTTTTTAAAATTCGGGGGGTAGCACTTCTTAAATATAATTAAATTTAGAATTAGAATATAAACCAGTAAACACGCGATGTGATCTTCTATAATATCGACATCGTTATTATAATGCGGTTATCGAATCTACGCCACAAGAGGATTTTAAACTTGCGTGCGCTTGTGTGTGTTACAATACACGCAAAGCTCGCATTGAGTTGTCTCACGAGACATAAACACGCGCTGTCGGGGGTAATGACATCGTTGAATTTCATGTGAGATACATGTCGTGCGCTGGTGTGTGTTAGCACACATGCAAAGCATAATCAATGACGTCACACGGCGTGAAGCAAACGCGTCGTGCGCTGCGTTGTGTGCGTTGTGTGCTGGTGTGTGTGACCATACAAAGAAAGCTTTACATCAGCGCGCCGTGGCCACTGGTGGAACCGACTGTTTCTTTGACGAAAGCTAAACTAACCGCTTACAAAATGGCGCAATATGTCACGAATTTATCATGCATCAAGTTATATTTTCTTTAGTATAATAATTACATTCGTTTAGTTAAGCAACTTGTTTATGATAATTGTAGAAAAGTGTAGAAAAATGACACCGTAAGTATATCATATATTATTTATATAGATATGTAATTACTTCACGATTTTGAATTCCATTTAGTGCATTATATCCTGGGATGAAGAAACGTTATTTTATGTCGATTTCTTTAGATGACAAAGGAGGTAACCAAATAGCATATCTTACAAAATCTGAGGACAATAATAAGGATCGTTTATCAAGGTTAAAATAATTATTTTACTAAATTAAGACATTAACATATCCATGTGTTCGACATAACCTCACTTCTTAAATCTCTTAAATTAGTCGGTTGAGAAGCGGATCGAGAATGATTGTTTGAATATGTAAGTCACTACAAATATAATAGCTATACAAATATATATAAACAGCAAACACGTATGCCATGTTCATATTTATTTCAGAAGTCGTACAAAATTGGAATGAAACGATGAACAATATACAGATCTTTAGACAGGCTCAAATAATGTATGTTTAGGAGCAACTTGAAGATAATGGAGATTTATCTTCTTAATATGTAAGTTGATTCATATATAGTTGCTGTATATATATTATTTGGTAACAAATACATTATATTTATAATTGTTTTAGAAAACCTCTAAAATTGGGAACAGTATGTCATATATGCATGAACTTGATTGATGTATTGATGTATAATGAACTGAAGATATAATGAATTCAATCAGGTTAAAAAAAATGTATGTGCAAAAGCGACTCGAAGACGATTTAGATTTGTCTCCTGAATATGTAAGTTGCTACACATATGGAGTGGTATATATATTATTAGATTCAATAAAACACATTATGTTTCAAATTGTTTTAGAAAACTTCCAAGAAGTACATCATATATGAATATCCTGTATCCTCGCATTTGATGTAATGAACTGGCGATAGAATGAAATCAGTCAGTGTTAAAAATGTATGTGTAAAAGCGACTTTAAGATGATGGAGATTTGTACACTGAACATGTAGGTAGCTACACATATGGTAGCTGTATATATATATTATATTATATACAGTAAATCACATTATGTTTGAATTTGTTTTAGAAAACTTCCAAAATTTGGGGCAGTATGTCATATGTGCATAATCTGTATCCTGGCATTTGATGGCAATGAACTGGCGATAGAATGAAATAATGAAAATAGGCAGGCTGTTTGATGTATAAGGAAGTGGCGATAGAATACTTATGCAACACTTCACACTTCACGCCCCAAAAATAGAATTACGTTCATTAGATATACAACAATTTTCATTAAATATACTGTTATTAATATGTTAAGATTGAATAATTTGTAAAAAGTTTTCTAGTATAGTTCATGTTAAAATTTTATAATTTCAAAACTACAATTCTAATTTGTAATATTTAAATATTGTAAAATTTCTTATTATTCACGTAAATAAATGCTTATTCGTACAGAAAAGAATATTAATTGCATTACGTCATCACTTTCAGGTGCTATTACGTCATGAGTCGCCATTTTGTATGACGTCATGACCGAATCGTTTTCATTCGCCAATGACGTCATGACTGGGGTGAACGCCTTACGTCAGACGGTCTTATCATAATAAACAAACATATGTGGGTCAACGTCGATTTTCATGTATCACGAACGCCACGTGCGCCAGAGACCGAACCTCGATAGTTGTTCGATAGTTACATAAATTTGCGGCCGTATCCATTAAATATCGAGGACAATGAATATGGGAACCGCATGTCACACGACCTAAATAAAATATTGCCACGATGTTGTGGCCATATCGCATGTTTACTGGGAACATCGAATAAAAATTAGGTTTTATAGAAATTTTATCTCATAATCAATTATATCATAAATTGACTTTATAATAAACATACTTTTTTCAATATTTTTGAGATTAGTTATTTGTTAATAGTTATTTAGAAATACAGATTTGATTTTGATTGACTAAACACTATATTCCATTTTATTTGTATTATATATAATATTTTCTAAATATTTAGATCTCGCATTATAGCTGAATATCGCCTACCAGCCCTCTACACTGCTGTTGTCCACCGGTCCAGTCTTATAGTATCATCTCTTTTAACCGAAGGTGTCAGTGTCACATGTCATTTAACTCCTGAATCAACATTAGTCAGTGGCCACAAAAAGGACGTAGCGGCCTTCCTCAAATTTTTGGATTCTAAAGGAATCGAACACGACAACATATCTCAAGAAACCGTTGTTCCATTCCACAATTCAGAGTTCATGAAAGAACTTTCTGATGATTTGCTGAGGGCATACCAAAGTACAATGTTTGAAACGTTGGCAAGATCTGAGAGATGGGTATCTACTTCTACAGAAAACGAATACTCAACTCATAACGCATTATATCACGTGAATAGTTTAGTTAATCCAAATTTACTCCAGCAAGCTTTATCCAAAGTTCCTGGAAATTCGTACGTCTTTGAAATCAACTCATTCATGCCACAATTTAAAGGAGTTTTAGAAGAATCGATTGAATGCTTGACTTATGCAAGTTTATATGTCAGAAGAGGTGAAGAATGTGATGTAGCTGGCCAATTTCTGGAAACTATGGGAAAATTGCATTGTTTAGGAGAAAAAGTTGATATTAACCAGTTGTATAGGCATGAGTGGCCCGTGGGTAGAGGCACACCCATGTTGTCCCATTTGATTGGATGGGATCATGGACGAGATTGGTAAGAATCATGATATATATCTATATATATCTATATCTATATTATCTTGATTTAGTAGTTTTTTGATGTTGAAATCTTGAGTGAGTTCTTGAGGGCGATACATCAAACAAAGAAAAGCCCAAGCTTTAAAATAATCTTTATTTCCAAACGTTTCGACATTCAATTTAATGTCATGACATTAAATTGAATGTCGAAACGTTTGGAAATAAAGATTATTTTATAAATCTTGGCTTTTCTTTGTTTGATGTATCGCCCTCAAGAACTCACTCATATATATATATATATATATATATATATACAAATGTAATAAATTATAATGAATGTTCTATTTATCTTTACTTTTACTAGGTATGTTACTTCCTACAAAACTTTGGAAAAATTAGAAACAGGCGAAAGATCAATCTGCATTTCGGCTTTTGATCAAGAAAATGAATACTTGACCGGTCACGTTATAGATGGACGTAACTTATTCCCTGCTACTGGTTATTTAACTTTAGTATGGGAAACATTTGCTATGATGCGTGGTGAAATCTTAACAGAAGTTCCTTGTATTTTTGAGGACATTCGATTTTTGCGCGCTACCAATGTTCCTAAAGATGGCAAGATTGATTTTGATATTATGATTCAAAAAGGCACCGGAAAATTCGAGGTAATAAATAATATAAGATATTATTGTATATATATTTTATCAAATTCATAAGTTAAATTGTGAGTTATAAATCAAACCTAAAATATAAGGAGTTTTGATACATTATTTGATTATGATAGTTCTAAGAAAACCTTAAGTTTTACCATAAGCTACATAAAATTTTGATCATCTTTACTTTTATTGATAGTTGATTTACATTTGTCTAGGTTCTTGAAGGTGGTACTACCATCGTAACTGGTACAATTTACCACCCTGGTATTAGGCAAACCAAGTTGCCTGATTTGCCAGAAAGAGTTATTAGAGACACTTTCCCAGATTCTATTCCGTTAGCTGCTAAAGATGTTTATAAAGAATTGAGATTGAGGGGATATAATTACAGGTATAAAGAGTTATTATTTGGTGTTGGCAAATTCAATCCAATCCAATTTATTTGGAATTTCGGTCTTTGTAGTAAATACTTAGTTAAATTTAATTATTTCCTTCTAGCGGTGCTTTCAAAGGTGTAGTATCTTACGATCAGCAAACTTGTGATGGTCGCATATTATGGGCCCATAATTGGGTCACATTCATGGACTGCATGATGCAGCTTCAAATTCTTTGTGAAGATACAAGAGGATTGTTTGTACCTACTTCAATCAGAAAATTGAAAATTGATACACGTGCCCATATCCATGCTATTCACGCTCTTGGAGAGGATAGAACCTTCAAAGTTGAGCTGCATCCAGATATAGGTAAACAAAAATTAAATATTCTTTTATAATTGAAATATTATTTTTTATTTCTGCTTGCAAGTTAATTATTTTACATGTATTTACATTTTTTTTTGCAAGGTGTTATAAGAGCTGGCGGTGTTGAAATTTGTGGTTTAAAAGCTAGTGCAATTGCAAGAAAGAAGCCAGCAGGTGAACCAGTATTAGAAAAGCACGTTTTTGTACCAAACCACTTGCAAACTGATTGTGTTGATGATGCAGTGAGGTAGATACTCTTGTGAAGATAAAAAAAATAATGTAATATAATAAGAGCAATTAATTTATTATTTTTAGATGCATTGTGCAACAGATTCTCGAAAATATTCCAATATTGAAAGTCAAAGCATTTGAATTAGTCGATAAACTTCCTAAAGTACCTAAAAAGGAAGAAGGCGATTCCAGCGATCAGCCAGAAATTGATTACTTGCAAGTGAATTCTATGGAAATACCTTTATCTCCAATCTTAAGGTCTGCTTTAGAAGATCTGCCACTAGTGCAAAGTGATATGACAATTTGGGCAGAAACTGCTAATCCATCAGAACAACAAAACGCAGATTTAGGCGCTGGTGTTCATCTGTCAGAAGATAAGAAGTTACCAGGAGATGGTAAAAGCACATTGTTGATTGGTACAGCACTATTAAATAAGAAAGAGGTAAATTAACTTTAAAAGTTATTGCTTTTAAATTTAAGTACTCCAGTTTTAAATAAATAAATTATTATAGGACCTTGAAAAGGCATTACCAACTCTGCGTGCAAATGGTTATGTTATATCACGAGAAGATTTATCATTTTCCTTAGACGCATCTGCGATTTCGGCCATTTGTCCAGGATTAAATCTAGTAGCATCTTACAAATTGCCGCACGAAATATTATTATTGTTACAAAGAAAAATTCACAAGACTAAACCATGGCATGTTATTAAAGTTGATGAAAGTGATGATAAGTTTAGCTGGTTAGAAGAATTAAAGTCTCAAATTAAAATAGCAGATAGTAGAATTTTATTGCTAAATGAGAAACAGAATACTAATGGTATCATGGGACTGGTGAATTGTGTCAGAAAAGAGCCAGGTAAAAATAAAATCTTTTTCTGTAGTACATATTTTACTAGCTTATTTTTTGTGCAACCTACTAATTTGTCTTTACTTCTTAAGGTGGTGATTTAGTTCGATCTCTAGTAATCATTGATCCAAAAGCACCAGCATTTGATCTTGAATTAGATCTATACAGTAAACAATTAGATTTGGATTTAGTATCCAATGTTTTCAAAGATGGATGCTGGGGATCTTATCGGCATTTGCAAGTCAAGGATTCCTTGGTTGATAAAGGCCACAGTTATGCCAATGTTATGACTAGAGGAGATTTATCAAGTATGAGATGGATTGAAGGACCTTTGAAGTAAGCCAATTTGGTTTCTTTAATTATATTCTTATTTTGAAATAATGTTATATTTATTTATTTTAGATATGGCACTGAAGATACGGAATCCAACGCCGGTAACTTAGTTCATGTTTATTATTCAGCCCTGAACTTCAGAGATATCATGACAGCAACTGGTAAATTGGCTGCAGAAGTAGTTTCTCATGGAAGACTTAACCAGATGTGTGTACAAGGTTTAGAATACGCAGGAAGAGAAGTCGATGGTAAGTTTAATATTTTTGTAACACAGTAAAAAGTTGCGTAATAATTTATTCACAATCATTTTATTTCGAAGGCCGCAGAGTTATGGGTTTGGTTGGAAGCGGTGCTTTGGCCACAATTCTGGATGTTGATCCAATTCTATGCTGGGGCATTCCATCTCATTGGACTTTACAGGTAAATTAAAAACATTATCAGTATTAATTTCTCCAAAATTACGAAAACAATGTTAATTAATACAGCCAAATAAATGCAACCACAATTACAGTAAGGATTATTCATTTCTAGGATGCAGCTACTGTCCCAGTAGTATATGCAACAGCTTACTATGCTTTAGTATTAGCTGGAAACATGACTGCTGGTCAAACCTTGTTAATTCATGCAGGAAGTGGTGGTGTAGGTCAAGCTGCTATCAACATTGGTCTCCATGCTGGATGTAAAATTATCACTACTGTTGGAACTGAGGAAAAGAGACAGTTCTTGTTGGATAGGTTCCCTGAATTAGATGGTAATGTATATTTTGGCAATAGGAAATTATATGCACTGTAATATTATAGCTTTATGCTTTATTTTGCCATTTTCAAGAATTGTAGTTTTTTTTTATAATGTCTATGTAATACGTTTTTACTTGTTTCTTTCTTCTGATGTATTTTGTATTAAGATATCTTTTAAATAATAATTCCTTTCAGATCAAGACATTGGCAATTCCCGTGACACCAGTTTTGAACAACTTGTCATGAGAAGAACTGGCGGTCGCGGAGTTGACATTGTTTTGAACTCCTTGGCTGAAGATAAACTTCTGGCTTCTTTGAGATGCTTAGCTCCCCATGGAAGATTTTTGGAAATCGGTAAATTTGATTTGGCAAGCGATAACCCATTGGGTCTAGGAACATTTATGAATTGCAGTTCTTTCCATGGAGTTACCTTGGAGCATTTGTTTACTGCTGAGGCTTGGGAGAAACACAGAATAGGTAATACAGTAAAAATTTGATGTATTTTGATGCTAAAATTAATATTAAAAAATTATTATAATTTTTTTTTGCAGGAAAAATGGTGAATGATGGTATTGCAACAGGAGCTGTGCGACCTTTGTCAAGAACAGTATTTGATAGAGATGATGTTGAGCAAGCTTTCCGTTATATGGCAGCAGGAAAACATATTGGAAAGGTTAAATTTTTATTTGAGTATAAAGCAAATTGTACAATTATAGTCATTGGACTTATACATTATTAAATATTGGTCAGGCTTTGCATAAAATGTTCTTCATAATGCAAAAACCTGCACAATTTTTTAAAATAATAAATAAAAAGTGATGACTACTGATATGGTTAAGTGTGATTACTATTACGCAATCATATAGAATTTTGTAGTTTTGTATTGAGTCCAATCCAATTTCTTTTCCTCTCAGAATTATGCACATTAATGCTGTTTTCTTTTCAAGAGAGTTATAGATCCAATTTTTGTTATACATGCTTTTTAACCCACTTTTTAAAATTCTTTGTATAGTATACTGTAAATTCAGTACTTTATTAACTATCATCAATAACGCAAAGCACATTGCTCGTAAGCATAGTGCATTTTTTAAGAGATTACCTTTGAAATTCTATCTCTAATTCCACAAGCAGTACCAATTTTTTATTGCAGCATGATATCTCGGTTTTAATTTTTTAAGTTTTCAAGCACAATCAGTGACTTATACTATATAAACTAAAATTATTTAGGTTCTGTTGAAAATGCGTGAGGAAGAACCAGAAGAAGATTTTGTGCCTGAAAATAAACAATGGCTGGCAAGTCCAAGAGTTTATTGTGAACCTGACAAGAGTTATGTGATTGCTGGAGGTCTTGGAGGTTTTGGTTTAGAATTGGCTGATTGGCTTGCTCTTAGAGGTGCCAGACATCTGGTTTTGAGTTCTCGGAAAGGACTTAAATCAGGATACCAGGTAGAGTAACCTACAATTTATAATTCCAATGTGCAATTGAGGTTCTAAAAATGTACTGTTGATTATAGGCTTCTAGGGTTAGAGTATGGCGCAGTTATGGTATTTCTGTTGATATATGCACAGCTGATATCACTACACGAAAAGGCTGTTATGAACTTTTGCATATGGCCTCGTCCATTGCACCAGTTGCAGGTAAATTTTATCTTAAAATACTACTTTTACCATATTAACAATAAGACAAATATTTGATTTGCTATCTTAATACTAATATATCTTCATATAGGGAGAACTGCCTGTTATTCATATTAAATCTTTATATTGTTTACAGGCATTTTCAATTTAGCAGTAGTTCTTGAAGATGCTATTTTGGAAAATCAAAATGTTGAGAAATTTACAGCATCATTTGCGCCGAAAGCTGTAGCTACAAAACATTTGGATGAACTTACAAGGGAATTGTGTCCGTTATTGAAATATTTCGTCGTCTTTTCATCAGTGAGTTTAAAAATGAACCATATGAAGTTTTTAAGGAGGTATTCTACTGTAGAGTCATGAATTTCGCCCGGTTTTTGAAGCGCTGTATAAAGGAAACAAATAATATTTTTACTATCGATTTTTTTATCATTTGTTTATTGATATTTTATTATTACATAAAATAAATATTAAAAGAAAAAAAATAAAATTCACAAAGTTATGAGCAGTCAAAGTGGGGGTTTCCAAAAAAAGAGGGTGCCCTGGCGTACATGATTCCAACCCTCCTGGTGATTTGAAACATAAAAAATAGATGGATTTTTAATTATAATAGATGCCGCTATCGTATGAACCTTGGATAAGTTTTAAAAAAAAATTTTGTTTGAATGACGGCAGTTTGAAAAAAAATTTTTTTTTTCATGTTTTTTAACAATTCCGAGTTTTTTAAAAATACTAAATGAAAAGTTATAGCTTTGGCAAGGTCCATACGATAAAGCGATGTATAGGGAAAATTTTCTCCAAATTTGAAGTAAATCGGTTCATTAGAATTCGAGATATCCTTACCTCGAAAAAAGTAGTTCCGAGAAAAACGCGTTCAAAGTTTTGAGACAAGTCGGACCCGAACCGAGGCCACGTCACGAAAACGGCTATAACTCAGGAAATAATAGTAATTTTGGAAAATCCTTTTAATGACATATTTTTGAATAACTAAACTTTGAAAATATGAAAAAAAAAATTTTTGGATTTTTTCAAAATTCTACAGTAGAATACCCCCTTAAGTAATAAATTAACAATAACATTTTTTATTTTTAAAAATAATAATTATTATGTTTATTTTTTATTTTATTAAATTATTTTGTAAAAAATCTGCAAATCTTAAATAAGCACTAATATTAAATTTGTTAATTAGTGTAGGTACATTTTTATATGAAAAACTAGCCGGCCCGACAGACTTCGTCCTGTCAAAAACATTGTAATGTGGCGGTGTTTTGTGCCTACCTTTTTTCTATTCTTTGCAAAAAATTATCCTGAACAGAACCGTCACCCTGGTAATCATTCGGTGTGAATTAAAAATAATTAAACACTATAAGCATTTAAAAGTAAGTAATTGTAATAATGTAAATCATAATTCAAAAATCAGTTCAATTTTCATTGTAGTGCTTTGTGATAAACGATGTTTTTTGTTTGATTACCTGGCGCATAGACAAACAAATCTGATGGTTTTCCAATACGGAAACAAACAACATACAATTTTCCATGTGAGAAACATGGGTTTTCTAAATTAATACCACAAACACTTAATGATACCATAAACGCACTGGAAACGCATTGGAATGCATGGTGCGAGAACATCTTCTGCTTTATACTATCCTTTGAATATAGTTGGTCGATATTTCGCAACATTATAATTGCCGATCCAACCTTTAATTGAAGATTGTGAGGTGACAATCCTAGCAAATCCAGCGAATTTAAAAACTCCGGTGGATCGTCTTGGTTAGTTGTCGAATCAACTGATTCGCCTGTAATTTGTTCTTGAATTTTGAAATTTAATTAATGTACATCAATGTTTTTGGCTGCCAGTATAGCTTGATTAATAGAAAGATATATCTATATTTATATAAATATATTCAAAATTAGATTACCAAAAACTCCACAAAATGTCATGACACAGATCATTTTTTTTTACAAATTGCGTTGCCTACTCGATTAAAAAAGAAAAGGGCTATTTTTAGGGTTTTCCCGGCAATTATTCGTTTTTTTCTCGCCGTAACAACCATCCTTGGACTTCAACGAACATTTTAAAAAAAGAATTGACCAAATTAGTCCAGGCGTTGTTGAGTTAAGCGCTTACCAACACATTTTGCGATCCATTTTTATATATAAGATATAAACGATGCTCAGTTTTACAAATTCAGATTTTTAGATGACATTAGTTGAAAAGCATGGTTTGCTCAATAAAATCAGCTTGATATATAAATATCAAGTAGGTGTGTGATTTTCCACAAGTTTTGTTTCCAAATCTGTTTTGCTACGTTCCAAATTCTAAAATAATTTTCGGCTTTTTTCTAAATTTATTTTTATCGGGAATATAGTTTAAAATTTTCATTGTAAATCATATTAAATTTTTTATTACAGACTACGTAAAGTCGCGTGTGTATTTTAAATTGATTGATTGATCGAAAGTTTAAATGAAGTTGATTAATTAGGTTCAATTTTATTACAGGTTTCTTGTGGTAGAGGTAATGCTGGTCAGTGCAACTACGGTATGTCTAATTCAGTAATGGAACGAATTTGCGAAAATCGTCACAAGGCAGGATTTCCAGCTTTAGCTATACAATGGGGAGCTGTCGGTGAAGTTGGATTGGTTGCTGACATGCAGGTAAAATATCACAATATCTAATAAGTTATGCCACAATGCCACATATCTTCCATCAATTTGAGAAAATATGATAAATATAAAAAATTACATTATTTATATTCAATTTTCCACAACTGTAAAATCTAATTAATTGTTTATGACTATTGTTTGCATTGATCTTTCCTTAAATTTTGTCTACACGATGTGACAATAGAATATTTGCTACTTTATTGATTAACTATAACAATCGTTATGGCCTTTGATCCAACCGATTATTTTTTATCTAATTATTAACTTCCCGTAGGGCAAGTTATAGTAATCGCAAAAAAATCGAAAATGAAAATTTTTGCATTTCTCGACGTTTCAAAGGTTTCTGAACATTTTGGCATACCTTAGAAAAAATGGATGTATGTGTGTGTGTGTATGTGTGTGTGTGTGCGTGTATGTATGTGTGTGCGGATAAAAATTTTCGTCGACGATTTCGGGAACACGGATCAACCGATTTGAATAATTTAAAAAACATTCGATTCGTATTGATAAGGAGACGTTCTGATTAGTTTTTGGCGGAGGTAGGTCTAGCCGTTCCGAAGATATGGGGCAAAAAGTGACCAAAACGGTACCTCAGTTTTTAAGAGAACGGAGCGTCCGATTTTAATAACTCAAAAAACATTTTACTTGTATTGACAAGATGAAGATTTGATCAAATTTTCATAAGGGCAGGTTTAGCGGTTTCGGAGATCTAACGAAAAAAGTAAAAAAAAAATGCCATTTGGCGGTCAAAAATGATCATTAGACATATGCACATCAAATTATCAGATATTTTATAGAGATTTTAACAATAAGTATAAATTTTGTTCACATTCCTATGGGTTCCGTACCAATGTTTACCCGTTAGACAGCGACGCGGCGCTTACGCGTTTTATATTTTGTCTCTATGCAGTTAAAGCAGTACGATTGCTTTGAAAAAAAGTTCAGATCTTCCAACATATGTCAAAATAAAGAAAACATTTTTTTTTCAAAAAAAAAAGATTTAAAAAAAAATTTTTTTTTAATAATTTTTTTCAATTTTTTTTTTCAAAAAAAAAGTAATTTTATGTCAAATTTATAGTTTCTCAAAAATCTTATTTTTTCGAAGTAATTTTTTTTTCAAAAATGTTAATCGTTTTTTAAAAAAATAAAAAAATTTGGTACGGGAAGTTTCAGCAATTTGCCTTAAGGCACGATGCCCTAATTGCCTTAAGACAGAATTCCACTTACAGCTAGTTTTCTAATATTTAGGATGACCATAAAGAATTGGAGATTGGAGGAACATTGCAACAAAGGATTGGGAGCTGTTTAGAAGCGATGGATATTCTATTAGCTCAGTCTTACCCTGTCGTAGCCTCTATGGTTGTAGCTGAAAAACGAGCTACTGGAGCAGGTGGTGCTGGTGGCATTGTGCCAACCGTTCTTAATATCCTTGGTAAGAATTTGAGCAAGATGCTAAAGACGTAATTTAAGTCAGATTAATATAAGAAATAAATAAGTTACTATAAGCTTATGCACTATTTAAATCTTACATTCACACTTCATGCTATTTTTTAGGTTTAAGAGATTTAAAAACCGTAAGTCCTCATTCCTCATTGGCTGAATTGGGTATGGATTCTTTGATGGCCGTAGAAATCAAACAAGCCTTAGAACGAGAATTTGAAGTTTTCTTAACACCACAAGATATTAGATCTTTAACCTTTGCCCGGTTGCAAGAATTAGCTACTGCTAGGGATATATCTTCTGAACAAGCTGCTGAAGGAGGTAAATACAGTGTGGCAATAGCTAATGCAATTAGTATATAAACCATTTTTATTAACTTGGACATAAATTATATGATAGAAACTCAAGCTGCAAATCCTGCCGAGGTGGATCCTATGCGCGGATTGCTCCTTCTCATGGAAGGTGTGACTTCTGAAGAAGTAGCCAGTATGCCGGTGGTCCATCTGACAAGTCAGTGTGAATCCGAGAAGCCTCTCGTGTTCATAGTGCCAGGGATTGAAGGAGCTGCATCTGTCTTCAGAGCTCTTGCTAGTAGATTGAAGGCAAGAGTAGAATGTTTGCAATTAACAGTTCCTCAGAAAGGAAACAATATCAGAGAGATGGGACAAGCGCTGTTGCCTTATATGTTGGACTTACATAAGGCAAGTGAAAATCTTATTTTTTAACTTCCCGTAGGGTAAGTTATTGTAATGGGCCGAAAATTGGAATTGAAAATTTTTACATTTCTCGACGTTTTGAAGGTTTCTGAACGTTTTGGCATACCTCAGAAAAAATGGATGTGTGTGTGTGTGTGTATGTGTGTGTGTGTGTATATATCTATGGATACAAATTTCCAGTCACGTTTTAGGGCGCACGGATCAACCGATTTGAATGGTTTAAAAAACATTCGATTCCTATTGATAGGGAAAAGAGCTGATTAGTTTTTGGCAAAGGCAGGTCCAGCCGTTTCGGAGATACGGAGCAAAGAGTGCAGAAAATAGAAATCGAATTTTTGAGAGAACGGAGTATCCGATTTGAATCATCTAAAAAACATTCAATTAGTAATGATTGGGAGAAGTGTTTATTAGTTTTTGGCAAAGGCAGGCCCAGCCATTTCGAAGATACGGAGCTAAATATGTAAAAAATGGCAGTTTTTGAGAGAACTAAGCGTCCGATTCAAATGATTCAAAGAACTTTCTGCTTGTCTTAACAAAATAATTGATTTTTGAAAAAAAAAATTCCAACTTTTTTTTTTTTTTTAGTTTTTTGTATATCGAAAATATTTCAGATTTTATTTTTAATTCTGACTATAGTTCTAATATACTTTACAAATAATTTCAACTCTGCAATTCAGTTTATATAATTCTTATAAATATTAGACTTGAAAACATTCAGTATTCCTCGAACATTTCGTTACGGTACTGGAAGTTCCAGCAATTTGCCTTAATGCACGATGCCATAATTGCCTCAAGACACAATTCCACTTACAGCTAGTTACATTATGAACTCTAACAGTTAAAATTGGCGTTATCATAATATCATTTGTTTGCAGGATCTTAACCAACCGCTTAACATAGTAGCCTATTCCTTCGGCACACTTCCAATTTTAGAAGCCATGCTAGAATTAGAAGCTCGTGGCATAAATGTCAACTTAGTTCTTTTGGACGGTGCTCCTGCAGTAATGAAAGGATTGGTAGATGTGCATGTTGTTGGTGGTACAGCTGATGATGATACATATTTGCAGATTCAGGTAACAAAGTAATATATCTATTGGACTTAACAAATGTTTAATAAAATTATTTTTAGGTGTTGCTTACAATTCGTAGAATTCTTTCACCTGGTAACATGGATGTCATTCAGGAAACGTTGATTAAAACTAAAACTTGGGAAGAGCGGGTAGTTGCAATGACAGATTCCATTGAAGCGAACGATGAGCAGAGAAGCAAATATTCTAAGACTTATGTTAGGCAGCTGTGTGAAGCCATGTTGGTAAGTTTAATAAGTAATAGTATTGATGATCAATTACTAATAACAGTTTAAAATGCTGAGGTCAATAAATACATACTAGAATTTATTTATTTTTTCTTTTACCAGGTGAGATGCCGATCAGCCAAATACAACGACACATCACGTTTGCGAGAACAAAAAATCAAATCTCGTGTAACTTTAGTTAAGCCAACTGTTCTTTCTATGCGAGATGCCGCAGAGAATTATGATATGGACGAATTTCTGATTCAAGAAATGGAAATTAAAGTAGTCGAAGGCAATCACAGAACAATGTTGGATAATCCCAATTGTGCCGATATTGTGAATGATATTTTAGGATTTGGCGCAGATCCCAAAGAAGGTTTTAAGGAAATTGTTGGAGTTGATAAGGCTTCAATGAAGGGAGTTATGCAAAGTGAGATAGAAGGACAGAAGAGAGTTGGAGTTAGTATCCAGTAAGATTTGCCGAAGAAGGCCAACATTAGTAGTTATTACTGTTTGGGAATGAATCCTTGGATAACTTTTGCATATCTATTTCTTAACACATTGCGATTTTGTTTTCAAATACTTCTGGGTTCTCTCTGTGCTGTTAATCTCCTACCATTCTGTCAACTATATTACTGCAGATACAGTACTATATTACCACAAAGATATAAACGATTTACTCCAAAATAATACTGATTTATATAAAGGCTTTTTAATTTATAATTAAAAAAGTAATTCAACTCAAATGTGTTTATTTAATTATTTATATTGTTTGCAATCAAATGATAATGTTTTATTATATTATATCAAAAGAGCTTAATTCAATTATTTACAAAAATTTTGATTGCAGACACTTTTTAACTATCCTTTTATATCTGGCATGTATAGATTTAGTCAGCTAAACTTTCTCAAACCTTCTAATATGAGAAAACATTTATTTACTAATATCTTTTATAATTATTGGTTTCAAATGTTTTAACATTACTCGAAATAAGTTTTTTTGTATTTATGCATTGACTTTATTTCTTTCTCAATTAATTGGCTTGCACTACTAACTTATTTATTTCACCTTTTTTATTCATTTATTGTTGTGTGTATTTTATTATAATATTTATTCCACTATATGTAACTAATATTTATATAAGTAACTTATTACTGACTTTAAATAAAATACCTTTCTTATATCTGTGTATATTTCTTCTATTAATAAACAAAAAAGATTTTTTAACAGTCATCTATCCAATTAATAAAAAGTAAAAACTAAAAATGTAATATTTAAACAAATGTAATAGGCTTTTTAACAACTTTCACATTACTTTCCATACTCATGAATAAGTTTTATTTAATTTTTGTTTAATTTTTTAATATCTTCTTTTTCGTAAATATGACCATTAAGCAAGGCTTTTGTTCATTTTTTGTGGATTTTGTATATTTTTAAATAAGTTGTGTGTTTAATCCACTGACGAAGAGGATGAAAGACTTACATTATTATTTTTATTAATTTTTCTTTAATAAGTGAATAGATGCATAATACAAAAACTATTTTGTTTATAATTATCTTTTACTATCTAAAATATTATTACATTTATGTATTATTATTATGTGGTTGGGAAAAGTGATTCAATTTATATTTTATTAACACATTAGCAGGATAGTGATAAATTCAGTTGTTTCGGAAATTGACATTTTTTCTCAACAGGTAAATTTATGTGGATATTTACTTATTTATTGTTACATCACTCAAGCTTTTCGATTTATTTTTACAGATGATACTTGTCTTTGAACAGAAGTCTAATGGATTCTACAGATTTGCCAGTTGCATCAGTGATATAATCAATATAAACACACTTTACAAATTTAACGTTTATTTGGACTATAATTATAAAATTAGGACAGAACAGATATTAAATAATGAATTGAATCTGATTGAGAAGGAATGGAGACTGCCTGACTGATGGTGAACTACTTAGAATCTGCTTTTTGCTCTTTCTCCGGGGAACCACTTAGTGTTACCAATGGGGCACCACCACTCAATGTTACCCATAGGGTACCACTCGATGATAACGACTTTAATACATTTTGGTTTGTGGTATGTTACAGGGAGGGTATAATCATACGTTGTTGGTTGGTATTTTTTTCAAATATGAAGATTAATAAGCAGCATTTTTGTCTATTCTAAACTATAGTTTATTTTTACTATAGATATTGTAAAATGGATATTGATTGAAGCCAGATAGGAACTAACCGATGCATTGGAAAATATTTGAAAGTACGCTAGTTGCAAAATTTTATCTGCAATAATATTAAATTATATGAGATTTTAGATAAACTTGAACTATTGGTTTAGAATCATTCTTGAAGTTCTACTTAGCGAAACGAAAATTGAACAAAAAGTTTTTGAACTTTCAATTAAAATGCACGTAAGTAAATGCAATGTATTAATATATTATGCATTTACTTACATGCATTTTAATTGAAAATTCAGAAACTTTTTGTTCAATTTTTGTTTTGCTAAGTAGAACTAATTAATTAGTTAATTATTAATGCATTTAGTTTTTTTGTTTAATTTGTCTGATGTCACATCTATTTGAAGAAAGAATATGTAGTAAGTAAGCAAAAGGTTTTCTAAGTTAACGACTTGCTAACAAAAAATTTAAAATTTGTCTTGCAGTGTTCTGAGTCCAATATTATATCTGCTCTTCACGAATGATATGCCATTCGGTTTGGCCTTAACAATCAGCTGATGACATTGACATTATTCAAATCATAAGGTTGTGATAGCAGCTACTTCTTTACTTCAATATTTTCTATCTGAAATACAATTATGGCTAGAAAAATAAAACACCAAAATAAATGTTAACAATCCACAACATCCTATCATACCTATTATTAAGAAGCCACACAAGGCTTGCCTTTTACTTGAATAATGTATTAGTTATTCCAAATCAGGAATCCTAAAGTATCTACGAATGCATATAGATAGTAAACTAAACTGGGAAATCCACATAATAATGAAAAAGAAAGAAATAGATTTAAAACCTAAAGAACTGAACTGGCTAATAGGAAGGTTGTTAAAACTCTCTCTAGAAAATAAGCTTTTATTATACAAAGCAAAGCTAATACCAATATGGACATATGGGATAGAGCTATGGGGCTGTGCCAACAAGAGCAAAATTCTTATAATTCAGAGAGCCAAAAGCAAAATACTGAGTATGATCTGCTTCGTGGTTCATGACCAGTTACATGATCCACAAGGACCTAAAAATTCCTACAGTAGAGGAAGTCATTAAGAACAGAAGCCTAATTTCTCAAGATAAATTGGATGCACACGTCAATCCTGAAATGCAAATAGTCCAGTCAGCTGAAAAATTAAAGCGCTTGAAGAGAAGATGGCCCATTGATCTACCGTATACAACATATTTTTTTCTGTATTGCACAGTTATTTATAATGATTATTTATTATTAATTTTTTGTAGAGTAAATTATAGTGATGGGCCGAAAATAGAAAATGAAAATTTTTGCATATCTTCATATTTCAGAGGTTTCTCTACATTTTTGGATACTTCAGAAAAAATAGATGTGTGTGTGTTTTGTGTGTCCGCATTTTTTCGTTAACGTTTTCGGGCGCACGGATCAACCGATTTGAATGGTTCAAAAAACATTCGATTCCGATTCCGATAGGGAGATATGCTGATTAGTTTTTGGCAAAGGCAGGTCCAGCCATTTAAAAGATGCAGAGCCTAAAATTAAAAAAAATAATCTTATAGTGAATTAGTTTTAATAAGTTTGTGCAATTTTAAAAATTAACGTTATTTTAGAATTTACTTGGTGTCTTTCTCAGCTAAGCAAAGATGGAAACATACTCTTCTTTTATCTATGGATGGAAAGTTGAACAGTAGATATCAGAACGGTTTTAACGATTCAAATAACTATAATAGTTTTACGTTTAAAGCAAATATAAATGGACTAAGTCTATACTGACTAGGTGTTAGTGGCATTTTGTCTTATGGCAAGTTGCATGATCTTTCCGATACGTACATTATCAACTTGAATTGAGATTTAGCCATTTAGATAAAATGTTTAATTGCTTATTTCAATAATAGTATTTTCGTTTTTACTGAAAAAAAGCACATGACCACAAAAAAAATTCTAATGAAAACGAATCTAACAATAAGGTCTAAATTGGGTATCAAATGGCAAAAAACTGAAAAAAAAATATTTAAAAAACGACAAAATCACCGCTCTAATAATTTTTTTGCATGATAATTAAGCTCTTATAATTTCCAGCAATTTGCCTTAAGGCACGATGCCATGCACCACTAGTTTAATTTATGATGTATTAAGTTTTTTTTGTAGATTATAGCAGTAATTTCTAAAAATATATTTAAATATTCAATTGCAAGTATGTTTGAAGATTACCAAGGGGCAATATGTTTGCAAGTTACTGCTGAATTACATAAACATTTTATTTAAAAATTTACAAATGTATTTTATTTAAGTGTGGACGTAAACAGTAATCAATAGTTTCATTTTATTTATTTCGTGTTATGAAAATTTATTTTATTTAAGTGTGGACCTCAACTACACAGAACAGATAAGATCTATCTTGATTCAAGTGAAAACCGTTTTTATTGTATCTTTAAATAATAATTGTTATTTTAAATCATATTAAGTCATTTAACATAAATATTTTCTGCCCTGTCCCGGATTTTATATGAACGAGTAGTATTACTTTATTTTTAGACAGGTGCAACTAGTATTTTATATGAAAAATAAATTATATGTTGAAAGGAAACTCGCACCAAACATATTTAATATTTGAACTTACTGTCTGATATTAATTTAAATTTTTTTTTTATTTATAATTATGTTGGTAAATCGAGAGGGCTGTTTGTACGAACTTCAGAACCCATAAATTCATTTGTTTGCGATTGACATTCTTTCAATTAAAACAAAATAAATATAAAATTATATTTGATTATAAAATAAATATTGGATTGTGTGTAAAAAATGAACTACCACACGAATATGACGACACCTCGTCTGCAGACGAAGAGTGGATCAGGTGATGAAATTTATTCGGACGCATTTATGGTGACAATGATGAGAGAGTTGTGGCCCCACATGCTGAAGAAATGGGATGAACCCAGATTAATAAATGACATAATGATGCTAATTAAGAATCTAATCATGCGGGGAGAGGCTATAGAGTGGAATTATGGGAAAGAATTAGATTCCATATTCGGAATATTTACGATGATGTTCTTGGAATTGAATCACAACCCAAAAATCAGGTTGTTGCTGTTATTGTTACTGGAATTGAGGGCCGGCTCATGGCGCTTGAGCAGGGATGCTATCTGGTACTATCAGCCCTATTTGGCGGCGATGCAGAGGGAGACGCCAACGGAGCTCCTTTTTTTCGATAAGGAAGCATTGGAAGAAATGGCCATGTATTGCATGCCATAATATGTCAGTTATGCAATTAATTATTAATCTTACTCTTCCTTTTCAAAATGTATCCAAAGTCTTAGAAATGAAGTTTAAAATTATACATGCTATATTATACATGTACTATATCTATGTGAAGTAACTTAAATATGATTAAAATAATAATTTTCATTTAAGAATACAATAACAATCGTTTTTTTTTAATGAATCAATTAGATGCAATGTGATAGACATAACACATTTAAATAAAATATATTTTGAGAAAACGAGATCAGTTAGATGATAGACTGATTACAGTTGACGTTCACACTAAATAAAATACATTTTAAAACACGAAATGATTTAGATGGCAGCTATTGATTACAGTTGACATCCACACTTAAATGAAATACATTTTTAGAACACGAGATCAATTAGATGATAACTACTGATTACAGTAGACGTTCACATTAAATAAATACATTTTAGAACACGAACAATTAGTTGAAAGCTACTGATTGCAGTTGATATCCACACTTAAATAAAATATATTTTAGAAAACGAGATCAATTAGATGAAAGCTACTGATTACAGTTGACATCCACACTTAAATAAAATACATTTTTAGAACACGAGATCAATTAGATGAAAGCTACTGATTACAGTTGACATTCACACTTAAATAAAATACATTTTAGAACACGAGACCAATTAGTTGAAAGCTACTGATTGCAGTTGATATCCACACTTAAATAAAATATATTTTCAGAAAACGAGATCAATTAGATGAAAGCTACTGATTACAGTTGACATCCACACTTACGCATAAATACATTTTAAAACACAAGATAATTTAGATGAAAGCTATTGATTGCAGTTAACATCCACAATGAATAAAATATTTTTAGAAAACGAGATCAGTTTGATGACAGCTACTGATTACAGTTGACGTCCACCACCCAAATACAATACATTTTTAGAGCACGAAATAAATACAATACTGATTACATTGGAATGAAATATATTTTTAGAACACAAAGTAATTTAGATGAAAGCTACTGATTACAGTTAACATCCACACTTCAGCAAACGAGGTCAATTAGATGACAGCTACTGATTACAGTTGTCGTTCACACTTGAGAAAGATACATTTTTAGAACACAAAATTAATTTGATGAAAGCTACTGATTACAGTCGACTTGAACACGAGACGAGATGAATAGATGAAAGCTACTGATTACAGTTGTTTTTACACTTGAATAAAATATATTTTTAGAACACGAAATGGATAAAATGTTAAACGAATTAATTTAATTTATACAAATTCAGATATACTTACTTACAATACTTACAAAAATGAAATAAATTATTCAGGTTACAGAAAATGTAAATATAAATTTATCACATAGAGTTGGGACAACCGTTTGGTTTGTCAGCTACTAAAAAGTCACGTCGTTTGGGATTGGTAATAAAAATAAATAGAAAAATAAAATTATCAGACCAAAATTGATAACCATGTATTTTTCTTTACGATTCTAATAATGCTGTAGTCTTTATAATTTACAAAGACAATACCATTTAATCGATAACATTTATTATTATATTTACAATCACAATTTTCAAAACATATTATACAACATATAGATTATTGCAAAACATTTAACAAACAAAGCATTTAAATTTGTTTTCACATATTTCGAAAATGTATGCAACGTACATTGTTTATAATTTACAAAAATACATATTAAAGTATTTTAACAATTACCTTTTGCTATTTAATATTTATTATTTAATTTGCTTATCTACGTAGAAATATATACATATTTTATTTGGCTGTACATTTTTCGAAAATTTGGTGTTGAAAAATGACAAAATCTTAAGACTAGCTTAAACTAATATAAACTAATAAATGCAAAGAAGTACGAACAATATAGAGAAATTTTTTGTTCAACATCTACAATATTAATAATATTAATAATTAACTAAATATTATTTTATTGTGCGGCCAATTTTCACTTTTTTTGTTAATTGTACATCACTTGCTCAAACTATTGACATTAGTAAAGAATAATTGTATTTTTCGTGATGTTAATTGGCATTTAACAGCCAATATGATGTTTTTCGCACTTGTCTACTAATTGAATAGTTATTACATTGTTATTTAAAAATTTGTGTATTTTTAAGATTTTTATTTGTACTGAATTCTTTGGCATGATAGGAGACTAAATATGGACAAATAGAATTTGTTTTGTTAATTCTAAATGCCATTGAAATTGATTATTAACACGTTAATCGCCACGATAATCTTAGAAAAAAGGGTGCGCGTAAGGTTCACACGCGATTGAAGTAAAACTTATTTGCTACTGTACAAGATGGCATTTAAGTATAAATAAATACATCATATAACAATTTTGAATAAAGTTTATTAGTAATATGGTAACACTCGCGATGCGCATATTTATTAGTGTCAACCATTATATACATTTATATAATGATAAATTATAAATTATATTTTTAAAATAGCATTAAAAATTTGTATAATATTTAAAAACAATAATGTAATTAAAGTCAAATTCAAATATGACATGATCGGTTTGTCATTGTATTTAGCATTTAGAAATGAACCTTCTATAACTTCAAAGATTTATTCAAAGATTTCAAGGAATAGGCTAAAATATTATTCTGATTCAGACACTTTTCATTAAATCAAGATTTGTACTACGATGTAACTTTAAAATTTTTATTTATCTATGCAGATTTCCTTGTTGATATCGGTACGCATACAACTTTGACACTGGTACGCATACAACGTTGATGCCGGTACGCATGCAACGGCAGATCTCTATTCGCATACACGACGACTAATCACAATCGACCCGTTTGGAAATGATATCATCGAGAGCGAATAACGAACCATTAGCACTCGACTCTTATTTTATCTTATCTGCCGTAACGCACTTCCGTTGCATTTGTACGGATTTACCCTAGTCGCGCCAAAATATTTTACTTCAAGAATTTTCACAGGACCATGGTAACTTCATTAGATAATTTAGTTAAAAATGTATCAAGAAAACTTATAGTATCAAAGAATTTTTTTTAACCAAATTTTTGCAGAAACACTGTTTTTTATGACAGACATATATGACTGACACACTATTTTGTATGTCACACATATTTTAAAACTTTTTCTCATTCTACCAAATTGCGTATGTCAGATATATATGTCTAACATGTCTCATGCACAACTTCTAAGCGTCAGACACATACGACTGACATAGTCATTAACGTGTTAAGTTAGGACAATATCAAGCAATTGGAAGAAACGTGTTAAAGTGCAACATTTTTGCGTAGATTTTGTTATTTGCAGATTTACCAAAATAATATCTGAATAAAAATATAATATTTTTTATTATTTTTATTTCATAGTAAAGGATAAAATATGAATGTTATAATTCTTGTTTTATTACTGAAATTGGACAACAAAATTACTTCCAGTTCGAATCTGGTGAAGATATCAACTTAGGAGTGAAAGTGGGGGTATTATACCTCAGTATAAAACGGAGAATTTTTAATACAATCATTCTATTTCGACTACCTGCCGTATGGAGTAAATAATGTATGGTCAGAATAGTGTTACGTAAACTTGATTATCAGAAAAATAATAATATTATACCCAAAACACATGAGTAAACAATTTACTTTACATATATAGAAACGCACCATCAAGAAAAGACCAATTGCATGAAATTTTCCAATGCATTTTTTAAAAGATTTTCGTCGGTATGTATTATCATCTGTAATATTATTAGTTTAAATAATATTGTCATCCGTAATCATATTACTTTGTATTTGTTTATAACCAGCAAATCCTTATGCCAATATTTTTTTTATTCTCATATCTTAGCAGCAATCAGAACCTTACGTCCTATGAGCTGTTGGGGAGAAACTTTTCCTTACTTCGTATTTTTTAGATGGTAACCCAATGGTTAATCCATCCATATTTGATGATTTTTTATTATTAGAATTTATCTAATAGATATGACATTTTTTATTGGTGCAGCAATGCCGGACGAGCTATTTTCACATGGAAACATATTGCTATCTATAATTCCAAGTGAAAATCGTTGTCACTGCTGCCTGACAACAGGCTGCTCGAAGTGGGTATCGAAACCGGGACCTCTAAATCAATAATTTATATAGTTAATCGTCACGATAATATCGGAAAAAGTTCCTCGTGGGTCATGGTAACATTTTAAGAAAATCTAGTTAAAAATGTATCAATGGAATAAAAAAATTTTTTTTTGGCAGAATCCTTGCAAAAACGCTATTATTTATGTCACACATATGACTGACATTGCCCTTCTCAAAACTTTTTTCTTCTACGAAATCGTGTACGTCAGATACATATGTCCAACAAGTCTCATATAGAACTCCTTAGCGTCAGACACATAGGACTGACACGGCGATCAACGTATTAAATTTATTTTATTTAGTTTCGTATTTATACAAATTGATTCTGCAAACTCCATGTTTTTGTCAGATACATATGGTTGACATGGCTCATATAGAATTTCTTAGCGTCAGCCACATATGAATGACACGGCGATTAACGTGTTAAATTTATTGTATTTGGAATCGTGATTATAAGAATTAATTCTGCAAATCCCAAATACCCGAAACGTTGAATAAAATAATTGAAAGAAAATAAGTAAATGCAATTTGTTGGCGAAAAAGGAGGCTTTTACTTAAGAAATTCAAAAACTATAATTATTAGTAGCTATCCAGCAAACCTCAACATTATATGTATAATATACATATTGGGTGGTCCTTAATATGGATGTTTTCGAATTTCTTTGCTCCCAAGGGCTCAAATGCTTCCAAATTGATAAAAAACAATTCTTTGAAAATTTTAGCTCTTAATATCAGTTTTAAGATAGTCTGCACTCCAACCAAAATTTCTTGGTACTACTTCCTAAGTAAATACTTATTTTATAAAATATATCAAAATTTTGTTGTAATTTTTTTATTTGTGATCAAAATAAGCAAATACAATGTTATTCTCGAAATTTTGATTCACTTGTCGCTAAGTTATAAAATTCTAAAAAACAAATGGAATTTTACCCATGTTTTACCCAAGAAACTTTGGTTGGAGTGCGGACTATCTTAAAGTTAATATTAAGAATTTGGGAGCATTTGAGCCTCTGGGAGCAAAGAAATTCGGAAATATTAATATTAAGAACTACCTATTAAATAAATGTATCAATTTATTAATTTATGAATTATAAATTTGATCTTACCCTAACACTTGTACAATTTTGTACTCACAACAAATATTTTTAGTTTACTCCAAAATCCTTATTACAACTAATCACTTATCGACCTAAATATCGTTATAATATTCTTTCCTTTTCAATTTCCATTACAAAAATATATTAATTTACATTATTTTCCTTTCAGGTTTGTCAAATCATACGTAAACTCGTCCATTCCGAATTGGAGGTTCGTTTCATACGGCTGCTGGAGGTCTTCGGTGACTCCAGCTGGACAACATGGTGCTCTGGGTGCTCTGGAACAAGGAAAAAATAAGGTTAGAATTTAAATATATATATTACTATGAAAATATTATTTATTATTATAAAAGCGTGCTTTGAAGTGAATTAGTCTTTGCCAATATTATCGGCAATTGATCACACATAGACCATCGTAAAAATAGGGTTCACCAGAATCTAGTTTCCCCAGCCGAAAAAACATAAGCTAAAAATATATTTAAACCGACATATGAGTAAATTAGATTCATTTCTAGTAAAATAATGATAAATATAACTCAAATTTTAATAATTCAAAACTTTAGAAGACCCCCTCAATTATGAAGCCGGTGCCTAACGAACTTGATCACTTTTTTAACTTCCCGTAGGGTAAGTTATTGTAATGGGCCGAAAATCGAAATTGAAAATTTTTACATTTCTCGACGTTTTGAAGGTTTCTGAACATTTTGGCATACCTCAGAAAAAATGGATGTGTGTGTGTGTATGTATGCATGGATACAATTTTTTAACCGATTTGAATGGTTCAAAAAACATTCGATTCCTATTGATAGGGAGATGTGCTGATTAGTTTTTGGCAAAGGTAGGTTCAGCAGTTATGGAGATAAAGAGCAAAGAGTGCAGAAAATTGAAATCGAGTTTTTGAGTGAAAGGAGCATCCGATTTGAATGATCTAAAAAACATTCAATTAGTAATTATTGGGAGAAGTGGTTATTAGTTTTTGGCAAAGGCAGGCTCAGCCATTTCGAAGATACAGATAAATGTGCAAAAAATGGCAGTTTTTGAGAGAACTAATTGTTTGATTTAAATGTTCCAAAGAACTTTCTGCTTGTTTTAACAAAATAATTGATTTTGGAAAAAAAATTGTTTCAATTTTTTTTTTTCAATTTTTTTTTCAATATATATTTTTTGTATATCGAAAATATTTCAGATTTTATTTTTAATTCTGACTAAAGTTTTAATATACTTTAAACAAATAATTTTAACTTTTCAATTCAGTTTATATAATTCTCATAAATATTAGACAATGTTACAATATTTATAATAATCTATTTGAAAACATTCAATATTCCTCGAACATTTCTTTACGGTACGGGAAGTTCCAGCAATTTGCCTTAAAGCACGATGCCATACACTCCACTAGTTTTTGAATATTTTAGATTGATCTATGATTTTTATTATAAATTTCTAGATTGTTCAAGAATGCTTCCCAAATTTCTTTCTAACTTTATTAATTAGTTTAGAATGTTCTATGGTTTTTATTATATTGTGATTTTATTATATAGTGATTATCTATAGATTTGAATGAATGTATATGTAATTATGTGTCAAAATTTTGTTTACCATAGTGCACCATAGTGCACATTCTCAAGTGTTTTTACATTTGAAAACGGTTTTTATCGTATCTATAAATAATAATTGTTATTTTAAATCACATTAAGTCACCCCGCATAAATATTCCTTGTCCTGTCCCGGATTTTACATGAACGCGTAGTGTCACTTTATTTTTAGACAGGTACAACTAGTATTTCATATGAAAAATAAATTATATGCTGGAAGGAAACTTGCACCAAACATATTCAATATTTGAAATAACTGCCTGACATTAATTTAAAATATTTTTTTATTTATTATAATGTTGGTAAATCGAGAGGGCTGTTTGTACGAACTTCAGAATCCATAAATTCATTTGTTTGCGATTGACATTCTTTCAATTAAAACAAAATAAATATAAAATTATATTTGATTATAAAATAAATATTGGATTGTGTGTAAAAAATGAACTACCACACGAATATGACGACACCTCGTCTGCAGAAGAAGAGTGGATTAGGTGATGAAATTTATTCGGACGCATTTATGGTGACAATGATGAGAGAGTTGTGGCCCCACATGCTGAAGAAATGGGATGAACCCAGATTAATAAATGACATAATGATGCTAATTAAGAATCTAATCATGCGGGGAGAGGCTATAGAGTGGAATTATGGGCAGGAATTAGATTCCATATTCGGAATATTTACGATGATGTTCTTGGAATTGAATCACAACCCAAAAATCAGGTTGTTGCTGTTATTGTTACTGGAATTGAGGGCTGGCTCATGGCGCTTGAGCAGGGATGCTATCTGGTACTATCAGCCCTATTTGGCGGCGATGCAGACGGAGACGCCAACGGAGCTCCTTTTTTTCGATAAGGAAGCATTGGAAGAAATGGCCATGTATTGCATGCCATAATATGTCAGTTATGCAATTAATTATTAATCTTACTCTTCCTTTTCAAAATGTATCCAAAGTCTTAGAGAGATGAAGTTTAAAATTATACATGCTATATTATATGTACTATAACTATGTGAAGTCACTTTAATATGATTTAAAATAACAATTTTCATTTAAGAATACAATAACAATCGTTTTTTTTGAATGAATCAATTAGATGTAATGTGATAGACATAACACATTTAAATAAAATATATTTGAGAAAACGAAATCAGTTAGATGATAGACTGATTACAGTCTTATATTATACATTACATTAGATACATTAGATGAACGCTACTAATTACAGTTGTCATTTACACTTGAATAAAATACATGTTTAAAACACGAAATGAATGAGATGTTAAACAAATTAATTTAATTTATTTACAATTACAGATATTATAAGTATATTTTAAAGATATTAATTGGTGGTAACCGTATTGACTATGTTTCAGTGAAAGCGAAAATTTTATTTTCGAAATAAATAAGTGCTGGTATAATATCGGATGTAAAATATGGTTTTATTTTACAAAATTGATAATTTTATCAATAAATGTTTTTGCTTTGGTTGACGTAATTTATTACATACGTACTAAATTAAAAAAATGAAATTAATTCATTTAAATCTATACTTAAATAGATGATACTTTGTGCGATAATATAACCAACATTTTAAAATATTATAGGCCTAAGACATTGGTTTATTTATGAAAATTAATTTGTATTAATCGGTCTAATAATACTAATATATAGTCCAGTCATAAAAGTAAGTTGACCTCGGAGTTCGAGATATCCAGCTGTAAATCTGTTAATACTTGTATAATGACACCCTAAAAGTTGTCTCAAAACCTACATATGATAAGGTGTCAATACCATATGTAGGTTTTGTGACAACTTTATGTGGGTGTTAATATACAAGTATTTACAGACTTACAGCTGGGTATCTCGAATTCCGAGATTCTTACCTAATTTAAGCTTAAATGACTGGACTATGTAGGGATATCAAATTTTATTCTCGACTGAATGAAGGCTAGGATGTTAGCCAAAACATATGGATTTCAACTAAATTTATAATCAGCCATCCGCTCACCTCAGAATCTGATCTTTCTCACATTGTGTAAGTCAAGAAAGAAATTACGGCAAACTACTTTTTTTATTATCTCGAAAAGTATTTAAATGAGTTTTTTACTCTGTGATAAAGAGAGCGACTAAACCGACCTTGACCTTATGACATGTTGACTGGCTAGTTATCTATATCGAGCGACAACAATGGTAAAATTGTGACAAGGTAAATCGTGTTGCGCATACTGAACTTAACATCATGCATGGAGACAGGTGATGCACAGAAAAGTTTGGATGGATAGAACTTGGACATAAATTATCTTTTGGTATATGTTACCAATCTTTACATATTAAAGAAAATATTCTGGTCTAGGATTTTTAAACTAGTGATGCATGGCATCGTGCTTTAAGGCACATTGCTGTAATTTCTATCAGATAAACATTGGTACCGAACTTGATGTGCATATGTCCAATGATCATTTTTGACGGCCAGATGGCTTTTTTACTTATCTTCGAAACGGCTAGACCTGCCTTTACCAAAAACAAATCAGCACGTCTCCCCATCAATACGAATCGAATGTTTTTCGAATTATTCAAATCGGTTGAACGGTGTTCCCAAAATCGTTGACAAAAATTTGTCTCCGCACATATACAGATCCATTTTTTCTGAGGAGATTCCAAAATGTTCATTTAAAATAAAGATATACAGAAAAATTTCCCTATGAGAAGTTAACAATCGATATGAATTTTTCAAAGTTTAACTAATCAATAGTATGTTTACAAACGAATTTTTAAAATTTAAATTATTTTTTAATATATATATATATATATATATATATATATATATATATATATATATATATATATATTATACTACTATAATCTACTTGTGAACTTTTTTATATCGGAGAAACTAGCCAAAACCTGAGTAAGCGCCTTCATCAACATAAAAATAACTCAAAAAATCCCAAACAATTCAAAACCATGTTAACCGAACATATTAATAATTTAAACCATTAAAGAAGATTCGCTGAGGGGTTGTTTTCAGCAATTGCATAACGACAGGGTCATAAACAAACGATTCGACAACACGGCCTTGAACGAAACAAACACGTGGTTCCTTATCAAAATTTCTTAAAAAGTGACAAGATCCCATCGCTTTTTTAAATTTCTCGTAAAATTTGAACACATGTTAAGAATTGCTTCATGAAAAAATGTGACATTTTTATCTTAGACTCCGAATAGTAAATACATAGTTTCGATAACTTGTTATCTTATTCATGTTTATTCGTGTGTTTTACCATTTGTGATGTTAAAAAATATATATTTTTCCAATGAGCATATACTCATACCATGGATTAATAATGTTTTCATATGTTATACTAAGATAAAAAATTGTAAGTTTTTATTATTATTATTAACTTCCCGAAGGAGAAGTTTATGTTTTCATAAAAAAATCCGATTCGCTAATTTTGTTTTCTCGACGTTTCAAGCCATTCTGAATCGAATGAGACAAAATTTGGAAAAAGTATGTGTGCGTGTGTGTGAACAGATTTTTTTCCGTAAATCCACGTTCTCTCAAAAACGGCTGGACCGATTTCAAAAATTTAAAAGCCATTCGATGTATCTCGATGAGGACTATCGTTGTCAGTTTTGCGTTACGATCGGCCGAGCCGTTTCTTTGTAAATCGCAGAAAAGTGAAATTTTTCGTCCACGTTTTAGCCCGCAATTCTCAATCGATTATGAAAATTTAAGGGAATTTTAAAAATATTTTTATAAAGCTTTGTTAAAATTTATAAATTAGGGACCGATTCCACCGCATAACAAGAAAATGTTATGGCAAGGTCAGGTTATGACGAACTTTCCATACTAAATATTGACAAAAACCATGTGGTTAGTTTGCAGTCAGGCGTATCTCTCAGGTTGTGGGATAGAAAACCTAACATAGAAATCGCACAAATGTCAAAAAAACGTTCTTAGATAACAGGGTCTTTCTGATCCAGCTTCATAACATACAAGTGACGTTGCAGTTTACGTGTACAACGCCTGAATGCAATGCAAATGCATGACATTTTGACAGTATTCAGTATGATTCAGTAGCATAATAGTAGTAACATGGCCTTGCCATAATATTTTATATTATGCGGCAGAATCAGTTCCTAAATTTATTGATTTTTGACTGGTTTTATCAATGCATTTTAAGGGGTCAATGTCAATGCTATGTTACGGGTCTATATTTGTATGATTTTGTAGTACCGAATTGCCAAAAAGTTAAAGGATTAGACGTTTTATTCATTTACTTCTAACTTCACGTATGTGTCATGAATGAGGCATCAGGAAGGTCCGTTTTGTAGGTTAGGTTTTATGTGTAAACGCCTGATTTTATATACATTCCTATGGCGTTTAATATTAAAATAGGTTTTA
>NW_020538040.1:11490974-11520248 GCF_003426905.1 Ctenocephalides felis
ACGAACGTGCCCGCGGTTACGCCCGCAGTGAAGGCGTTTCCTTCATCCTCCTCCAACAGGCAAAAGATGCAAAAAGAATCTACGCACAACTTGTCCACGCCAAATCAAATGTGATGGTTACAAAGAACAAGGCATCACTTTTCCATCAGGAACAATGCAAGCTAAACTTCTACGAGAAGCCTATCAAGAATGTGAGGTAGATCCTAGAAAAGTCACATTTATGGAAGCTCATGGAACTGGTACAAGAGTTGGAGATCCAGAGGAGATTAGAGCTTTAGATGAGGTAAGAGATCAAATAACGAATGATCAATATTAGGAATAGTAAATAATACCTGGATGTTTTCAGTCTTCTTATTGCATGCATTATTTGGGTACTCTCAGAATTATTACTTCAATTTTTACTAGATATTCTGCACTGGTCGCGACAAACCTCTTCCCATTGGATCTGTGAAATCTAACATTGGACATGGAGAACCGGCATCAGGTATATCTTCTGTTGTCAAAGTGTGCATAGCTATGGAAACAGGAAAAATTCCACCAAATCTCCATTTCGAAACACCTAAAAAAGAATTGACTGCTATTGTTGAAGGCAGAATGCAAGTCGTGACTGAACCACAAGATTTTGAGGGAGGTAAGTTCTCAAATACCTTAAACAAAAAATCTTAAAAACTTAACTGCTATATCAGAGTCTTGATTTTTTTACTTACAGGGTATGTTGGTATTAACAGCTTTGGTTTTGGAGGTGCAAACGTGCACGTTTTATTAAAATCACCTGAAGATCTTCTGGCTAGAAAACGCGTTGAGAATAATGTATCAGAGCTTAAAATTCCTTACCTGATCTGTGTTTCTGGACGTACAAAATCTGCAGTTGATATGCTCCTTGATGGAATTCATCAGGAATCTTCAATTATTTACCCAAAACCTGCCAATACCGGTGATGAAATAAATTTGGACGTTGTTCAACTTGTTCAAGCAGCTTTTAAGAACGGCGTTGAAGGGCATGATTATCGTGGTTTTGTAGTTTTGGATAAACGTGGTTACGAAATATCGCGAAGTGATGCTATGATTGACAACGTGTCTAAAAAAGAAACTGTTTTCCTATTCTCCGGGTATGACTACAATCCTACTTTGGCTAGAGGTTTACTTGTTTTCCCTGTGTTCCAAGAAGTGATAGAACGTAGTAATAAATTTTTGGCTAAGTTCAGTATTCAATTGCTAAAGATGGTTGAGGATGTAGATTTTGGAGCGTCCCGAAATTTTGTAGAGAAGCACGTGGCTTCGACAGTTGTTCAGATTGGCATTGTACAACTTTTGAAAAGTTTAAAAGTTGAGCCTACTGTTATAATTGGACAAGGAGCTGGTGAAATTCTGTGTGCTTTTACGGATGGATGTTTGACGCTGGAACAGACTTTGACGGCTGCCTATTTGAGGTAATAATGAATCTAAATGTATAATATTTTATCTTTGATTATTATATCACTAAAATTTCATCAAATCGAATACTTTAAGGTAAACCTAACTCAAGGCATATATATATGTGTGTGTATCTGCTTGTATGCGTGCGTGCATGTTTTTATGCATGGATAAGTTTATATTTATATATATACATAGCTGGGCATTAACTCGTTAATCCGTTAATCGTTAATTAACGAAGTTAACATTTTGATTAACGGATTAACTTTTAAGTTAACTTTTGAAAATGTTAACGGACACGTTAACTTCCGTTAAAATGCCAGAAGTCCGTTAATCGTTAATCCAGTGCCCAGGACCGTGCCTGGCCTGCGTGCAGTGCGTGCACCGCACGCAGGCGGCCGAGGGGCGGCCAAATGAAAAAAAGAACAAATTCAAAGACGGCCATAACAAAAAATGGTCGAAATAAATAGCTATCGCATTAAAAGTCTACTGAATTAAAAGGCGGCCAAATTAAAAGACTGTTGGATTAAGAGGCGGCCAAGCTCAAAGTCCGCTGAACTCATTCGCTGCCGTAAAGTCCGCTGTATATATCTAAAAGACCAAAATTACCGTAGTAAAAATCAGCCAAAGGCGGCCCTATTGAATGCGACTCTGTTTCTAAATAATATATAAGTTATAAACTTGGTGTAAGTGGCAACTTTGCTTAAATCAAGTTGCACGAAGTATCCAACATGTGTTAATAGTCGACTTAACAATGAAAATATATTAATTCATAACAAGATTGTAAATTAAAAACAAGATCCAAATTTCCAAAGCAATTTGTTAATCAATAACAGAAAAACGACTCGTTGATTATTGACAAAATTTAATCAGCAAGATTCTCAAATGGAAAACGTTTGTAATGGTTTTTGAATTTTTAAAATCAATTCACTAATGTAGGCTATAACGTGGACGAAAAATTTGAGACTTTTTTGAAAATTCTAAAGGCAAAACTAAGCAGCACGAGTGCTTATCGAATTTACGAATTTTGACGATTTTTCAAATGGGATTGTGCATTTTTGAGAAAAGGTCGACTAAAGATGAAATTTTGACTCACGTAAAAAAGCGCTGCTCATTTTTTGCAATCTTTGATAGTACATATTTTAAAAATTAAAATGACTTAATGTAGGGTCGAAATATTAGTTATCTTAGAGACCATAATCACTATTCGCCAAAAAATTTTATATTATCATCGTAAAAGCATATTCACCAACTACACGAAGAAACGAACCGACCGATCTCTTAAAACTAATCAGCACGAGTTCCTAAAGATATCTTTCAAACAGTTCCTGAATTTTTAAAATCGATGCAGAAATTTTTGGCTAAAACGTGTACAAATTAATTTTATATTTTTCTGTTGATTAGAAACAGCTTGACCGATCGTCGCACAAACTGACAGGCGCTAGTCATTATCTAGTTACAATCAAATGTCTTTTAAACTTTTTGAATTGGATTTAACCGTTTTTTGAGAAAACGTTGCCGAAAAGTCAAAAATCGACTTTCAAAACGATTCAGAATGACTTAAAATGTCGAGAAAAACATGAAAATTACAAGACGATTTTTTTCCGTGAGAACATATTGGATATTTTCCTATTATGCTATTTTTAAGGGCGGCCATTTATATGCTCGCACCCAGGCGGCCACATACCCTGGTCCTGCCAATGCCTACTATTTACCGCACGGCACAGCTTTAGCCAATGCTCTTTCCCTTTATTTAGAAAAAAATCCTTGTAAAAACAATATGCAATCATAAAAATAGAAAGTTGACCAAGAGCGTTATTATCACGGTGTGTGCATAAAGCGCGTCGCGCCATTAAGGGGTTAAATTACACATTTGAATTATACAAGTATTTTGTTTTATTCATAACCTGTTAACTTCCAGAACCTAAACCAATAAGTTTAAGTTCACTAACGCAACGATATAAAAATGTAATTTTACACATATTAACGGATTAACGATTAACTTTAACTTGCGTTATTTTTTCCGAAATGTAACGCTTTAACGTTTAACGAAGCTAACTTTTTTTGTAGCGGATTAACGATTAACGAAGTTAACTTTTTGATTAACGGTGCCCAGCTATGTATATATATATATATATATATATATATATATATACATATATAAATAAATATAAATATATATATATATATATATATACGCACACATAAATAAATTTAAATTTTAAAGTGCATTGCACTTGACTTTGAAAGTGTGGAGAAATTTGCATACAATACTATTGATTTATTCAATAAATTCAGTTATACTTTATTTCATGATCTTTTTTCAAAATAACACTCTTTCTGGTAAAGCCTTGTTTATTTTGCATATATTAAAAATTTAATATATACAATCCTCTTTTTAATATGAAACCAAATTCTAATTCAAAGGACAAAGAGTAAATGGTTTAAAATTTTTGGGTAGCACTTCTTGAATATAATTAATTTATAATTAGAAATATAACATCGAATAAAAAATTAGGTTTTATAGAAATTTTATCTCATATCAATTATATCATAAAATTGACTTTATAATAAACATACTTTTTTCAATATTTTTGAGATTAGTTATTTGTTAATAGTTATTTAGAAATACAGATTTGATTTTGATTGACTAAACACTATATTCCATTTTATTTGTATTATATATAATATTTCTAAATATTTAGATCTCGCATTATAGCTGAATATCGCCTACCAGCCCTCTCTACACTGCTTTTGTCCACCGGTCCAGTCTTATAGTATCATCCCTTTAACCGAAGGTGTCAGTGTCACATGTCATTTAACTCCTGAATCAACATTAGTCAGTGGCCACAAAAAGGATGTAGCAGCCTTCCTCAAATTTTTGGATTCTAAAGGAATCGAACACGACAACATATCTCAAGAAACCGTTGTTCATTCCATAATTCAGAGTTCATGAAAGAACTTTTCTGATGATTTGCTGAGGGCATACCAGAGTACAATGTTTGAAACGTTGGCAAGATCTGAGAGATGGGTATCTACTTCTACAGAAAACGAATACTCAACTCATAACGCATTGTATCATGTGAATAGTTTAGTCAATCCAAATTTACTCCAGCAAGCTTTATCCAAATTTCCTGGAAATTCGTACGTGTTTGAAATCAACTCATTCATGCCACAATTTAAAGGAGTTTTAGAAGAATCGATTGAATGCTTGACTTATGCAAGTTTATATGTCAGAAGAGGTGAAGAATGTGATGTAGCTGGACAATTTTTGGAAACTATGGGAAATTGCATTGTTTAGGCGAAAAAGTAGATATTAACCAGTTGTATAGGCATGAGTGGCCCGTGGGTAGAGGCACACCCATGTTGTCCCATTTGATTGGATGGGATCACGGACGAGATTGGTAAGATTCATGATATCTGTAGCAAATCTGTAAATTATAATTAATCTTCTATTTATTTTTATTTTTGCTAGGTATGTTACTTCCTACAAGACTTTGGAAAAATTAGAAACAGGCGAAAGATCAATCTGCATTTCCGCTTTTGATCAAGAAAATGAATACTTGACCGGTCACGTTATAGATGGACGTAACTTATTCCCTGCTACTGGTTATTTAACTTTAGTATGGGAAACATTTGCTATGATGCGTGGTGAAATCTTAACAGAAGTTCCTTGCATTTTTGAGGACATTCGATTTTTGCGCGCTACCAATGTTCCTAAAGATGGCAAGATTGATTTTGATATTATGATTCAAAAAGGCACCGGAAAATTCGAGGTAATAAATAATATTAAGTAGATATTATTGTATCTATATATTTATCAAATTCATAAGTTAAATTGTGAGTTATAAATCAAACCTAAAATATAAGGATTTTTGATACATTATTTGATTTTGATAGTTCTCGTGAAAACCTTAAGTTTTACCATAAGTTACATAAAATTTGATCATCTTTACTTTTATTGATAGTTGATTTACATTTATCTAGGTTCTTGAAGGTGGAACTACCATTGTAACTGGTACAATTTACCACCCTGGTGTTAGGCAAACCAAGTTGCCTGATTTGCCAGAAAGAGTTATTAGAGACACTTTCCCAGATTCTATTCCATTAGCTGCTAAAGATGTTTATAAAGAATTGAGATTGAGGGGATATAATTACAGGTATAAAGAGTTATATAATCATTTGGTGTTGGCAAATTCAATCCAATCCAATTCATTTGGAATTTCTGTCTTTGTAGTAAATACTTAGATAAATTTAATTATTTCTTTCTAGCGGTGCTTTCAAAGGTGTAGTATCTTACGATCAGCAAACTTGTGATGGTCGCATATTATGGGCTCATAATTGGGTCACATTTATGGACTGCATGATGCAGCTTCAAATTCTTTGTGAAGATACAAGAGGATTGTTTGTTCCTACTTCAATCAGAAAATTGAAAATTGATACACGTGCCCATATCCATGCTATTCATGCTCTTGGAGAGGATAGAACCTTCAAAGTTGAGCTGCATCCAGATATAGGTAAAAAAGAATTAAAGATTCTTTTATAATTGAAATTCTATTTTTTATTTATGTTTGTAAGTTAATTATTTTACATGTATTTGCATTTTTTTGCAAGGTGTTATAAGAGCTGGCGGTGTTGAAATTTGTGGTTTAAAAGCTAGTGCAATTGCAAGAAAGAAGCCAGCAGGTGAACCAGTATTAGAAAAGCACGTTTTTGTACCAAACCACTTGCAAACTGATTGTGTTGATGATGCAGTGAGGTAGATACTTTTATCGAAATAAATAAATAATGTAATATAATAAAAATACTTAATTTATTGTTTTTAGATGTATTGTGCAACAGATTCTCGAAAATATTCCTATATTAAAAGTCAAAGCATTTGAATTAGTCGATAAACTTCCTAAAGTACCCAAAAAGGAAGAAGGCGATTCCAGCGATCAGCCAGAAATTGATTACTTGCAAGTTAATTCAATGGAAATACCTTTATCTCCAATCTTAAGGTCTGCTTTAGAGGATCTGCCACTAGTGCAAAGTGATATGACAATTTGGGCAGAAACTGCTAATCCATCAGAACAACAAAACGCAGATTTAGGCGCTGGTGTTCATTTGTCAGAAGATAAGAAGTTACCAGGAGATGGTAAAAGCACATTGTTGATTGGTACAGCACTATTAAATAAGAAAGAGGTAAATTAACTTTAAAAGTTATTATTTTTAAATTTAAGTACTCCAGTTTTAAATAAACAAAAAATTGTTATAGGACCTTGAAAAGGCATTACCAACTCTGCGTGCAAATGGTTATGTTATATCACGTGAAGATTTATCATTTTCCTTAGACGCATCTGCGATTTCGGCCATTTGTCCAGGATTAAATCTAGTAGCATCTTACAAATTGCCACACGAAATATTATTATTGTTCCAAAGAAAAATTCACAAGACTAAACCATGGCATGTTATTAAAGTTGATGAAAGTGATGAGAAGTTTAGCTGGTTAGAAGAATTAAAGTCTCAAATTAAAATAGCCGATAGTAGAATTTTATTGCTAAATGAGAAACAGAATACTAATGGTATCATGGGACTGGTGAATTGTGTCAGAAAAGAGCCAGGTAAAAATAAAATTTTTTTCTGTTGTACATATTTTACTAGCTTATTTTTTTGTGCAACCGACTAATTTGTCTTTACTTCTTAAGGTGGTGATTTAGTTCGATCTCTAGTAATCATTGATCCAAAAGCACCAGCATTTGATCTTGAATTAGATCTATACAGTAAACAATTGGATTTGGATTTAGTATCCAATGTTTTCAAAGATGGATGCTGGGGATCTTATCGGCATTTGCAAGTCAAGGATTCCTTGGTTGATAAAGGACACAGTTATGCCAATGTTATGACTAGAGGAGATTTATCAAGTATGAGATGGATTGAAGGACCTTTGAAGTAAGTCAATTTGGTTTCTTTAATTATATTCTTATTTTGAAACAATGTTATATTTATTTATTTTAGATATGGCACTGAAGATACAGAATCCAATGCCGGTAACTTAGTACATGTTTATTATTCAGCCCTGAACTTCAGAGATATCATGACAGCAACTGGTAAATTGGCTGCAGAAGTAGTTTCTCATGGAAGACTTAACCAGATGTGTGTTCAAGGCTTAGAATACGCTGGAAGGGAAGTAGATGGTATGTTTAATATTTATGTAACACAATAAAAAGTTGCTTAAGAATTTATTCACAATCATTTTATTTCGAAGGCCGCAGAGTTATGGGTTTGGTTGGAAGCGGTGCTTTGGCCACAATTCTGGATGTTGATCCCATTCTATGCTGGGGCATTCCATCTCATTGGACTTTACAGGTAAATTAAAAACATTATCAGTATTAATTTCTCCAAAATTACGAAAACAATGTTAATTAATACACCCAAATAAATGCAACTACAATTACCGTAAGGATTATTCATTTCTAGGATGCAGCTACTGTCCCAGTAGTATATGCAACAGCTTACTATGCTTTAGTATTAGCTGGAAACATGACTGCTGGTCAAACCTTGCTAATTCATGCAGGAAGTGGTGGTGTAGGTCAAGCTGCTATCAACATCGGTCTCCATGCAGGATGTAAAATTATCACTACTGTTGGAACTGAGGAAAAGAGACAGTTCTTGTTGGATAGGTTCCCTGAATTAGATGGTAATGTATATTTTGGCAATAGGACATTATATGCACTCTAATATATATTATAGCTTTATGCTTTATTTTGCCATTTCCAAGAATTCAAGTTTTTTTTTATAATGTCTATTTAATACGTTTCTACTTGTTTCTTTCTTCTGATGTATTTTGTATTAAGATATCTTGTAAATGATAATTCCTTTCAGATCAAGACATTGGCAATTCCCGTGACACCAGTTTTGAACAACTTGTCATGAGAAGAACTGGCGGTCGCGGAGTTGACATTGTTTTGAACTCCTTGGCTGAAGATAAACTTCTGGCTTCTTTGAGATGCTTAGCTCCCCATGGAAGATTTTTGGAAATCGGCAAATTTGATTTGGCAAGCGATAACCCATTGGGTCTAGGAACATTTATGAATTGCAGTTCTTTCCATGGAGTTACCTTGGAGCATTTGTTTACTGCTGAGGCTTGGGAGAAACACAGAATAGGTAATACAGGGAAAGTGTGATGTATTTTGATACTAAAATTAATATTAACAAATTATTATAATTTTTTTTCTGCAGGAAAAATGGTGAATGATGGTATTGCAACAGGAGCTGTGCGACCTTTGTCAAGAACAGTATTTGATAGAGACGATGTTGAGCAAGCTTTCCGTTATATGGCAGCAGGAAAACATATTGGAAAGGTTAAATTTTTATTTTAGTTTAAAGCAAATTGTACAATTATAGTCATTGGACTTATACATTATTAAATATTGGTCAGGCTTTGCAAAAAATGTTCTTCAGAATGCAAAAACCTGCACAATTTTTTAAAATAATAAATAAAAAGTGATGACTACTGATATAGTTAAGTATGATTACTGTTATATAATCATATAGCATATTGTAGTTTTGTATTGAGTTTAATTCAGTTTCTCTTCGGCTCAAAATTATGCAGTTCAACTCTGTCCTTTTCAAGATGTGTATGAGTTTCAAGAATAGATCCAATTTTTGTTATACATTCTTTTTAACAATACTTTTTAAAGATCTTTGGATTGTATACTTAAAAATAGCACCATATTAACTATCATCAATATTGCATTGCTCGTAAGCATAGTGCTTTTTTTAAGAGACTACCTTGAAAATTCTATCTCTGATTTCCCACGAGCAGTACCAATTTTTTATTGCAACATAATATCTCGGTTTTAATTTTTTAAGTTTTCAAGCACAATCAGTGACTTATACTATATAAACTAAAATTATTTAGGTTCTGTTGAAAATGCGTGAGGAAGAACCAGAAGAAGATTTTGTGCCTGAAAATAAACAATGGCTGGCAAGTCCAAGAGTTTATTGTGAACCTGACAAGAGTTATGTAATTGCTGGAGGTCTTGGAGGTTTTGGTTTAGAATTGGCTGATTGGCTTGCTCTTAGAGGTGCTAGACATCTGGTTTTGAGTTCTCGGAAAGGACTTAAATCAGGATACCAGGTAGAGTAACCTACAATTTATAATTCCAATGTGCAATTGAGGTACTAAAAATGTACTGTTAATTATAGGCTTCTAGGGTTAGAGTATGGCGCAGTTATGGTATTTCAGTTGATATATGCACAGCTGATATCACAACACGAAAAGGCTGTTATGAACTTTTGCATATGGCCTCGTCCATTGCACCAGTTGCAGGTAAATTTTATCTTACAATACTACTTTTATCATATTAATAATAAGACAAATATCTTAATTTACTATCTTAATACTAATAAATCTTCTTATAGGGAGAACTGCCTATTATTCATATTAAATCTTTATATTGTTTACAGGCATTTTCAATTTAGCAGTAGTTCTTGAAGATGCTATTTTGGAAAATCAAAATGTTGAGAAATTTACAGCATCATTTGCGCCGAAAGCTGTAGCTACAAAACATTTGGATGAACTTACAAGGGAATTGTGTCCGTTATTGAAATATTTCGTCGTCTTTTCATCAGTGAGTTTGAAAATGAACCGTATGAAGTTTTTAAGGGGGTATTCTACTGTAGAGTCATGAATTTCGCCCGGTTTTTGAAGCGCTGTGTAAAGGAAACAAATAATATTTTTACTATCGATTTTTTTATCATTTGTTTATTGATATTTTATTATTACATAAAATAAATATTAAAAGAAAAAAATAAAATTCACAAAGTTATGAGCAGTCAAAGTGGGGGTTCCCAAAAAAAGAGGGTGCCCTGGCGTACATGATTCCAACCCTCCTGGTGATTTGAAACATAAAAAATAGATGGATTTTTAATTATAATAGATGCCGCTATCGTATGAACCTTGGATAAGTTTAAAAAAAAAAATTTGTTTGAATGGCGGCAGTTTGAAAAAAAATTTTTTTTTTCATGTTTTTTAACAATTCCGAGTTTTTTAAAAATACTAAATGAAAAGTTATAGCTTTGGCAAGGTCCATACGATAAAGCGATGTATAGGGAAAATTTTCTCCAAATTTGAAGTAAATCGGTTCATTAGAATTCGAGATATCCTTACCTCGAAAAAAGTAGTTCCGAGAAAAACGCGTTCAAAGTTTTGAGACAAGTCGGACCCGAACCGAGGCCACGTCACGAAAACGGCTATAACTCAGGAAATAATAGTAATTTTGGAAAATCCTTTTAATGACATATTTTTGAATAACTAAACTTTGAAAATATGAAAAAAAAAATTTTTGGATTTTTTCAAAATTCTACAGTAGAATACCCCCTTAAGTAATAAATTAACAATAACATTTTTTATTTTTAAAAATAATAATTATTATGTTTATTTTTTTTTTATTAAATTATTTTGTAAAAAATCTGCAAATCTTAAATAAGCACTAATATTAAATTTGTTAATTAGTGTAGGTACATTTTTATATGAAAAATATAAACGATGCTCAGTTTTACAAATTCAGATTTTTAGATGACATTAGTTGAAAAGCATGGTTTGCTCAATAAAATCAGCTTGATATATAAATATCAAGTAGGTGTGTGATTTTCCACAAGTTTTGTTTCCAAATCTGTTTTGCTACGTTCCAAATTCTAAAATAATTTTCGGCTTTTTTCTAAATTTATTTTTATCGGGAATATATTTTAAAATTTTCATTGTAAATCATATTAAATTTTTTATTACAGACTACGTAAAGTCGCGTGTGTATTTTAAATTGATTGATTGATCGAAAGTTTAAATGAAGTTGATTAATTAGGTTCAATTTTATTACAGGTTTCTTGTGGTAGAGGTAATGCTGGTCAGTGCAACTACGGTATGTCTAATTCAGTAATGGAACGAATTTGCGAAAATCGTCACAAGGCAGGATTTCCAGCTTTAGCTATACAATGGGGAGCTGTCGGTGAAGTTGGATTGGTTGCTGACATGCAGGTAAAATATCACAATATTAATAAGTTATGCCACAATGCCACATATCTTCCATCAATTTGAGAAAATATGATAAATATAAAAAATTACATTATTTATATTCATTTTCCACAACTGTAAATCTAATTAATTGTTTATGACTATGTTTGCATTGATCTTTCCTTAAATTTTGTCTACACGATGTGACAATAGAATTTTGCTACTTTATTGATTAACTATAACAATCGTTTATGGCCTTTGATCCAACGATTATTTTTTATCTAATATATTCCTTCCCGTAGGCAAGTTATATAGTAATCGCAAAAAAATCGAAATGAAAATTTTTTGCATTTCTCGACGTTTCAAAGGTTTCTGAACATTTGGCATACCTTAGAAAAAATGATGTATGTGTGTGTGTGTATGTGTGTGTGTTGCGTGTATGTATGTGTGTGCGGATAAAATTTTCGTCGACGATTTCGGGAACACGGATCAACCGATTTAATAATTTAAAAAACATTCGATTCGTATTGATAAGGAGACGTTCTGATTAGTTTTTGGCGGAGGTAGGTCTAGCCGTTCCGAAGATATGGGGCAAAAAGTGACCAAAACGGTACCTCAGTTTTTAAGAGAACGGAGCGTCCGATTTTAATAACTCAAAAAAACATTTTACTGTATTGACAAGATGAAGATTTGATCAAATTTTCATAAGGGCAGTTTAGCGTTTCGGAGATCTAACGAAAAAGTAAAAAAAAATGCCTTTGGCGGTCAAAAATGATCATTAGACATTGCACATCAAATTATCAGATATTTTATAGAGATTTTAACATAAGTATAATTTTGTTCACATTCCTATGGGTTCCGTACCAATGTTTCCCGTTAGACAGCGACGCGGCGCTTACGCGTTTTATATTTTGTCTCTATGCAGTAAAGCAGTACGATTGCTTTGAAAAAAAGTTTCAGATCTTCCAACATTGTCAAAATAAAGAAACATTTTTTTTTCAAAAAAAAATATTTAAAAAAAAAATTTTTTTTTAATAATTTTTTTCAATTTTTTTTTTCAAAAAAAAGTAATTTTATGTCAAATTTATAGTTCTCACTCAAAATCTTATTTTTTCGAAGTAATTTTTTTTTCAAAAATGTTAATCGTTTTTTAAAAAAATAAAAAATTTGGTACGGGAAGTTTCAGCAATTTGCCTTAAGGCACGATGCCCTAATTGCCTTAGACAGAATTCCACTTACAGCTAGTTTTCTAATATTTAGGATGACCATAAAGAATTGGAGATTGGAGGAACATTGCAACAAAGGATTGGGAGCTGTTTAGAAGCGATGGATATTCTATTAGCTCAGTCTTACCCTGTCGTAGCCTCTATGGTTGTAGCTGAAAAACGAGCTACTGGAGCAGGTGGTGCTGGTGGCATTGTGCCAACCGTTCTTAATATCCTTGGTAAGAATTTGAGCAAGATGCTAAAGACGTAATTTAAGTCAGATTAATATAAGAAATAAATAAGTTACTATAAGCTTATGCACTATTTAAATCTTACATTCACACTTCATGCTATTTTTTAGGTTTAAGAGATTTAAAAACCGTAAGTCCTCATTCCTCATTGGCTGAATTGGGTATGGATTCTTTGATGGCCGTAGAAATCAAACAAGCCTTAGAACGAGAATTTGAAGTTTTCCTAACACCACAAGATATTAGATCTCTAACTTTTGCCCGGTTGCAAGAATTAGCTACTGCTAGAGATATATCTTCAGAACAAGCTGCTGAAGGAGGTAAATACAGTGTGTCAATAGCTAATGCAATTAGTATATAAACCATTTTTATTGACTTGGACATAAATTATATGATAGAAACTCAAGCTGCAAATCCCGCCGAGGTGGATCCTATGCGCGGATTGCTCCTTCTCATGGAAGGTGTGACTTCTGAAGAAGTAGCCAGTATGCCCGTGGTTCATCTGACAAGTCAGTGTGAATCCGAGAAGCCTCTCGTGTTCATAGTGCCAGGGATTGAAGGAGCTGCATCTGTCTTCAGAGCTCTTGCTAGTAGATTGAAGGCAAGAGTAGAATGTTTGCAATTAACAGTTCCTCAGAAAGGAAACAATATCAGAGAGATGGGACAAGCGCTGTTGCCTTATATGTTGGACTTACATAAGGCAAGTGAAAATCTTATTTTTTAACTTCCCGTAGGGTAAGTTATTGTAATGGGCCGAAAATTGGAATTGAAAATTTTTACATTTCTCGACGTTTTGAAGGTTTCTGAACGTTTTGGCATACCTCAGAAAAAATGGATGTGTGTGTGTGTGTGTGTATGTGTGTGTGTGTATATATCTATGGATACAAATTTCCAGTCACGTTTTAGGGCGCACGGATCAACCGATTTGAATGGTTTAAAAAACATTCGATTCCTATTGATAGGGAAAAGAGCTGATTAGTTTTTGGCAAAGGCAGGTCCAGCCGTTTCGGAGATACGGAGCAAAGAGTGCAGAAAATAGAAATCGAATTTTTGAGAGAACGGAGTATCCGATTTGAATCATCTAAAAAACATTCAATTAGTAATGATTGGGAGAAGTGTTTATTAGTTTTTGGCAAAGGCAGGCCCAGCCATTTCGAAGATACGGAGCTAAATATGTAAAAAATGGCAGTTTTTGAGAGAACTAAGCGTCCGATTCAAATGATTCAAAGAACTTTCTGCTTGTCTTAACAAAATAATTGATTTTTGAAAAAAAAAAATTCCAACTTTTTTTTTTTTTTTTTTTTTTAGTTTTTTGTATATCGAAAATATTTCAGATTTTATTTTTAATTCTGACTATAGTTCTAATATACTTTACAAATAATTTCAACTCTGCAATTCAGTTTATATAATTCTTATAAATATTAGACAATGTTACAATATTTATAATAATTTATTTGAAAACATTCAGTATTCCTCGAACATTTCGTTACGGTACTGGAAGTTCCAGCAATTTGCCTTAATGCACGATGCCATAATTGCCTCAAGACACAATTCCACTTACAGCTAGTTACATTATGAACTCTAACAGTTAAAATTGGCGTTATCATAATATCATTTGTTTGCAGGATCTTAACCAACCGCTTAACATAGTAGCCTATTCCTTCGGCACACTTCCAATTTTAGAAGCCATGCTAGAATTAGAAGCTCGTGGCATAAATGTCAACTTAGTTCTTTTGGACGGTGCTCCTGCAGTAATGAAAGGATTGGTAGATGTGCATGTTGTTGGTGGTACAGCTGATGATGATACATATTTGCAGATTCAGGTAACAAAGTAATATATCTATTGGACTTAACAAATGTTTAATAAAATTATTTTTAGGTGTTGCTTACAATTCGTAGAATTCTTTCACCTGGTAACATGGATGTCATTCAGGAAACGTTGATTAAAACTAAAACTTGGGAAGAGCGGGTAGTTGCAATGACAGATTCCATTGAAGCGAACGATGAGCAGAGAAGCAAATATTCTAAGACTTATGTTAGGCAGCTGTGTGAAGCCATGTTGGTAAGTTTAATAAGTAATAGTATTGATGATCAATTACTAATAACAGTTTAAAATGCTGAGGTCAATAAATACATACTAGAATTTATTTATTTTTTCTTTTACCAGGTGAGATGCCGATCAGCCAAATACAACGACACATCACGTTTGCGAGAACAAAAAATCAAATCTCGTGTAACTTTAGTTAAGCCAACTGTTCTTTCTATGCGAGATGCCGCAGAGAATTATGATATGGACGAATTTCTGATTCAAGAAATGGAAATTAAAGTAGTCGAAGGCAATCACAGAACAATGTTGGATAATCCCAATTGTGCCGATATTGTGAATGATATTTTAGGATTTGGCGCAGATCCCAAAGAAGGTTTTAAGGAAATTGTTGGAGTTGATAAGGCTTCAATGAAGGGAGTTATGCAAAGTGAGATAGAAGGACAGAAGAGAGTTGGAGTTAGTATCCAGTAAGATTTGCCGAAGAAGGCCAACATTAGTAGTTATTACTGTTTGGGAATGAATCCTTGGATAACTTTTGCATATCTATTTCTTAACACATTGCGATTTTGTTTTCAAATACTTCTGGGTTCTCTCTGTGCTGTTAATCTCCTACCATTCTGTCAACTATATTACTGCAGATACAGTACTATATTACCACAAAGATATAAACGATTTACTCCAAAATAATACTGATTTATATAAAGGCTTTTTAATTTATAATTAAAAAAGTAATTCAACTCAAATGTGTTTATTTAATTATTTATATTGTTTGCAATCAAATGATAATGTTTTATTATATTATATCAAAAGAGCTTAATTCAATTATTTACAAAAATTTTGATTGCAGACACTTTTTAACTATCCTTTTATATCTGGCATGTATAGATTTAGTCAGCTAAACTTTCTCAAACCTTCTAATATGAGAAAACATTTATTTACTAATATCTTTTATAATTATTGGTTTCAAATGTTTTAACATTACTCGAAATAAGTTTTTTTGTATTTATGCATTGACTTTATTTCTTTCTCAATTAATTGGCTTGCACTACTAACTTATTTATTTCACCTTTTTTATTCATTTATTGTTGTGTGTATTTTATTATAATATTTATTCCACTATATGTAACTAATATTTATATAAGTAACTTATTACTGACTTTAAATAAAATACCTTTCTTATATCTGTGTATATTTCTTCTATTAATAAACAAAAAAGATTTTTTAACAGTCATCTATCCAATTAATAAAAAGTAAAAACTAAAAATGTAATATTTAAACAAATGTAATAGGCTTTTTAACAACTTTCACATTACTTTCCATACTCATGAATAAGTTTTATTTAATTTTTGTTTAATTTTTTAATATCTTCTTTTTCGTAAATATGACCATTAAGCAAGGCTTTTGTTCATTTTTTGTGGATTTTGTATATTTTTAAATAAGTTGTGTGTTTAATCCACTGACGAAGAGGATGGAAGACTTTCATTATTATTTTTATTAATTTTTCTTTAATAAGTGAATAGATGCATAATACAAAAACTATTTTGCTTATAATTATCTTTTACTATCTAAAATATTATTACATTTATGTATTATTATTATGTGGTTGGGAAAAGTAAATCAAATTATATTTTATTAACACATTAGCAGGATAGGGATGAATTCAGTTGTTTTGGAAATTGACATTTTTTCTCAACAGGTAAATTTATGTGGATATTTACTTATTTATTGTTACATCACTCAAAACTTTCGATTTATTTTCAGAGATGATACTTGTCTTTGAAGAGAAGTCTAATGGATTCTACGGATTTGCCAGTTGCATCAGTGATAAATCAATATAAACAAAGGCACTTTACAAAGTTAACGTAAATTTAGACTATATTAAATTGGGACAGAATAGAAATGAAATAGAGAATTGAATCTGGTTGAGACGGAATTGAGACTGTTGATGAACTGCCTGATTGATGGTGAACTCTGTAGCTTCTTGCTCTTTCTCTGGTGGAAACACAGTTGCCAGTTGGGTACCACTTAGTGTTACCAATGGGGCACCACTCAATGTTACCAATAAGGCACCACCCCTTAATGTTACCCATAGGGTACCACTTGATGATACCAAACCACGTGTTGCTTTGTGGTATTGAATGTAATAGAGAGGGTGTAATCACATGTTGTTGGTTGGTATCTTTACAAATATTGAGATTAGTAAGCAGCATTTTTGTTTAATCTTTTACTATAGTTCATTTTATACTATAGATTTTGTAAAATGGATATCAAAGCCAAATTTTAGAGATTTTTGAGAAACTTGAACTATTTGTTCAGAATTATTCTTGAAATTCTGCTTAGCAAAACGAAAATTTAACAAAAAGATTCTGAACATTCTAATAAAATGCATGTATTAATAATATATTGATTATTAGTGCAATTAGTTTTTTTTAATATGTCTGAAGTCAAATCTGTTTGAAAAACGAATATGTAGCAAAAGTGTTCTCAGTTATCTAATTAACGACTTGCTAATAAATTTAAAACTTTTCTTTCAGTGTTCTGAATCCAATATTATATCTGCTCTTCACGAATGATATGCCATTCGGTTTGGCCTTAACAATCAGCTGATGACATTGCCATTATTCAAATCATAAGATTGTGATAGCAGCAACTTCTTTACTTCAATATTTTCTATCTGAAATACAATTATGGCTAGAAAAATAAAACATCAAAACAATTGTTAACAAACCACAACATCTTATCATTTTAATAAGAAGCCACACAAGGCTTGCATTTTACTTGAATAATATAGTTATTCCCAATCACAAATCCGTAAAATATATAATATAAAGGTATACCTAGGAATGCATATAGATAGTAAACTAAACTGGAAAATGCACATAATAATGCAAAAGAAACAAATAGTTTTAAAATCGAAGGAACTGAACTGGCTAATAGGAAGATAGTTAAAACTCTCTCTATAAAATAAGCTTTTATTATACAAAGTGACAATAATTTCAATATGGACATAAGGAATAGAGCTATGGGGCTGTGCCAGCAAGAGCAAAGTTCTTATAATTCAGAGAGCCGAAAGCAAAATACTGAGTATGATCTGCAGCGCTTCGTGGTTCATGACCAATTACATGATCCACAAGGACCTAAAAATTCCTACAGTAGAGGAAGTCATTAAGAACAGAAGCCTAATTTTAATTTCTCAAGATAAATTGGATGCACACGTCAATCCTGAAATGCAAATAGTTCAGTCAGCCAAAAAATTAAAGCGTTTGAAGAGAAAATGGCCCATTGATCTACTGTATACAACATATTTTTTCTGTATTGCACAGTTATTTATAATTATTATTTATTATTAACTTTCCGTAGAGTAAGTTATAGTAATTGGCCGAAAATAGAAAATGAAAATTTTTGCATATCTTCACGTTTCAGAGGCTTCTCAACATTTTGGTATACCTAAATAGATGTGTGTGTATTTTGTGTGTCCGCATTTTTTCGTTAACGTTTTCGGGCGCACGGATCAACCGATTTGAATGGTTCAAAAAACATTCGATTCCCTATTGATAGGGAGATATGCTGATTAGTTTTTAGCAAAGGCAGGTCCAGCCATTTAAAAGATGCAGAGCCTAAAATTAAAAAAAAAAATCTTGCAGTGAATTAGTTTTAATAAGTTTGTGCAATTTTAAAAATTAACGGTATTTTAGAATTTACTTGGTGTCTTTCTCAGCTAAGCAAAGATGGAAACATATTCTTTTTTAATCTATGGATGGAAAGTTGAACAGTAGATATCAGAACGGTTTTAACGATTCAAATTACAATAATAAGTTTTACATTTGAAGCAAATATAAATGGACTAAGTCTATACTGACTAGGTGTTAGTGGCATTTTGTCTTATGGCAAGTTGCATGATCTTTCCGATACGTACATTATCAACTTGAATTGAGATTTAGCCATTTAGATAAAATGTTTAACTGCTTATTTTAATAATAGTATTTTCGTTTTTATTGAAAAAAAAACACATGACCACAAAAAAAATTCTAATGAAAACGAATCTAACAATAAGGTCTAAATTGGGTATCAAATGGCAAAAAACTGAAAAAAAAATTAAAAAACGACAAAATCACCGGTCTAATAATTCTATTGCATGATTATTAAGCTCTTATAATTTCTAGTTTAGTTTATGATGTATTAAGTTTTTTTGTAGATTATAGCAGTAATTTCTAAAAATATATTTAGATATTCAATGGCAAGTATGTTTGAAGATTACCCAGGTGCCATATGTTTGCAAATTACAGCTGAATTACATAAATATTTTATTTAAAAATTTACAAATGTATTTTATTTAAGTGTGAACGTAAACAGTAATCAATAGCTTCATTTTATTTATTTCGTGGTATGAAAATTTATTATATTTAAGTGTGGACCTCAACTACACAGAACAGATAAGATCTATCTTGATTCATGTGAAAACCGTTTTTATCGTATCTTTAAATAATAATTGTTATTTTAAATCATATTAAGTCATTTAACATAAATATTTCCTGCTCTGTCCCGGGTTTTATATGAACGAGTAGTATTACTTTATTTTTAGATAGGTGCAACTAGTATTTTATATGAAAAATAAATTATATGCTGAAAGGAAACTCGCACCAAACATATTTAATATTTGAAATTACTGTCTGATATTAATTTAAATTTTTTTTTTATTTATTATTATGTTGGTAAATCGAGAGGGCTGTTTGTACGAACTTCAGAACCCATAAATTCATTTGTTTGCGATTGACATGCTTTCAATTAAAACAAAATAAATATAAAATTATATTTGATTATAAAATAAATATTGGATTGTGAAAAATCCTAAAAGTGTCTGAGTAAGTGTGTAAAAAATGAACAGCCACACGAATATGACGACACCTCGTCTGCAGAAGAAGAGTGGATCAGGTGAAGAGATTTATTCGGACGCATTTATGGTGACAATGATGAGAGAGTTGTGGCCCCACATGCTGAAGAAATGGGATGAACCCAGATTAATAAATGACATAATGATGCTAATTAAGAATCTAATCATGCGGGGAGAGGCTATAGAGTGGAATTATGGACAGGAATTAGATTCCATATTCGGAATATTTACGATGATGTTCTTGGAATTGAATCACAACCCAAAAATCAGGTTGTTGCTGTTATTGTTACTGGAATTGAGGGCCGGCTCATGGCGCTTGAGCAGGGAGGCCATCTGGTACTATCAGCCCTATTTGGCGGCGATGCAGAGGGAGACGCCAACGGAGCTCCTTTTTTTCGATAAGGAAGCATTGGAAGAAATGGCCATGTATTGCATGTCATAATCTTGGTTAATTAATTAATTGTTAATGTCACTCTTCCTTTTCAAAATGTATCCAAAGTCTTAGAGATGAAGTTTAAAATTATACATGCTATATTATATGTACTATAACTATGTGAAGTCACTTTAATATGATTTAAAATAATAATTTTCATTTAAGAATACAATAACAATCGTTTTTTTTAAATGAATCAATTAGATGCAATGTGATAGACATAACACATTTAAATAAAATATATTTTGAGAAAACGAGATCAGTTAGATGATAGACTGATTACAGTTGACGTTCACACTAAATAAAATACATTTTAATACACGAAATGATTTAGATGGCAGCTATTGATTACAGTTGACATCCACACTTAAATGAAATACATTTTTAGAACACGAGATTAATTTTTTTTTTTTTTTTTTTTTTTTTATTTTATTTTATTCTGCAATCTATAAAAATAATTATATTTAGCAGAGAATGCTGACAAGTGTTTTACAATTGGTTGTTTACAAATTAGCACATACGCCCAGTGGTGTATCTACTATAGTTAATATATAAAAAAGAAAAAAACTAAAGACAAGTATAGAGAAAAAAAATAAAAATATAAAAATAAACTATAATAAATCTCGAGGTATTTTCCTTTTGAGCCTGGTCGGCTGGCCTTCCTGGTATAAGTTGCATGCTAGTTGGTTTGGATGTGCGTCAATTCTATTCTTATAATTACAGGCAAACATTGATATATGTTCTTGAATTGTAGGTATACCCGTGTCTTTGTGGAGAATCCATGTTGGCGTGTAGTGAGGAGCGTTTAATATTTGCCGCAGGAATTTGTTTTGTGCTCGTTGTATTATGTTTAAATTGCTCTTTTTAGCAGTACCCCAAAGTTGTAATCCGTAGGTCCACACGGGTTTGATCACAGCCTTATATATAAGTAATTTGTTGTAAGTTGATAATTCGGATTTTCTGTTTAAGAGCCAATAATAATTTTTGAAGATTAGATCTATTTGTTGTTTTTTGTTCTTTATGTGTACTTTCCAGTTGAGTTTCCTATCTAAGTGAATGCCGAGATACTTTATTGATTCTTTGGACGGAATAATTTCATCGTTGAGTACAACTGCTGGGCAAGTTTGGGTGCGAAGCGTGAAAGTTATATGGACTGATTTTGTGCTATTTACTTCTATCCTCCACAACGAAAACCATTTCTCAGCTAAGCTGAGATGGTGCTGAAGGCTGTTGGAAGCTGCAGTCGGATCTTTGTTTGTGGCGATGATGCACGTATCATCAGCAAATGTGGCTAAACTCGTGTCAGTTGAAGTTGGAAAATCAGCTGTAAAAATTAAAAATAGTGTTGGGGCGAGGACACTCCCTTGAGGCACTCCAGAATTAATTTCGGTAATATTTGAGTCCGTATCGGCGATGCTGACAAAAAAGTTTCTATTTTGTAAATAGGATTTTATTAATAGGAATAAAGAATCTGGTAAACATCTTTTAACTTTATACATTAATCCGGTATGCCATACTTTGTCAAATGCCTGCTTGAGATCCAAAAAAGCCGCAGAACAGTACTCTTTATTATGCAGCGCATTGTTAATTACGTTTATTATTCTGTGAACTTGCTCAATTGTTGAATGTTTGTCGGAATAACGAATTGTTGAAACCCAAATTGATGGTTCGGAATAAAACTTTGTTCTTGTAGGATTATTTTAATCCACGAGATTAATTAGATGATAACTACTGATTACAGTAGACGTTCACATTAAATAAAATACATTTTAGAACACGAGAACAATTAGTTGAAAGCTACTGATTGCAGTTGATATCCACACTTAAATAAAATATATTTTTAGAAAACGAGATCAATTAGATGAAAGCTACTGATTACAGTTGACATCCACACTTAAATAAAATACATTTTTAGAACACGAGACCAATTAGATGAAAGCTACTGATTACAGTTGACGTTCACACTTAAATAAAATACATTTTAGAACACGAGACCAATTAGTTGAAAGCTACTGATTGCAGTTGATATCCACACTTAAATAAAATATATTTTCAGAAAACGAGATCAATTAGATGAAAGCTACTGATTACAGTTGACATCCACACTTACGCATAAATACATTTTAAAACACAAGATAATTTAGATGAAAGCTACTGATTGCAGTTAATATCCACAATTGAATAAAATATATTTTTAGAAAACGAGATCAGTTTGATGACAGCTACTGATTACTGACGTCCACCACCCAAATACAATACATTTTTAGAGCACGAAATAAATACAATACTGATTACATTGGAATGAAATATATTTTTAGAACACAAAGTAATTTAGATGAAAGCTACTGATTACAGTTAACATCCACACTTCAGCAAACGAGGTCAATTAGATGACAGCTACTGATTACAGTTGTCGTTCACACTTGAGAAAAATACATTTTTAGAACACAAAATTAATTTGATGAAAGCTACTGATTACAGTCGACTTGGAACACGAGATGAATTAGATGAAAGCTACTGATTACAGTTGTTTTTATACTTGAATAAAATATATTTTTGGAACACGAAATGGATAAAATGTTAAACGAATTAATTTAATTTATACAAATTCAGATATACTTACTTACAATACTTACAAAAATGAAATAAATTATTCAGGTTACAGAAAATGTAATAATAAATTTATCACATAGAGTTGGGACAACCGTTTGGTTTGTCAGCTACTAAAAAGTCACGTCGTTTGGGATTGGTAATAAAAATAAATAGAAAAATAAAATTATCAGACCAAAATTGATAACCATGTATTTTTCTTTACGATTCTAATAATGCTGTAGTCTTTATAAATTTACAAAGACAATACTATTTAATCGATAACATTTTATTATTACTATTTACAATCACAATTTTTAAAACATATTATACAACATATAGATTATTGCAAAACATTTAACAAACAAAGCATTTAAATTTGTTTTCACATATTTCGAAAATGTATGCAACGTACATTGTTTATAATTTACAAAAATACATATTAAGTATTTTAACAATTACCTTTTGCTATTTAATATTTATTATTTAATTTGCTTATCTACGTAGAAATATATACATATTTTATTTGGCTGTACATTTTTCGAAAATTTGGTGTTGAAAAATGACAAAATCTTAAGACTAGCTTAAACTAATATAAACTAATAAATGCAAAGAAGTACGAACAATATAGAGAAATATTTTTTGTTCAACATCTACAATATTAATAATATAATAATTAACTAAATATTATTTTATTGTGCGGCCAATTCACTTTTTGTTTAATTGTACATCACTTGCTCAAACTATTGACATTAGTAAAGAATAATTGTATTTTTCGTGATGTTAATTGGCATTTAACAGCCAATATGATGTTTTCGCACTTGTCTACTAATTGAATAGTTATTATATTGTTATTTAAAAATTTGTGTATTTTTAAGATTTTTATTTGTACTGAATTCTTTGGCATGATAGGAGACTAAATATGGACAAATAGAATTTGTTTTGTTAATTCTAAATGCCATTGAAATTGATTATTAACACGTTAATCGCCACGATAATTTTAGAAAAAAGGGTGCGCGTAAGGTTCACACGCGATTGAAGTAAAACTTATTTGCTACTGTACAAGATGGCATTTAAGTATAAATAAATACATCATATAACAATTTTGAATAAAGTTTATTAGTAATATGGTAACACTCGCGATGCGCATATTTATTAGTGTCAACCATTATATACATTTATATAATGATAAATTATAAATTATATTTTTAAAATAGCATTAAAAATTTATATAATATTTAAAAACAATAATGTAATTAAAGTCATACTTCAAATATGACATGATCGGTTTGTCATTGTATTTTAGCATTTAGAAATGAACCTTTTATAACTTCAAAGATTTATAGAAACTACGAATAATATAGAAATAATTTCTAATCAATGAACTTACGTTTAATTGTTTAATCTTTTTTTTTTATTAATAATTTGTTTTATTATTTTCAAGGAATAGGCTAAAATATTATTCTGATTCAGACACTTTTCATTAAATCAAGATTTGTACTACGATGTAACTTTAAAATTTTTATTTATCTATGCAGATTTCCTTGTTGATATCGGTACGCATACAACGTTGATGCCGGTACGCATGCAACGACAGATCTCTATTCGCATACACAACGACTAATCACAATCGACCCGTTTGGAAATGATATCATCGAGAGCGAATAACGAATCATTGGCACTCGACTCTTATTTTATCTTATCTGCCGTAACGCACTTCCGTTGCATTTGTACGGACCCTAGTCGCGCCAAAATATTTTACTTCAAGAATTTTCACAGGACCATGGTAACTTCATTAGATAATTTAGTTAAAAATGTATCAAGAAAACTTATAGTATCAAAGAATTTTTTTTTAACCAAATTTTTGCAGAACACTGTTTTTTATGACAGACATATATGACTGACACACTATTTTGTATGTCACACATATTTTAAAACTTTTTTCTCATTCTACCAAATTGCGTATGTCAGATATATATGTCTAACATGTCTCATGCACAACTTCTAAGCGTCAGACACATACGACTGACATAGTCATTAACGTGTTAAGTTAGGACAATATCAAGCAATTGGAAGAAACGTGTTAAAGTGCAACATTTTTGCGTAGATTTTGTTATTTGCAGATTTACCAAAATAATATCTGAATAAAAATATAATATTTTTTATTATTTTTATTTCATAGTAAAGGATAAAATATGAATGTTATAATTCTTGTTTATTACTGAAATTGGACAACAAAATTACTTCCAGTTCGAATCTGGTGAAGATATCAACTTAGGAGTGAAAGTGGGGGTATTATACCTCAGTATAAAACGGAGAATTTTTAATACAATCATTCTATTTCGACTACCTGCCGTATGGAGTAAATAATGTATGGTCAGAATAGTGTTACGTAAACTTGATTATCAGAAAAAATAATAATATTATACCCAAAACACATGAGTAAACAATTTACTTTACATATAGAAACGCACCATCAAGAAAAGACCAATTGCATGAAATTTTCCAATGCATTTTTAAAAGATTTCGTCGGTATGTATTATCATCTGTAATATTATTAGTTTAAATAATATTGTCATCCGTAATCATATTACTTTGTATTTGTTTATAACCAGCAATCCTTATGCCAATATTTTTTTTATTCTCATATCTTAGCAGCAATCAGAACCTTTACGTCCTATGAGCTGTTGGGGGGAGAAACTTTTCCTTACTTCGTATTTTTAGATGGTAACCCAATGGTTAATCCATCCATATTTGATGATTTTTTATTATTAGAATTATCTAATAGATATGACATTTTTTATTGGTGCAGCAATGCCGGACGAGCTATTTTCACATGGAAACATATTGCTATCTATAATTCCAAGTGAAAATCGTTGTCACTGCTGCCTGACAACAGGCTGCTCGAAGTGGGTATCGAAACCGGGACCTCTAAATCAATAATTTATATAGTTAATCGTCACGATAATATCGGAAAAAGTTCCTCGTGGGTCATGGTAACATTTTAAGAAAATCTAGTTAAAAATGTATCAATGGAATAAAAAAATTTTTTTTTGGCAGAATCCTTGCAAAAACGCTATTATTTATGTCACACATATGACTGACATTGCCCTTCTCAAAACTTTTTCTTCTACGAAATCGTGTACGTCAGATACATATGTCCAACAAGTCTCATATAGAACTCCTTAGCGTCAGACACATAGGACTGACACGGCGATCAACGTATTAAATTTATTTTATTTAGTTTCGTATTTATACAAATTGATTCTGCAAACTCCATGTTTTTGTCAGATACATATGGTTATTGTATTTGGAATCGTGATTATAAGAATTAATTCTGCAAATCCCAAATACCCGAAACGTTGAATAAAATAATTGAAAGAAAATAAGTAAATGCAATTTGTTGGCGAAAAAGGAGGCTTTTACTTAAGAAATTCAAAAACTATAATTATTAGTAGCTATCCAGCAAACCTCAACATTATATGTATAATATACATATTGGGTGGTCCTTAATATGGATGTTTTCGAATTTCTTTGCTCCAAGGGCTCAAATGCTTCAAATTGATAAAAAACAATTTTTTGAAAATTTTAGCTCTTAATATCAGTTTTAAGATAGTCTGCACTCCAACCAAAATTTCTTGGTACTACTTCCTAAGTAAATACTATTTATAAAATATATCAAAATTTGTTGTAATTTTTTATTTGTGATCAAAATAAGCAAATACAATGTTATTCTCGAAATTTTGATTCACTTGTCGCTAAGTTATAAAATTCTAAAAAACAAATGGAATTTTACCCATGTTTTACCCAAGAAACTTTGGTTGGAGTGCGGACTATCTTAAAGTTAATATTAAGAATTTGGGAGCATTTGAGCCTCTGGGAGCAAAGAAATTCGGAAATATTAATATTAAGAACTACCTATTAAATAAATGTATCAATTTATAATTTATGAATTATTAAATTTGATCTTACCCTAACACTTGTACAATTTTGTACTCACAACAAATATTTTTAGTTTACTCCAAAATCCTTATTACAACTAATCACTTATCGACCTAAATATCGTTATAATATTCCTTTCCTTTTCAATTTCCATTACAAAAATATATTAATTTACATTATTTTCCTTTCAGGTTGTCAAATCATACGTAAACTCGTCCATTCCGAATTGGAGGTTCGTTTCATACGGCTGCTGGAGGTCTTCGGTGACTCCAGCTGGACAACATGGTGCTCTGGGTGCTCTGGAACAAGGAGAGAATAAGGTTAGAATTAAATATATATATTACTATGAAAATATATTTATTATTATAAAAGCGTGCTTTGAAGTGAATTAGTCTTTGCCAATATTATCGGCAATTGATCACACATAGACCATCGTAAAAATAGGGTTCACCAGAATCTAGTTTCCCCAGCCGAAAAAACATAAGCTAAAAATATATTTAAACCGACATATGAGTAAATTAGATTCATTTCTAGTAAAATAATGATAAATATAACTCAAATTTTAATAATTCAAAACTTAGAAGACCCCCTCAATTATGAAGCCGGTGCCTAACGAACTTGATCACTTTTTTAACTTCCCGTAGGGTAAGTTATTGTAATGGGCCGAAAATCGAAATTGAAAATTTTTACATTTCTCGACGTTTTGAAGGTTTCTGAACATTTTGGCATACCTCAGAAAAAATGGATGTGTGTGTGTGTATGTATGCATGGATACAATTTTTTAACCGATTTGAATGGTTCAAAAAACATTCGATTCCTATTGATAGGGAGATGTGCTGATTAGTTTTTGGCAAAGGTAGGTCCAGTCAGCAGTTATGGAGATAAAGAGCAAAGAGTGCAGAAAATTGAAATCGAGTTTTTGAGTGAACGGAGCATCCGATTTGAATGATCTAAAAAACATTCAATTAGTAATTATTGGGAGAAGTGGTTATTAGTTTTGGCAAAGGCAGGCTCAGCCATTTCGAAGATACAGATAAATGTGCAAAAAATGGCAGGTTTTGAGAGAACTAATCGTTTGATTTAAATGTTTCAAAGAACTTTCTGCTTGTTTTACAAAATAATTGATTTTGGAAAAAAAAATGTTTCAAATTTTTTTTTTTCAATTTTTTTTTCAATATATATTTTTTGTATATCGAAAATATTCAGATTTTATTTTTAATTCTGACTAAAGTTTTAATATACTTTAAACAAATAATTTTAACTTTTCAATTCAGTTTATATAATTCTCATAAATATAGACAATGTTACAATATTTATAATAATCTATTTGAAAACATTCAATATTCCTCGAACATTTCTTTACGGTACGGGAAGTTCCAGCAATTTGCCTTAAAGCACGATGCCATACACTCCACTAGTTTTTGAATATTTTAGATTGATCTTGATTTTCATTATAAATTTCTAGATTGTTCAAGAATGCTTCCCAAATTTCTTTCTAACTTTATTAATTAGTTTAGAATGTTCTATGGTTTTTATTATATTGTGATTTTATTATATAGTGATTATCTATAGATTTGAATGAATGTATATGTAATTATGTGTCAAAATTTTTGTTTACCATAGTGCACATTCTCATACCATGGAGTAAAAGTGTTTTTACATTTGAAAACGGTTTTTATCGTATCTATAAATAATAATTGTTATTTTAAATCACATTAAGTCACCCCGCATAAATATTCCTTGTCCTGTCCCGGATTTTACATGAACGCGTAGTGTCACTTTATTTTTAGACAGGTACAACTAGTATTTCATATGAAAAATAAATTATATGCTGAAAGAAAACTTGCACCAAACATATTCAATATTTGAACTAACTGCCTGACATTAATTTAAAATATTTTTTTATTTATTATAATGTTGGTAAATCGAGAGGGCTGTTTGTACGAACTTCAGAACCCATAAATTCATTGTTTGCGATTGACATTCTTTCAATTAAAACAAAATAAATATAAAATTATATTTGATTATAAAATAAATATTGGATTGTGTGTAAAAAATGAACTACCACACGAATATGACGACACCTCGTCTGCAGAAGAAGAGTGGATCAGGTGATGAAATTTATTCGGACGCATTTATGGTGACCATGATGAGAGAGTTGTGGCCCCACATGCTGAAGAAATGGGATGAACCCAGATTAATAAATGACATAATGATGCTAATTAAGAATCTAATCATGCGGGGAGAGGCTATAGAGTGGAATTATGGGCAGGCATTAGATTCCATATTCGGAATATTTACGATGATGTTCTTGGAATTGAATCACAACCCAAAAACAGGTTGTTGCTGTTATTGTTACTGGAATTGAGGGCGGCTCATGGCGCTTGAGCAGGGATGCTATCTGGTACTATCAGCCCTATTTGGCGGCGATGCAGACGGAGACGCCAACGGAGCTCCTTTTTTCGATAAGGAAGCATTGGAAGAAATGGCCATGTATTGCATGCCATAATTT